>NC_087309.1:71990368-72290368 GCF_015220805.1 Pogoniulus pusillus
TTTGTTACTGCCTATGCTTGTGCCTGTGGAAGATGTACTGACCTTTTAATGACAACATTCCAGTGGCTCTGTTTCTATAATGTTTGCGCTTAGTAGGATAGATGCAGGCCACATTCCCAGATGCATCCAGGATCTCTAACCAGTTAAAAGGCTTCTTTCCTAGACATCATAATTAAGTGCCAGTGAGAGCCACAGTGTTTCCAGGAACCTGAGCAGAGAGGATTTGTCTTTTGTTCACACACACATTCAGATGTATTTATATTATTACTGTTACCTGTAAAAAACAAGTGCTTGCTAAGTGTGTGTGGAGACTTCAGGTAGTATGAGTCACCTTTACGCTGTTCCACCTTTAGTGAATCTATTATTTGACTCATGATAAGAAAAATAACCCTCAATTAGCAAAATGAGGCATCTAATGCCTCTAATGCCTCTAATGAGGCAAAACAGGCATCTAATGATAAGAAATATTTCTTACTAACTCTGGATTCAAAGCACATAGACATACATGAATGATCATTTCAGACAGACTTTCACTAAGGTTGACTGGTATTAACTTAAAAAAAGTGTTGGGTTAGGATAAAAATAAAACCCTGAATGGCACTCTCAGCACCACCTCTGTTCTCTGGATCACCGCAAAATGAGCAAGCATCTTGGAATACACCTCAGAGCATTGTGAACAACTTGCCCTCTCATCAATTTTATCTCAGTGAACTACAAAAGACCTGATTCTAAAACTATATCAGGAGCAAAGTGAACTGGAAAATGCATTAAAATGAGTAGCAGTTTCAAAAATGAACCTAATCCCAGGAGAAATTAACCATATGCATGCTGTTGGGTGCATGATGTGGTAAGTCTTTTTATCATTACTTGCATGTACAAAGATGTTGATTTCTCTGCCATTTCAAAGGTCACATTGTAGAAGTCTGGTTAAGGCAGTGATTGGAACTGCAAACCAACCTGAGCAAGAGTAAGAAGAAATGGACTGCTTTCTCTTCATTTTTGAGAAAAAAAGACTTTCCAGATATGAAGGACTTTGCACAGAGGCAGTACAGTTTGTGGGTGTTACTCAAACCCTTGAAAGCAGCCACTTCGCAGAGCTTGTGTGAAAGAGTATGAATGACTGAGGAGACTGGCTTAAGGTGTGGCATGACTGATGACAGTGGGAGCAAGAGAACACAATGCAAGGCCAGCTGGTGAGTGCTTCTTTGCAGTGGCCTTACAGATGACATGCACCCTCATCAGAAGATCTTATGAGCATATTTTATATGATTCATAATTGGAAAATTAATATTCTTCAATAATTAGCACTTCCCCAAATTCTCTCTTGAAATATATCAAGGGATACAAGTTATAAAGGATGTCAGAGAGAGAATAAACGAAGCCCCTTTTCAGCTTTTTAATGCAATTATATAATTATTTTATCAAACCAAACATACAAACCAAACATATCCTAAAAGATACCTTATATATAATACTTTGTGGGTTAGATTTGTTTGTTTCTTACAGAATTAATAAGTGGTGTATTATTATTATTATTATTATTATTATTATTATTATTATTATTATTTTACCAGGAACGGCACAGTTATTTAGTCTGACCCAGGGGAAAGTATGCTTAAAGCTAAGGTATTCTGACAATGTTTAGCTGTTTCTGTAACATTCTTCTGCTCTGCTGATATTAACATAAGTATATAAGCTGCAAAAGGATCTTAGTGTGCGAGTGAAGTTTTCTTGCCTCACAATAAAGATTTCTACAATCACAACTAATCTAGCCCTCAGATTTTCATAACATCAAGTCAGATTTTTTAAGTGGAAAATTTACAAGAAAAAGCCCCTGTGCCCTATATTTCTTAATCTTAATAAAACACTAAAGAAAAAAAAATGCCACCATCACCTTCTTCCACCCCACACACCTTAGCTTAGACATCATCAAGATGGTTTTACTTTCCATTTACCTGCTTTTCTCCAAATCTCTTGAAGCTTGTACATCATTATCCTCAATGGATGTTGTCAGCAAACAGGATATTTAAGTGTATTTGTGTTGTTCTAGCTTGTTGGAGTTGTTTACCTGATTGGATTACCTGATGCTTTGATCATTTAAATAAGAAAATATTCTTACAGCAAAATATGCTGCAAAGCTTTACAACAGCAAGCTAAGGAGAGAAATGTGTTTATTGCACTTGTTTTTTCTCCTACATAAGAGTTTTAAAACATCTCGGAGACTGCTGAATCCCTCTCATCCTGAAGTCATCTTAAATTTGAAGGTTTGATGTTAATCACCTATATTTGCATAAATAATCATCTTTTTCCTTGTGATGAAGAGCCCTTTGAGGTTAATTTCAAAGAGCACATGAGTTAGGGCCTGCCATGGAATACTTCCATGTTACCCTGGGCATGATCTTAAGGATTAATCAGTTTGTCTCCTGCTAGTTCAGGATAAGGCAGTTGTACTACTGTTACTTGTACACAAACCTGGTAGGTTTTGCTTTCTTGTCAGTTTTATAATTTCAGGCTGGTCTTCTGTTTTGAGCACAAATATACTGTTAATTTGATAGAATTTTTAATAACCACAGTAACTTGAAAAATCAGCCTTACATATAGAAATAAATAAAGTTATTGCTTTGAGCATAAATCTCTGTATCTTTTAGGTGAAACTATTGTTGTAGAGGTTTGGTGTTAATTGACTGAGTCAGGAATTGTAAAGGTTTAATTATTTTTATTTTCCTGAAATCCCCAAACTATATACAGAACTAGTTCAGGTTTATTTACAGGTTCTAATTCAGTCGGGAAAATCTTCAAAGGATGCTTATGGACAAATTTAGAGATTTAGGAAAGCCAGAAAATGGAAAAGGCTAAGCTACAAACACAGCTTTACCCCACCATAAATTAAGCTGAGCAGAGAATCTAAAGGAAACAGCTTTTTACTCACAGAGGAGAGATAGGAAGCTGGAGATGATCCCTTGCTGAATTTCTCTGTGGCTTGGTGCCTGCTGACATTGCAAGCAATATGCAATCGTGGATCCAAATGACAAAAGTCCAAGGTGAGTGAAAGACCTGCCAAAGCCAAAAGTGTCTCAGACACAGCTTCCACAAGTGGGATGATCATGGAAGCAGCAATGCCTCAGAAGCACAGAGTGGGGAAGCCAAAGTGCTGGCATCTTCCCCAGCTTGGGGTAGATGTGTTGGACTGCACAGTGCGGTCGGAGAGAAGCTGGGTCCAGGTACTGCCAGCAGCTCTCATTCAAATGGACCTAAAGATTTGCCAATCTTACAGATTTGCACAGAATGATGCAGAAGTGGGAAACCGTCCAAAAGTGGAGGCAGTACAAAAACGGGAGCTGTGCAAAAGTAGAAGCCATCCAAAGCAGACACAGTCCAAAGACAGGAACACTGCAAAATGGAAACTGTCAAGATGAGAACTCTGTCAAGGCAGGAACACTGCACCTTTTCCCTCACTCTAATTATACTTTTTCTAGACAAAGTGTCCATTTGACATTTTATACTGAGTGCAAAGAACTCAGCCAACCACTAGCCCAATTTCATCATGGGCTTCCACAAGTCAGTATGTGTGTGGAAAAAGCACCTTTTGTTGTTCCTCCTTCAATCCTGCAGTGGGAGGGAAAGCAATTTTCATGCCTCCTTGCCCCATTCAAACCTCCTAGAGATGGAGTGGGGTAGGAAGAAGGAATTTGGAGTGCTCCACAACTATAGATTAGGATACTGAACATTGGTTATTCTGTACCATATGGGGATTTCTTTATGTCTCAGTATTCAGCATCAAAACCAGGATTAGGATTGATTTGGATTGCCCACTGTAAATCTGCCATTAGTGGACTGAAGAAAGCATGGCCATCTGTGTACTATTACTTCATTCTAACTAACTACCAGACCATAGACACTAGCTATCTTCTCATGATGTATATTTTATAGTAATCATATCCCATAAAACTCCAACATATTAGCAGGTGATATGGTGCAATATTTCCAGCCCACATTTTCTAATGGACACAATACAGATAAAGTGAACTTTTAGGTCAATTTTTTTTTTTTTTTTAATGGAAGTTGAAGAAACACATGAACAATGAAAACTCTTTCTGCTGTTTGCACAGGGGCTTATAGGCACCTGATTGGTACTTGCAGCCCTAATGACACAGAGGGGTGCTTTTAATCAGGTGTCTATTTTCACATGTGCTGACTAGGGATCTTTACTAACAAATTCTCAATGCCCAAGTATTGCTGATTGTAATCTGTGAATGTGGATATACAAGTAATATTAGTAACAAATCTCTTGAGTTTTCTTTTGGATTTACCTCTAGAGTCTTCTGTATGAGCACTAGATTTGAGTGCAGTAAATCTGAACAATGCTAATGAATTGAGAGGGTAGGTTTTTTAACTAATTTTGATCAGGTAGAAATAACTGTTTGAGATAGAGAGTGAATACTAGTGAAATTAGGTCCTGCATAGGGAGTCTTCTTTCTTAGGGAGTTTTACAGCATTAATTAATTCTTATTCTAGCTGTGTGTAGCTAAAAAAAAATATTATCCTCATTTTATAGATAGATAAAATTAGTCACATAAACGTTAAATGATTTGTGCAAGGTTATACAGTAACTCTGTAGCAGAGCTAAGAACAGAATTAAAAGTCTAAACCTCTGTTACATTGGGCTAGTGATGAATCCACATACTATGTGTTACTTTTTCATAGATGACACATACTTAGACAAGGGTTGACTGTAAATTAAATATTTAAGAGATCTTTATATGTCTCTTCATACTGTATGTACCATAAATGGGTTCAGGTGCACTTGATGAACCATTGGATTGTGCTCTAATGTTAAGAAGAAGTCTTGCCCTCTTTAGGTCTATTCGTCTCAGTTGATGACAAGCAGAGCTGGCTGTTGGGAGAAGGAAAGAAATGGACACCACATCCAGTATGGATTATAAGCAGGTGACAATCTTTATTGAGCAGTAGCATACTTTTATAGCAAGCAGTTAATGTATTCCACTGTCAGCAGTTACATTGTTTGCAGCTCTAACGGACACACTCACACGGCACTTCCTACAGCACAGGCAGCTGGCTTCCTTCAAAAACAGCATATACATCCTCTTTCCTTTGTTTACCACTTCGCTCAAGGACAGTGTCCTTGGGCAAATTTTCACATCAGTATGTTGTAATCTCTTCGTTCTGCTGTCCCATCAGCTTCATATAATCTTCATGTCTATTATCCCTTAGCCATTCCTCAACAATTCCCCCTTTTTGTTTTTGGGCCAGCAGAATGTGTGCCTGAGTTGCTTTCTCCACACCATGCAAGATGCATGAGTAGGCTCTCCTAATAATCAAGAGTATAAGGAGAACTATTCCTAGCAAGCAAAGCCTTTCCTTAATAAGGCTCAGGAGCCATGGCAAAAGCCCACCGACAAGAGACTGGAGCCATTCATCAAAGGGGTTCGTCTCCTGCTTCATCTTCTGTGTGTGTTCCTTCAACCATGTCAGTTTTTTGAGAATTGACTCACTATGATCTGACAGATTAAAGCAAACATACCCTCAAAATCTTCACACCCATGGCCCTGGGCAAGCAACAGAAAGTCTATAGCGGCACGGTTTTGAAGCAAAGCGTGTCTAAGGCTATTCTGACCTACTAGTAGCTGCTCTAAAATGTCGGTTGTTATATTGGCTTGTTTAACTGACCAACATGCCAATTTATCTATTTGTCGCAATGCCCGGGCAGCAGCAACCCCAGGTGCGAAAAAGGAGGAAAACACCCTAGCGGTGAAAGACCAAAGCTCTACATCACCCTTACAGTCTGGACCTAGCGTGGATATTGTACGCTTCTCCCGCCTTACCAAGCCTTACAGTTTGGTTACATTCAGCGAATCCTGATGGTGAGGGGCAAAGAGACTAAGCTTCCCTAAATAGCAGGGCCCACCATAGGCATTCCTCGGTATCCCCTGCCATGCTCTATCGCCACATATTAGAAACACATTGGGCAGTAAGGCCTTGGCTGTCTTGTTGTTCCATAGCAGGGGTATGTTGCCTTCCCTAATTTCCTCAGTACTACTGACAAGAAAATTGGTGGCTCCATAAGCTCCTGTACTACAATTATAGGCCTGAACTTCATTGTGCACGTTACAAATACTAGTGCCAAGGTTTCTGCCAGGAGATAAGAAGTCATCATAAGGCGGCCCATGTGATACCTCTGACCATTGGAAATTTTTCTCAGGTCCTTTAGACGGTATACCCAGCATTCGGGCTACATGCGCTGTCTCAGAGGGAGTTTGTCTGGATTTGGGGGAATGAAATACAAGGCCAAATTTGAAATAATTTAAAGATTTAATATTATAAACACTAGAAATCCCCTTCCCCAAACCTATTTGCAACTACCCCACACAAGTTCTTTGTAAGCAGTTTGCGAGATTATTATTACAGAATGTTTAAGTATAACAAATTAGGGATTTAGCAAAGGTTTGAAAAGATTTAGGAAGAGAGTCTGTGGCTTGAGAGTTCCGCCGGTAGGCTTACTGAGATATTATTCTGGCTTAGATTGAGTTTCTCAGTTACTCACTGGCCGGGGTCAGTTTGTAAGGTCCCAAGTATCATGGACTGAGGCACGCAGTCTGAGCTTCCACAGGTACAGACCAAGCTGGGTGCCGGGTCCAGAAGCTGGCCATACGTGGATCGAAGCACTGACGAGTCGGCTAGGTAACCATGCCGTGCCGAGCCGTGCGATCAGTACAATGTGAGTGCCGTGTGTGTGTGTGTGTGTGTGTGTGAGTGCGAGAGCAAGAGCAAGAGCAAGTGCTTTATTAAGTCAATGCAATATCTTTTATAGTGTCCAGAAGAGGAGTATCCAGCCAGACTTGGGCTCACAAAAGTGAACAATACCCATTGGCTCAAAGTTATGTGTAAGGCACAGATAGGCGTAGGGTGCTCATAGTGTCTCCGACTCAAAGTCCTTTTCCCACAACAACGGCCCATGTTTACAGCTTATGCCCCTCTGGGGGAGAAATCTTCCCACAGCTAAGAACGGCAATTGGGACAGCGGCTGTAGTCATGCAGGCAGATGGGAGCAATGTTTTGACTCCTCGATTGATGGTCTTTGAGCCACAATTCTGTTCAAATGAGGGCTTAGCAACAGGCCAATGCAGTCATTTTGAGGCCTGTGCAACCCTTCACCACAGCGCAGCAACGTTCATACCCCTAAACTTGTCCCCAAATACAAAGCAAGTCTTACTCCACCCCCCTTTTTGATGTCCTATTCTTTGGGAGCCAAATAGTTGCAGCTCTTGAGGGTCCCAAGGCAGTAAGACATTCAGCCCCTGCAAGAGGGCAGCTGAACACTCAGCAGGGGTTTTGGAATTGGTACAGCTGCCAGTGGTATAGTTGCTAAAATCACTGGTGCTAAACCCAGGGGATCCGACTAAACAAGTTCTAATTGGTCCAGTTGCCATCTGCATGCTGAGACAGAAGTCCAGGTTACCTGTCTGATTGGCCCATGTGACCCACATGTTGGTTCTGTGGTTGATATTCGCTAGGTGTGTCATGCTGGGGGAGATTTGCGCCAGTAGGATTGGGATCCAATGCCACCTTGGTCCATTTCGCAGGTGCCCACAATGGGTCTGTTGGTGTAAGCACACAGACATAACCCCTGCCGTAGTAAATGACCTTGGCAAGACCCATCCAAATCCCTGTTTTGGGGTCTCGGTAAGTGACTCTCATAGTAGGTTGGTTTTTTTTACCCACCCCAGCCCGATGGAGTTGTATCGGGGGTCTCCTGACTATCCCCGAAAATACATAGGTGGTTAAGTGTAAAGAGCATGCGGGCTAGCTGTTCCCCTGTGTCGGCTATATTTTTTTTTTATCTAAATAATTTTTCAGCGTTTGATTTTCATGCTCTACCACAGCCTGCCCCACTGGGGAGTTAGGCAACCCACGAATGTGCTTCACACCCCACTGCTGCATAAATTTCCAAACCCTCTCCCCAGCGTATGCAGGACCATCGTCGATTTTGATTTGTTGTGGCACTCCTAGTACTGCAAAGCAAACAGTTAGATGTCTAATGACATGCAATGCCTTTTCTCCTGCTTGAGTGGTTGCCCATATCATATGGCTATAGGTATTGATGCAAACATGGACATACTTGAGTCTTCCGAACTCAGCTACATGTGTGACATCCATTTGTCACAATTGCAGGGCTGCCAATCCCTTTGGATTGACTCCCATGCCTAAACCAGGCCCGTGGTGACTACAAATGGGACATGTCTGTACTATCCCCAGAGCTTCTCCTACTGATAAGTTGAACTGCTTCTGTAACCCTTTAGAATTTTGATGAAACATGTCATGTGACTGTCGTGCTGCTTGAAATGTATCGACAGGTGTGGATACAGACACTAATTTGTCTGCCCTATCGTTTCCCTCCCCCAGACCATCCTGCCACTTGTGACTTCTGATGTGTATGACACAGTATGCAGCAGACCGCTGCTGGAGAGCACTGTGTAGCTGTCTGAGCAGTTCCCCCAATCGTAGATTGGCAACATCCCTAATGTAGGCATCCTCAATACGTTGTACGATGCCTGCAACATAAAGGGAATCGGTAACAATGTTTAATGCATGGTGCATCCACTTCATCACTGCCCATATGACAGCAAATAACTCAAGAGTTTGTGAAGAATCTTGTGGCTCTCATGGCAAAATCCAATGATGCCATGTTCTGTCCTCATTCCAGGTTGCTGCAGCTCATTTTGTCTTCTTCCCAGTACCTGTATAGACAATTATTGTGCCCTCGAGTGGTCGCTTGGATCATCATGGGTGTCGAATCCACTCACCCTGCACCATCCATATCAGCGTGGGTGAAGAGAGTGCTGCAGTCTACAAAGTCGCTCCTGATGACAGTAGAGCCAGCTGCAGGGCTGGGGTTTTGGTGATCATATGCTCCAGGTCTGCTCTCTAAATGGGAAGGTGAATGGTTGCTGGTTCTGTGCCACTTATTTGCAGAGTTTGTCTTCTTCCTCTTTGTATTAATTCTGCAAGTAAATAGATTTTTCATTGCAGGGTAGTTTTGGGTTGCAGAGGTACGTGTAGCCACTCCTGTCATGGAGGGTAGCAGAGCCCTCTTGCCCTCTTGCAAAACCCTCATTTGGATAGAATTGTGGCTCAAAGGCCTTCCATCAAAAAGTCAAAACATTGCTTTCATCTGCTTGCATGATGGCAGCTGCTGTCCCAGCAGCCGTACAGCCTGAGAAGATCTCTCCCCTAGAGGGGCAGAAACTGTAAACATAGGCTATTGTTTTGGAAAAAAGGCCTTGGTTCTCATACATTGTGACCACCCGATGAACACCTGCTGGGGGCTGACCCCTGGGGTGGTGCCACAGGTTGGTTTTAGTGAAAATTATCCAATGTATGAATTGATTATAACTTTGAACCAATCTGTAAAGTTCACGTAAGTCCGCCTGAGTTGGCTAACACACTTCTTCTGGACACTATAAAAATGCTGCATTTGCCTCAGTTGGACACCTCATCCCTCTTTTGCTTGTTACCCTGCCCTGCTCGCTCTTCTTTTGACTGATACCCTTACACACACACACACGGAACGGCACAGATCGGCGCTCACTCGGCATTCGCAGCAGCAAAGCTACAGCCGACTCGGAATGGCACGGAACTTGGCAGCGCTACGATCCCCACCAGCCTTGGAAGCCAGCATCCAGCCTGGCCTGGATCTGCGGAAGCTCAAACAGTGTGCCTCAATTCATAATACTCTAAGACTGCTCAGAACTGCATTCGGACAGTGAGTAACTTATAAAACTTAACTTAAAGACTGAATAATCTTTCAAGCTTCCAGTGAACTCTCTCAGATCACAGACTCTCTTCATTTTAGTCATTCTGTATTTTAATTCGCAACTGCGGACCGAGAACTTATGTGGGATAGTTATAAATAAGTTTGGGGAAGGGGATTTTTACTGTTTATAGTAATAAATCTCTTAAATTCTTTCAAATTAGGCCTCGCATTTCATTCGCCAAAACCCAAACAAACTCTCCTCCGCAACAACTCCAGGATTCCAGTAGTCTTCCCCTTTTTGTTTTTTGCTTGGGTGACAGCACCAAGCAATGTGTGCTTGGTGGGCAGGACAGTAATGTCCACTGGCAGATTTGGATTGTAGGGACTCACCCATTGGTCTGCAACAAGAGCCGCTAATTTCTGCAGGAGGCTGCTTTGTTGGGGGGATAGTGTTACTGGAATGGCAGGTCTGTTCCTTTTAATAGCGGTCGTAGCTGTTCTGGATCAGCATTGGAGAACCCAATGACAGGACACAGCCACTGCAGATCTCCCATGAGTTTCTGCATATCAGTCAGGGTGGAAATTTCAAGATGTAAGGTAAGCTTCTGTGGTCAAATCTGAGAGTCTGTGATTTTCCACCCAAGGTACTTGTATGGTGGCCGTTTCTGAACATTCTCTGGGGCAATTTGTAGGCCAGGAGTTGCTAGGATTGTGGAAATGGTGGTTACATCTGCATCAGTAAAGGGTTCCTTTCTACAGAAGAGAATATCATCCATATAGTGATAGATTAATGTAGAAGGCCACTGTTGCTGAAGGGTCTGCAAGGCTTAACCACAAATAGCTGACATAAGGTGGGACTATTCTTCATGACAGTGACAATACTGTCCATTCATAACGTTCATTTGGGCTTTGGTGATTGATTGCTGGTAGAATAAAGGCGAATCTTGGAATGTCATCAGGGTGTAATGCGATGGTAAAAAAGCAATTCTTGAGGTCAATTATTAAGAGGTGCCAATTCTCTGGCAACATGCTTGGTGTTGGCAGCCCAGGTTGCAGTGCCCCCATTGCTTGCATTTGAGCATTAATGACTTGGAGATCATGTAAGAGCCGGTATTTTCCAGACCTATTGGGTATAGTGAAGATAGGTGTGTTCCAGGGGCTTGTTGATGGCCACAGATGCCCGGCAGCAAGTTGCTCTTGTACCAAGAGATGGGCTTGTTGCAGTCTCTCCTTAAGAGGCCACTGTTCCACCCATACCAGGTCGTTGGTTAGCCAGATCAAAGGTATGGGGAAAGTTCGCTCAACAGTGGCTGCTGCTAAAAAGGGGGTTCATTAGTGTATAGGGTTAACACTCCAGGGGGGCGTAACCCTGAACCTGACCCTAGGGGTCTTGGCCCCTCCCCAGGGGTGGGCCACACTCCAGGTGATGGTTAGCCCACTCCCCCACTTCCTGTCCTATAAAACAGAGGAGCTTCCTGCTCATCTTCCTCTTTTCTTCACTCCCTCTCGACACACACACTCACACTGCATACCAGCACACCATGTGGCAGCCACGAGGCAGAGACACCATCACATTGCTCGGGTTGTATCCATCCCTTTTTGTATTTTGCTGTTTTTCACTTCCTTATGCTTTGTAAACTCCTCTACCTCCAATACCTTTTCTAAGTTATTGTTAAACTTTTCCTTTTTAACTTCCAAATCGAGTGAGATTGATTTATTTGGGTGTGCTTATCTCTCTCTCTCTCCCTATCTTTGGGAAAAGGAGGGGGAAGAGGGGAGGGCACTCTATAAATTCTATAAATTGTCATTGGGTCTATTAAATTTATTAGAGTCTCTGGGAACTTGCATTTGAACCACAAGACAATTTCTTTGGCGTCCCTGGGTGGGCTAGGTAGAAAGAATTCTTTCAGAGAAGATTTGGAAGTTAAAAAATGGATATTCTGAGAGTCTTAATCATTCACACTTTTGGATGTCTGTTTTGGTCCTGGTGGTTAAAGTTTATAAGTTACCATGTCTTCTGGATTGTCATTGATATGGTCTGGGAATATTCTAAGCATTTGCCTGTCCAGGTCTATGCCTATTTCCTTAATTCTGTTAGTAATCTAACTGTGTTTAGAAATGTTTCTGGAACATGGAATCAATCTGAGTATATGTGTTGGGACACAGAAGCTCCAGATATTTTGGGGGAGAAATGGCACTGGATAACTGTTATTTCACTGTGTGTAAATGTGGTTTTGGGAATTTACTTTGTAGCTCTGAACTGGAACACGTGGAGACCTCGTGTGGGTGCCGCCATTAGGACCCTTAGGGGGAGGGGTGGGTCTCACTGCCCTGGCTGCAGATGCAGGGTGTGGGCGACAGGTCAGACTGGTCTGACGGGTCAGGCAGCCCCGAGCACAGGCACCACCCCCAGCGCGGCTCCGCCCCAAACTCCACCCCCGGTCCCGCCCAGAGCAGCCCCCAGGACCCTGCCCCCACAGCCCAGCCCCATTCACCTCGCCCCCATCACCACGCGGCCAGCCAGAAACCCGAACCCTCCCACAGACACAGATCCAGGGCAAGGTACCTCATCGGGAACCAGCACCCCCCAGCAACAGCAACCATCTGGAAATGGACCTGATAATGGAGTTATCTTTATCAGCTCCACGCCCAGAAAAGAAATCAGGCACACAAGGCAGGAGTATGCAAGGGCAAATGGACAGTCCCTTTTAGCCTGGCTTTTGAAATGTTGGGATGCAGGAGCAGAAACCGTGGACCTAGATCAGAGGGAGGTAAAGCAGCTGGGATCCTTGTCGAGGGATGGGGGTGTAGATAAAGAGCTGGGAGGACTGGATGGTACCCACTCACTTTGGGCTAGGCTTCTCATCGCCGTAAGGTACAGATATCCTACTAAGGATGACATGACTTTCCATCCCCTTAAATGGACAGATATGGAACAGGGTATCTCATACCTGAGGCAAATGGCTGTACAGGAGATAATCTATGGAGACGGCCAGATGCCCTCGGACCCTGATGATGTCCGCATGAAGCCAACCCTCTTAAAGAAACTGACCCAGTGTGCCCCTTCCACATATGCCCCTACACTGGGAGCACTGCTGCTGGGCAGAGACCCCAACAACCTTACCACAATCAGGGAGTTTGTGAATGACCTGAGACAGTTTGAAGACAGTTTGTCGAGGAAAACCTTAATTGCCACTGTAGAGACCCTCACCCAAGAAGTGAACGAGCTAAAAGCCTCTTTCTCTGAACTGCAGAAGGCAGAGGACGACTGCTCTTCACCTTCAGAATGGGTGCAAGTCTCAGCTGTAAGGAACACATGCCGCCGTACTCCTCCTCCTCCTCGCAGAAGACCAGCCCAGAGCAGACAAGGTACACACAGGTGTTCACTCTGGAGAACACTGTGTGAACATGGGGAAAACATGGGCAGGTGGCATGGCCAGCCCACCTCAGCTCTATGGGCCAGAGTAAGGGAACTGCAGGGGACAAACATAGGGAATAACTCCTCCAGAAGAGGGGTTGCCTCAGTGTCCCACAGGCAGCCCTCTCACCAAAGGGGTGGTGAAGCCAGTAACTCAGGTCCATGTGCCTCATGCAGTCACACTGCTCAGCATTAGAGATGCCCTGTCTCCAGCCAGGTGGAGACCAGGGATAACAGAGTATATTGGGATGTGTTCGTGAAATGGCCTGGCACTTCTGAAGCCGAGAAGTACAGAGCATTGGTAGACACCGGCGCCCAATGCACTCTGATCCCCTCCAGCCACAGGGGGACAGAAACTATTACCATTGCAGGAGTCACAGGGAGGTCTCAGGAGTTGACTGTGCTGCAGGCTGAGATAAGCCTCACCGGGAATGTGTGGGAGAAGCACACCATAGTAACCTTGCATCCTGGGGATCGACTTTCTCCGGGAAGGGTACTTTAAAGATCCGAAGGGGAACAAGCGGGCATTTGGCATAGCAGCTGTAGAGACTGCAGACAAAGAGCAGCTGTCTATCATGCCTGGCTTGTCAGATGACCCTTCCGTGGTTGGTACCCACAAGGTGGAAGATGTTAAGTTACCTGTTGCTTCTCATGTAGTTCATCGCAGGCAATACCGCACCAACAGAGACTCCCTGCTACCCATACAGCAGCTGATTCGCCGCCTGGAGCAGCAGCTTGTCATCAGCAAGAGCCACTCACCCTTCAACAGCCCAATATGGCCAGTGCGGAAGGAGAATGGGGAATGGAGATGGACTGTGGACTTCAGAGGCCTGAACGAAGTGACTCCTCCAATCAGCGCAGCAGTGCCTGATATGTTGGAGCTGCAGTATGAACTGGAAACGAAGGAGGCCAAATGGTATGCCACAATTGACATTGCTAATGCTTTCTTCTCCATCCCCATTGCAGAAGAATGTAGGCCACAGTTTGCCTTCACCTGGAGAGGAGTCCAGTACCACTGGAACAGACTGCCTCAAGGGTGTCGTGGAACGCAGTTTCGTGGCAGAGTTTATGGGGGAAATACGCAAGGCGGTGACTATTTTATCAGTGATTTATTGCAAAGAATGCGAATTCCCTCTTCCCGAAACTACACCACCACTGTGAATTCTTTTGATTGAGGTCGAAATAACATTTCAGAGAATGGCAAATTAAAGAGTCTATGATGTTTAAAGAGAGTTCTTTTGAGTCTCTGGTTTGAGTTAACAGTTCGTCAGCTACTCACAGTCTGTAGCTTGGTAGGAAGTCCCTTTCTCCCGGTGAGGGTCCAGGTATATGCAGGCTTTCCTGCCTCTGCGGCTCGGGATATCCGCCCGAGGCGAGGCTAGATCGGCAAGCAGCTTGTTGTCCGAGGAAGGAGCGAGGGTGAGGTCCAGAAAGGCAAGGGCACAAGGGCCAAAAAGCCTCAATCCTGGCCTGTCCACCATTTTTATAATGTTCCAAAATAGGACTAGCCCACAACTCGGACCACTTTTACGTTGTTCACATACATTGGTAAAAAACAATAAGCAACTTATACAATTGGATAACATTACCTAAAACAATATAAAGACCCCTCCTCAGGCCAGCCCACCTGCAGGTGTTGGGCAGGCCTGAGAAAGTCGTTTCTACTAACCAAAACAATACCTTGTTGTCTGGAAAGCAAGGCCAAGTGAAAGAGAAACATGGCCAGTGTTTACCTTTCACTTACCCTAGGGAGAAATCTTCCCATGGGACTGAAAGATTGTTTTGGTTTTTTCGATGCTTCTGGCTTGAATGTGAGGCATTAGAAATCCGCATGACATGGAGACTTTAGAGGGGCTTTTGCTACTCTCCATGACAAAGGGTGGAAGCACAGCCCTACAATCTGCCATAGCATCATCCAGACTGCACTGGAGAAGGGTGGAGCTCCAGAACATCTGCAGTACATCGATGACATCATTGTATGGGGTGAGACAGCAGAGGAGGTCTTTGAGAAGGGTGAGAAGATCATTAATATCCTGTTGGATGCTGGTTTTGCCATTAAGAGAAGCAAAGTGAAAGGGCCCGCCAGAGAGATCCAGTTCCTGGGAGTTCGATGGCAGGATGGCCGACGCCACATCCCTATGGATGTGGTGAATAAAGTGACCACTATGGTGGAACCCACTAACCGGAAGGAGACACAATCCTTCCTGGGGTTTGTGGGCTTTTGGAAGATGCACATTCCCGGGTACAGTCAAATTGTGAAACCCCTCTTTGACGTTACAAGAAAGAGGAATAACTTTGGGTGGGGACCTGAGCAGCAGGTGGCATTTGACCAGATCAAACAAGAGGTGGTCCATGCCATGGCCTTGGGACCAGTTTGAACTAGCCCATAGATTAAGAACATTCTCTACACAGCAGCCAGTGAGAATGGTCCTAGCTGGAGCCTATGGCAGAAAGCTCCTGATGAAACACGAGGCGGCACGCTCGGGTTCTGGAGCAAGGCGTACAAAGACTCAGAGACCAATTATACCCCCACAGAGAAAGAAATCCTAGCTGCCTATGAGGGAGTTAGAGCTGCCTCTGAGGTGATTGGCACGGAGTCACCATTCCTTTTAGCTCCAAGGCTTCCAGTCCTGACTTGGATGTTTAAAGGGAAGGGTTCAACTCCACACCATGCCACAGATGCCACTTGGAGTAAGTGGATGGCTCTGATAACTCAGAGGGCTAGGATGGGGACTCTCGAGCGCCCAGGCATTGTAGAGGTCATCACCAACTGGCCAGAGGGCACTGACTTTGGAAAGCCATCAGAAGAAAAGGCAGTGACCCGTGCCAAGGAAGCCCCCCCATACAGTGACCTCTCTGAGGAGGAAAAGGCATATGCTCTCTTCACAGATGGATCCTGCCGCCTGGTAGGCAGCAAGCGGAGATGGAAGGCTGCCGTCTGGAACTCCACATGCAGGGTTGCAGAGGCAAGGGATGGAGAAGGCGAAGCCAGCCAGTATGCTGAGGTGAAAGCCATCCAGCTGGCCCTGGACATTGCAGAATGAGAGCAGTGGCCAGTGCTATACATCTACACTGACTCATGGATGGTACCAAATGCCTTATGGGGGTGGCTGAAGGAGTGGAAGAGAAATGATTGGCAGAGAAAAGGGACGCCTATTCGGGCTGCTGATCTCTGGCAAGACATTTCTGCACGCCTGGACAAACTACCAGTTAAAATCTGACACATCAGTGCTCACATCCCAAAGAGCAGAGCCACTGAAGAACAGCAGCATAACCACCAAGCTGACCAGGCTGCCCACATCTGCCAGATTGACCTGGACTGGAATCACAAAGGTGAACTGTTCCTAGCTCGGTGAGCACATGACTCTTCTGGCCACCAAGAAAGAGATGCCACATACCAATGGGCCCGAGACAGATCCGTGGACATATCCATGGAGGCCATAACTCAAGTTATCCATGAATGTGGCATCTGTGCCACCATAAAGCAAGCTAAGCGCAGGAAGCCTTTGTGGTACGGGGGATGGTGGTCAAAGTACAGGTATGGGGAGGCCTGGCAGATCGATTACATCACTCTGCCTCGGTCTTGCAGTGGCAAGTATTATGTGTTAACCATGGTGGAGGGAAGCACAGGGTGGCTGGAAACCTACCCAGTACCTCATGCTACTGCCCGTAACACCATTTTGGGCCTGCAGAGCCACATCCTGTGGAGACACGGTACCCCAGAGAGAATTGAGTCAGACAACGGGACCCATTTCAAGAACCACCTTGTAAGCAACTGGGCAAAAGAGCATGGGATAGAATGGGTTTACCACATCCCATACTACCCACAAGCTGCAGGAAAGATTGAGTGTCACAATGGCCTGCTGAAAACCACCCTGAAGGCTATGGGAGGTGGAACTCTCAGAAACTGGGAGAAGCACCTTGCAGAAGCCACTTGGCTGGTGAACAGCAGGGGATCAGTTAATAGAGCTGGTCCTGCTCAGTCTGCCCTACTGCCCATAGTTGAGGGAGATGGAGTTCCTGTGGTCTGTGAAAGGAATCTACTGGGAAAGACTATGTGGGTTGCTCCTGCCTCTGGTGGGGGAAAACCTATCAAAGGGGTGGTATCTACAGGGGGTCCTGGTCATACATACTGGGTGATGATGGAAACTGGTACTATCGAGTGTGTCCCTCAGAGAAATCTCTCTTTAGCTGAAAAGGTTTGAAAACTCAGAGTTGATTCCATGTGTTCCAGATATTTTCAGGTTATCTTGTATTATAGTTGTATAATAGTTGTATCATAGTTGTATCATAGCTGTGTAATACTTGTATTATAGTTCATAAGGGGTTACACGTTGTTTTTGTAGTTATACCCTCACCACTACACGGCATCCAACAGAACCTACATCACACCAGCAGCTATCCAGAGTCCTACAGCATCACATCACACCACGGCGTCCAACCAGAACCCTGCAACTGATTCATCACTGATGCTCTGCAGTGAGAGACTGTCCTAATTTCCCTCCAAAGGATGTCTACAGCCATCTCATCTACACCTGTTCCCCTGATGCCATACACCAAGAGACTGTTCCTGATGTTTTCTTCACAGAGAGAAAAGACTCTTTTCTGAGTTCCAACAAGAACTGTTCCTGTTTCACTGACTTTTCTTCCGTTCCTGTCCTGCTCACACCTCACCAACCTGCACCGGACCAGAGAAGCACATCGCCTTGGGATAGAGCCGGGGACCAAGAAGGACTTCAAGAACTCTTAACCCATGGACAGTTTTTTCCCATCTTTGGAGAAGAAGACTGTTCGTAGGAAGGTGGAAGTGGTCTAACCAAGGAGTGGAATGTATAGGGTTAACACTCCAGGGGGTCGTAACCCTGGACCTGACCCTAGGGGTCTTGGCCCCTCCCCAGGGGTGGGCCACACTCCAGGTGATGGTTAGCCCACTCCCCCCACTTCCTGTCCTATAAAACAGAGGAGCTTCCTGCTCATCTTCCTCTTTTCTTCGCTCCCTCTCGACACACACACTCACACTGCATACCAGCACACCACGTGGCAGCCACGAGGCAGAGACACCATCACATTGCTCGGGTTGTATCCATCCCTTTTTGTATTTTGTTGTTTTTCCCTTCCTTATCCTTTGTAAACTCCTCTACCTCCAATACTTTTTCTAAGTTATTGTTAAACTTTTCCTTTTTAACTTCCAAATCGAGTGAGATTGATTTATTTGGGTGTGCTTATCTCTCTCTCTCTCCCTATCTTTGGGAAAAGGAGGGGGAAGAGGGGAGGGCACTCTATAAATTCTATAAATTGTCATTGGGTCTATTAAATTTATTAGAGTCTCTGGGAACTTGCATTTGAACCGCAAGACAATTAGTCGAATCCCTAGTTGAGAAGGAGTGTCTCGGCCCAAGAGGCCATTGATGCCAGGTGGCAGGTCCATGATGGTGATACATAAGCGGGCACTTCGGCTATCTAGAGTCAAGGTGAGCTGATTAACTGATTGTTGCACACTAGCTGTGTCCCCAGCACCTTCAACCCCTTTTACACCTGTAGTGGAAGGCCAGTGCTTGGGCCAGATTCTACTTGCCACTATGGTAATGTCCACTCCAGTGTCCATAAGCATGGTAAGTTGCAGTCCATCCCTTCCATTAGAAATGGTTACTGTGACTTCGGGTAGATGTCTCATGTTCATTATCAGCATAGCAGCTATTCCTGTAGAACCAAATCCTTGAGCTGCACATTCTGTCTGTGTCAGGGACTGAAGGTGACCTGTAAGATGAGGATATGGTAATAATTGAACGATGCGGCTTCCAGATGGTATATGGGTAGGCGGGAACAAGGTATACAGCATGATTTGTATAGTGTGGGTGTAGTCTGCATCGATGACACCAGGAATAATGCTCAGTCCTTTAATTGCAGAACTAGGTAGTCCCAATAATAATGCGTCGACTTGACATCCATTAATGACCAGAGGTCTGTTTATCATGGTGGCAACCCTGGTTGGGCGCATGTCTACTAAGGTGCAGTCTACTGCTGTTGCCAGGTCCAAGCCAATGCTTCCCCTGGTTGCTGGCTGTAGGTTACTGGGGCCACTACTTGTGTTGGTGCACAGCGGCTGCTCGCGCTCTGCCTCCCATTTCCTGCCAATCAGCGTGCTAGTGTAGCATGGATTGAAGTTCAGCAGTGGTCACAGAAGACATTCTGTGCTTGGCAGCAGTTCTGGTATGTTGGAGAATTCTTGCTATCTGAGGACACAGAAATGATAAACATGAGCAACCCGTAATGGGAAGACCTTGAATCCATCCTGGGAGTTAGATACCAGGCACAGGGAGCTTCCCCCCACATGCAGCTGCAGGGGATGGAGTGCAGCTGAGGGTGGGCAGAGTTTAGCCAGCCCCAGAGGCTGACCCTCAGGTTATGGTATGCTGACCTATCTATGCCTTACAAGTAACCCTGTACTCTCTGACTGTAACCAATCTTGGTGGAGCAGGCCTCTTGCTAGAATGCATATAAGTCACTGTATCATGGAAATAAAGTGGATTTGACCATCTAACCATATTGGTGAACCAAAAGTCATTTACCCATAGTGCTCCACCGGTTTAAATTCCAACAATTGGTTCCTGAACAGTGAAACAGGCATTCAGCTCAGACCAAGGCAGGCCGGCAGCAGGTAAAACCGCGATGAGAAGGCCAGAGGGTTGGCCCGAAGAGAGGAGGCTAATCATCCTGTGGATTTTCTTTGTATAGAAGAAACTATCATCATCCTGTGCCACTGGGCTAGGTAACGCTGCCTCAGGATGGGGTAGTTGCTGGATGTTCATTTCGCAAGTGAACAACCTGAGTTTAAGGCAGGTAAGGCCCACAGGGAATTTGCTGGGGCTCTGCATCTGCTGGCATATATATTCTCATGAGAGAAGTTCCACCGGACATTAAGCTCCGAGAGCTGTTGGCCCAGGTGCATGCGCAAGGTCATATGAGTGAGCCTCCCATGATCTTTAAATTGAAAGCGTGGTGGGAGGTCAGAGACGTGCTGTGGAACACGGTTATTAACAATGGAAAAGACTCTAAGACGGCTCGACAGCTAGGTCCCACCCAGCGGGATGTGCTCCCACGTGTTACTAGACATGAAAGCCGAAAGAAACGCTGCAATCGTGGCTTCTCAGTTGCTTCTGCCCATGGCAGTCACTGCTGGCAGTTCTAACACATGCGCAGTGCCAGCTTCCACCTCTGCCCCCGCCCCAAATGCTCCATCACTGCCTGCGGTTGAGAAAGAGAGCTCGGTAGCACAGTTTTTCAGACTTAATGCTGCTCCAGTCCAAGGCATGCCCAGGAAGGTTGCCAGCTCTGTGGCGGAGTTGAAAAAGAGCATGCAGCATGATCCCAGTGGACAGCCATGTTGCCCGCCCCGCGCCCTGCTTCCGCCCCCCCTCCCTACTGGGGCAATGCCCAATAAACCGATCATTGACATCTCCGAGCCTAACAATGGCACCGTAGCTGGAGGGGTGTGCCTTCGCAGCTCAGTGTGCATTAGCGGTTATCAGTCCCCTACAGCTGCTGCTGATGATACTAAGTGGTCGCTGGAACAAGTAGTTAAGATGTTAGAGAAATGGACGTTTGACTGTGTGAAACAAGACGAAGGGCTGCTGCACCCAGCAACTCTACCTGCCCTGCCACCCCCACCTGCCCCACCGCCCCCTCCCTAACCGGCCGTCTGACTGCTGGCCGACCGCCTCCAGGAGATCCAGGAGCCAGGCGATGAGACTTAAAAGAAAGCATCTCAACATAATCTGAAGTGGTCTGGTGTCATTAAAAATGCTATGTTCGAGGGAGAGTGGCACCCTGTGCAGTCCACAGCTTTTCCCATAATAACTGGGGCGAATTGCAAGGCACACTGGGATGCCTGAGAGTGGAAGCCCCTGGAGCGTGTGCAGAAGGCGGTTAAGGAATATGGAGTACGATCAGAAGCTGCAAGGCAGACGTTAGATTGGCTGTTTTCTGCCGACCGCTGCGTGCCAGTGGACTGCCATAATTTAGCCAGTCTTATCCTAACTCTTTCCCAGTTTCTCCTGTGGGAACAGGAGTGGTCTCGGCAGGTGACCAGGGAAGCCGCTCGACACCAGCGGACTGGGGATCCCTTGAACGGGATTACGCCTGACATTCTAACTGGTCAGGGTAGCTACCAGTCTACGGAGGTACAACTCCACTTCCCGCAAGAGCTTCATGATCTGTCTGCCCGGTTGGTGCTACAAGCCTTTTATTCTGCTTCCAGCTTCATACCCAGTCCCTCCTACACAGGAATCAGACAGGGGACGAATGAAGAGTATAGTCACTTCATCGACCGGCTATGGGCAGCATTAACACATGAAGGAGAGTTAGATGATAGCACCAAGGCAGGGTTGATGAAGAGCATGGCATTTGAAAATGCTAATCCCAAGACCCGGGGTATTTTAGCCACATTGCCCACAGGGGCGGCTGTAGAAGACATGTTAGAACGAGTAGCCCGTGCCCAGGGCAGGGAGCAATATGCACTCGTAGCGGACACCATGCAGGCATTTAATCAAGCTATGGTGGGAGAGTTAGCTCAAGTGGTAGGACAGGCAGTGGAGACTGCGCTTGATAAGAAAGTCCTTCTTGTTTCGATCAAACAATGGAAGCACTGCCTGACCTCGGCGGGCTGCTACCGCTGTGGCCAGCCAGGTCACACAACACAGCGCCATTCAGCCTCGATGTGGTGCACCCATTGCCAGTCTCCTGGCCATGCCATGGCAGTCTGCTGGTTGGGAAACTTCACACCCAGTGCAAGCAGCCATGTGCAGACGACAAGAGCTGTAGTGCAGGATGAGGCAAAGGGTACCTGGACACTCACTACCCAGCCTCCGGCAGTAGCCATGGGGTTGACTTGGCAACAGCAGTAAGTGTCACCTTGCAGAATACACGAGTCACAAAACTTCCTACCACTGCTTCTTCGCTATCTCCCTCGCCGAACAAGATTGTTAGCAATTTGCCTCTACAGTACCATCTGTGAACAAAGCCAAACCTGCGAGCCGCTATGAATGCACAGCTTTGCCGCAAGGAATGAAGAACTTACTAATTCTCTGCCAATTGTTCGTTGACAGAGCATCACAACCCTCCAAAAAAACTGGGCATGTACAATCGTCTATCACTATATGGATGACGTTATTTTCTGTTGTTCATGGCCGTTTTGTGCCTGCAGACTTGAAAACGATTGAGACAGTCTGCACAAGACGTGGTCTGATTGTCGCCCCAGGAAAGATACAGCAGCAAAGCCCCTAGAATTATTTAGGTTGGGATATTACTGAGGCCACAATCAGACCTCAAAAGATCGACTTACACAGACAGCAGTTTAAGAAGTTTTTCAGGGTAGATTTCATACTAACGGCAAGGACAGGAAGTATGAGGGATGGGATGAAACAACGACATGGTGGCTGAGCTGAAGCAGCAGGGGGCTGAGCAAGATGGGGACTAGAGGACACCGGCGGCGTTGGTCCTCCCCCTCCTCCCCTCCCCCCCCCCACTCGCCACCTGCGGAGAGGCCCATGGGGCCCCGTTCCACCCCCCTCGTCTCCTCCACCTGTCTGTTATCTACTTTTACAGATTTTTTTCCTCTTTTTCTGCTGGAAGCAGCAGAGCCTTGGGATTGTTTTGAGCTGGAAAATTACAGAGGCCAGAGTTGCAGCTCAGGAGATTGACTTACACACGGACTTGAATACAATGCTAGATGCTAGAAAGTTTATGGAAATGATAGCAAGAATAACGATGACGACTTAGAACTGTTTTTGCCCCTGTTACAGGCATGGACACACACAGGTGCATCTTTTTAGCCACCTGATAATGACAGTTTGCACTCAAAATGATAGCTAATAGTTCCTGACTGGGGTATTCACCCGTCGCCTTACTGATTAATTCCTTCTACGGACTAGGCACCCATTGTACAGTGGGAAAAGAAAAGAGAGGGAAATTGCTAGGCAATAGCAGAGATGCCAGTCCCACTGACAATGGGTGGAAACTCATACAGACACAGAAAGCACCAAACAGGACAGGCTAGCACACTTATTACTAGAACTCAGATGCATTGCCTCTCTCAGTGAGAGCATGAGCACTGAAATCCACATTGCAAGTCACTAAACAGATTCTAGACTAGGAGCAGGGAATGATAGAGCTTGTAGGCTAACGTCAGTCAGCTCTTTCCCCCCAGTAAATTTGTTCAAATAGATAAAGACAGGCCTATTTTTGAAGGCCTTTTTTTGATGGTACCATATTTTGAAGCCTAGGAGTTTGCTAGAGCAACTGCTAATTACAATGGAATGAGCTTTGTGACAATTCTGATTTTTTCTTTTTCTAAGAATACCATGGTATTGTTATCTTCCTGAAATTTCTTTGCCTTTTCTTGAATTTCCTTCAGCTGATAGATTCATAGAATAAGATAAGTTAAGGCTAAGGGTTTGTAATTTTGGGAATTTAGGACATAAGGATATTATGGGATTTTTTTCTTGGGTATATCTGGGAATCATTATAAAAAAAAAGGGGGGGGGGGGCAGGGAAATGGGTTAGAGGAAAGTAGGATAGCAGAAGAAATTATTTTTTTTTCTTTTTTTGAGATTTTTGTAATCACATTATACAGCCCAGGCCAGTGAATCTGCTAGCATAGGCAATGAATATGTCTGCATTTGTTCTTGGATTTGCTTGTGTTTGATCATTTATCTTCACAGGCCGTGATGGAGACCAGCGTAACTATGACCAACCTGTTTTTTCCTAAAGTGAGCAAAAGTCTTGCTCAGATAGCAGAATTGTGAAAGGACTTGCAAGGAGCACTGACATGATGATTATGTGTGTACAGATCATAAGGTTTGGATCACGGCTAAGGAATTTGGGTATTTTCATGAGTTTTCAGTGATTGTGGTTTAATGGAATAGATTCAGTTTAGCAGCTTTGTAAAGGTCTGGCCCACTCAAATTGGCACAAGATGGCAATGTGACTTTTGTCTCTTGCAAGGGCCCTGCAAGGGATAAAAAAACCCACTGCCCTAAATTCTAAAAGCAGATGAAGAACTGTGCGAAAAGGCCTAATAGAATAGCCTGAAAGCAACATCTAGGGCATATCTTTGTATTGTATTTAGAGGTTAATAGTTCTTAAGCACAATAGACAGACGCAGTTCATAGCTAAGGAGTGTGATGAGAACATCGAGATTTCTGAGAACTACAGAGTGAATCCAGAACTATGGAGTCTGAGAGGAATACTTGACAGCTGATTGATCTGCGAGTCTGCAACGTTGATTGCCACACAGAGCCAGTGAAGAAGTGGCACACCTGCACTCTCCTGTGGCTGTGATGTTCGTCTGGACTTTTGGGTTTTTGAACGAATGACTTACTGTCGCTTGCAGAAATAGCTTTTGGGATTATTACCTAAGCTTGGGTTGTTAGCTTGCCAGACTAATGCTACTAATGAAAGCTCTAACAGGTTTATTCTCTTTGTGGTTTTAGCACTATTGATTTGTAGCTGTATCATTTACCCCTGTGTTGAACAGCCTAGGTAAAGTCGAAAGATCAGCCCAGGTTGCTCAAAAGAAAGAGAGGGATATGTTGAAGAATTCTTGCTAGCTGAGGACACAGAAATGATAAACATGAGCAACCCGTAATGGGAAGACCTTGAATCCATCCTGGGAGTTAGATACCAGGCACAGGGAGCTTCCCCCCACATGCAGCTGCAGGGGGTGGAGTGCAGCTGAGGGTGGGCAGAGTTTAGCCAGCCCCAGAGGCTGACCTTCAGGTTGTTATGGTATGCTGACCTATCTATGCCTTACAAGTAACCTTGTACTCTCTGACTGTAACCAATCATGGTGGAGCACGTCTCTTGCTAGAATGCATATAAATCATTGTATCATGGAAATAAAGCCTCTTCAGGAGAGACAGGCAAGGGAGAAGAGGAGGAGCGGTGGCTCTGTATATTAGGGAGTCACTTCTTGCCACTGAGCTTGAGGTGAGGGACGAAGAGAATGAGAGTTTGTGGGTTAAAATCAGAGGGAGGACTAACAAATCAGACATCCTGGTTGGAGTCTGTTATAGACCACCCAACCAGGATGAGGAAACAGATGAGGTATTTTACAAACAATTGAAGGTTGTCTCAAGATCATCAGATCTTTTTCTTGTGGGTGACTTTAACCTGCCAGATATCTACTGGGAACTTAATTCAGCAGAGAGGAGGCAGTCCAGGAGATTTCTAGAGCGCATGGAGGACAGCTTCATGACCCAGCTGTTAAGCGAGCCTACTAGGGGTCAAGCTCAGCTTGACCTGCTGTTCTCCAACAGAGAAGGGCTGGTGGGAGATGTGACAGTGGGAGGCTGCCTGGGGAGTAGTGATCATGAGATAGTGGAGTTTTCAATATGCAGGGAGATAGGGAGGAACTATAACAAAACCCACACCTTGGACTTTTGGAGGGCAAACTTCAATTTGCTTAAGAAACTTATTTCCAAAGTCCCCTGGGTAGCAGTCCTTGAGAACAAAGGGGTCCAGGATAGTTGGACCTACTTTAAACAGAAGCTCTTGAAGGCAGGAGCTGGCAGTTCCATGTGCCGAAAGACCAGCTGGCGGGGAAGGCGACCAGCCTGGAAGTGCAAACAGCTCCTGAAGGAATTGGGGGAAAAAAAGAGGGTGTATCACCTTTGGAAGGAGGGGAAGGCTTCTCCTGACGTGTTTAAGGAGGTAGCCAGATTATGCAGGAGAAAAATTAGAGAGGCTAAGGCCCAGTTAGAACTTAGGCTGCCACCTCTGTGAAGGATAATAAAAAGCACTTTTATAAATTTACCAATGCTAAAAAGAAGGGCAAGAAGAGGCTGCACTCCTTACTGGACCAGGAGGGGAACATTATACTGATAATGAAGAAAAGGCTGAGGTCCTGAATGCCTTCTTCACCTCAGTTTTGAACAGTAAGGAGGGACGAATTCAGGGCAAGTAGCCTCTTGAACTGGGGGATGGGGTCAGGGAGCGGTGTGTTGCCTTGGAAATCCATGAGGAATTAGTTCAGGACCTGCTGAGCCACCTTGACACCCATAAGTCCACGGGACCAGATGGGATCCATCCCAGAGTGCTGAGAGAGCTGGCAAGCCACTCTCCATCATTTTCCAGCAGTCCTGGCTCACCGGAGAGGTCCCAGGAGACTGGAAAATGGCCAACGTGGTCCCCATCCACAAGAGGGTCGGATGGAGGAGCCCAGGAACTACAGACCTGTCAGCCTGACCTCAGTGCCAGGGAAACTGATGGAGCAGGTTATCTTGGGGGCAATAACTGTGCATCTGAGGGATGGCCAAGGGCTCAGGTCCAGCCAACATGGATTTAGGAAGGGCAGATCCTGCCTCTCCAACCTAATCTCCTTCTATGATCAGGTGACCCGCTTGGTGGATGTGGGAAGGCCTGTGGATGTGGTCTATCTGGACTTCAGCAAGGCTTTTGACACTGTCCCCCACAGCAAACTGCTGGCTAAGCTGTCAGCCCGCGGCTTGAATGGCAACACTCTGTGCTGGGTTAGGAACTGGCTGGAGGGCCGAGCCCAGAGAGTGGTGGTGAATGGTGCCACATCCAGCTGGCGGCCGGTCACTAGCGGTGTCCCTCAGGGATCAGTGCTGGGCCCCATCCTCTTTAACATCTTCATAGATGATGTGGATGAGGGCATGGAGTCAGTCATCAGCAAGTTTGCAGATGACACTAAGGTGGGGGCAGATGTGGCTGGGTTGGAGGGCAGAAGGGCTCTGCAGTGGGACTTTGACCACCTGGAGAGATGGGCAGAGTCCAATGGGATGGCATTCAATAACTCGAAGTGCCGGGTGCTGCACTTTGGCCACAACAACCCCATGCAGAGATACAGGCTGGGGTCGGAGTGGCTGGAGAGCAGACAGACAGAGAGGGATCTGGGGGTACTGATTGATACCCACCTGAATATGAGCCAACAGTGTGCCCAGGTGGCCAAGAGAGCCAATGGCATCCTGGCCTGCATCAGAAATGGTGTGGTCAGCAGGAGCAGGGAGGTTGTTTTGCTCCTGTACTCTGCACTGGTTAGACCACACCTTGAGTACTGTGTTCAGTTCTGGGCCCCCCAGTTTAGGAGGGACACTGAGATGCTTGAGCGTGTCCAGAGATGGGCGACGAGGCTGGGGAGAGGCCTCGAGCACAAGCCCTACGAGGAGAGGCTGAGGGAGCTGGGATTGTTTAGCCTGGAGAAGAGGAGGCTCAGGGGTGACCTTATTGCTGTCTAAAACTACCTGAGGGGTGGTTGTGGCCAGGGGGAGGTTGCTCTCTTCTCTCAGGTGGCCAGCGCCAGAACGAGAGGACACAGCCTCAAGCTACGTCAGGGTAGATTTAGGCTTGAGGTGAGGAGAAAGTTCTTCACTGAGAGAGTCATTGGGCACTGGAATGGGCTGCCTGGGGAGGTGGTGGAGTCGCCGTCCCTGGAACTGTTCAAGGCAAGGTTGGACGTGGCACTTGGTGCCATGGTCTAGCCTTGTGCTCTGTGGTAAAGGGTTGGACTTGATGATCTGTGAGGACTCTTCCAACCTTGATGATACTGTGATACTGTGAACTAGATCATAGGCTATGAAAGGAAAACAATGGTTGTGTCTACTCCCCTCACAGTCTCGCTGAGAGGTATGAGAGCAAGAAAGTAAACATTAGATAACACTGTCACCATTTTCACTCACTCTGCTTCTGTCTTCGGACTGAGCTACATCTCCCTAACCTCACTGCCACTAACCTTGCTTCTTAACCTCTTGGCTGAACCTCTTTTCTTCCTAGGACTGGGGTAAGGTTGAGAGGGGCAGGGGTAAGGTGCAGGGGTGGTTTAGAGCCTCTCCTGGGGACTCAGGTTTCTGGGAGGGGAGTTGTGTTTCTGTATTACTTTTAACTTGTAGATTTCTGTATATAACTGTATATACTGTAAATATCTGCTTGTATATTGTGCTAGCTGTAAATAAATAGCTTCATTTATATTCCCAGAGCCCATCTGAGTCTAGTCTGGGTATTTCTAAAGTGTGGGAGGGTTGGTAACAGCCAAAACCACCAAAACAGGCCCTACTAGGAGAGGCTGAGGGAGCTGGGATTGTTTAGCCTGGAGAAGAGGAGGCTCAGGGGAGACCTTATTGCTATCTACAACTACCTGAGGGGTGGTTGTGGCCAGGAGGAGGTTGCTCTCTTCTCTCAGGTGGCCTATCCCAGAACGAGAGGACACAGCCTCAGGCTGTGTCAGGGGAAATTTAGGCTGGAGGTGAGGAGAAAGTTCTTCACTGAGAGAGTGGTTGGCTACTGGAATGGGCTGCCCCGGGAGGTGGTGGAGTCACCATCCCTGGGGCTGTTCAAGGCAAGATTGGATGTGGCACTTGGTGCCATGGTCTAGCCTTGTGCTCTGTGGTAAAGGGTTGGACTTGACAATCTATGAGGTCTCTTCCAACCTTAGTGATACTGTGATATTGTGATACTGTGATAGTGTGATACTGTAACACATACTGCAGCATCTGTCGAGCAGGCTCACCGTGAAGCCCCGATTGCTTAACATTCTCTCAGAGCTGCATTAGCAGCTTCCAGTCAAAGGCTTCATGCTACCCCTGTAACTGGCCCCGCTCCTGTGGCTGATAAACTACTGGCCACACCTTAAGCAATTCATTAACAGCCTCCACATCGCCTGCAGTTGCAGTCTGTTTTACTATCAGATGCCACGGCTGGCATTTCAGCGGGGTCAGCTGATTGTGCACAGAAGTCCCTAGGTCTTTCTCCTCTCCTCTTTTTTCCTCCTTCTGAGCCTCCTCCTTTTCTGTACGTACTGACCACGCTCTGTCTTTACATCGTTGCCTTTTAAACAGTTTTTCAAATGCTTCTTCTGTTGCCTCCTTGTTCTCACTAGAATTGCTACTGCTCCCATGTGTTGTGGTACTGTCCAAATCACTGCAGTGGGACAGGGCAATGGAGCTGATAATCGACTCCTGAAGTGAGGTCTGAGTGGTTGCTTCAGTGAGGAAAGGATTACTGTGGGGCAGGGCAGTAGGGAAGGTGGAGGGCTCCTCACTCTGTGCTGGAGATTCTGATGAATATGGGGGTGGTGACGTGGTGGCTGAAGACAGATCTCCAGCTTCAGCTGCAGATCGGGCAACCATAACCAGCAGCCCCAAGGAAGCAGGGCCAGGAGTCAGTAGCTGAAAAGCTCCCCCTGGCCGGCCCTCTGGGATCTCAGGCTTATCAAATTTCAGGCAAAATCCTTCTCAGCCTTGTACCTCTTAATGGCAGTTACCATCTCTCGCCAGGGCACTTGGAGCTTCTTAACCTCCCTCTTATCACTGATAACATCATCCCATAATTCACTTCCAAATGCTTGCCACTCAGCCTCGTCAAAGTAAGCATCTCCAGTTTTAAAATAACCCTTCGTGTGTTGGAGAACACGTTCGGTGGAGCGCTATGGGAAGATGACTCTTTGTTCACCAATATGGTTAGATGGTCAAATCCACTTTATTTCCGTGATACAGTGACTTATATGCGTTCTAGCAAGAGGCGTGCTCAGCTTAAGATTGGTTACAGGTGATAATTGAAAGGTTACATGTAATGTGCACATAGGTTAACTTATCACAACATTCTAAGGGTCAGCCTCCCAGACCACCCACTCCAGCCCCCTTGGTTATCTAGTCTCTGCCCACTGCAGCTGTGTGTGGGGTGCTCAGTTGTTTACATCTCGATTTCCTAGCCTCGCTGGGAACCAAGGACGTTCTCAGCGCAAGTTACCCATGTTTATGACTTTATGTCCTCGACTGGTGAGCTGTTTTCGTCCTTCTCCCATCCCACTATCAATCCTCAGTACACAATATGAAATCTACTCTGAAAACTTCCAAACTGCTGTCTTCCCTCTCAGACTCTCCAAGACAGAGAGAGAAAAAAAAGGCAGAGGTTAAGCTGTGAGCTATCGAACTGCTAATCCCCCTGTAGCCATACAAACGCAAATTGACTAAACTCCAAAACGACTCAAGGAAACCCACAAATTCTTCCCACCCCACCGATCCCCTCAGCATCTCACTCAGTCCCCCAGCTGTTGAAGACTCGCGGGGGGCCCCTTGGCTTTGGGATGCGGTCTGTTGGAGATGGGGCGGGTGGGCGTGCAGCGGCAAAGGGGGGCAGATCTGATGACTGTTCCGCTGAGCCGCGGGAAAGGGAGGGTCCCGAGCCATCCGGTGCGGTCGCGTCTGCCGTCGGTCCATTCTCTCTTTACCATCCATTCCTCTGTACCTTCAGTAGTGTCTCTTACCAGCTGAAAACTAAAAGTCTGGTCCTGTATCGCATGCAGTCATCCATGGGGATGTGCGGGCTACAGCAGCAGATTCGACACAGTACACACAGTGGCAGGCAGCTGCCCTCCGCCCGGTAGGTCTGAAATCTTTTCAAGCTGAGAAGCGATTGAAACTGGCTGCCGGTGGGTCACTACGGGCAGCCACCATTACGGGTGTGTCAGTGAGTCACTACGGGCAGCAGCAACAACTCAGTCCCAAGTGCGTCTCTCCTAGCGCTCCGGTTAGACCGATTAAAAAGTCCTTAGCTTCCTATGTGCAGCCCACAGAGCTGAAGCAAGACGAGATTGTCTCCCAGAGACTAAGACTCGTCAGCGGGGACAGAAAACAAAGTCATTCACATAGTGATAAACAATTGCACATGCCCAGTTCTTTTCGGGGGGCTTGCAATGCTTTGCAATGAACAATCAGCAGAGAGTTGGTGTAGTCTGCATGCCTCACAGCAAAGTTGTGTACTCAGAGCGGCTCGCAGGCTCAGCTTCAGTCACAGATGGTACCACAAAGGCAAATCGCCGGCAACCTTGTTGCAAACCATGTATCGCTCCCTGCCGTGGATACGTTCTAACGTGTCTCTGACCGATGTCCCTGCAGTCAACATGGCTACAATCGGGTTACCGGGCGTGGCTCCAGCAGGGAAGGAGGGTGGAGGCGGGGCGCGGGGCGGGCGACACAGATGTCCACCGGGATCGTGCTGCATGCTCATTTTCAACTCAGCCACAGAGCTGGCAACCTTCCCAGCCACGCCTTTAACGGAAGCAGCTCTGCCAAGACCGAAAAAACGAAGCACAGAGCTTTCTCTCTTCGGGATGCTCGGGGCGGGGGCGGAGGAGGAACCTGGCACAGTGCACGCATCAGAACTGTTTGCAACAGCTGGCAGGGCAAGAAGTAACAGGAAAACCACTGCTGCCACGTTCTTTTCAGCTTTCATCTTTAGTAACACGTGGAGCACCTCCCGCCGGGCGGGACTCCGCTGGCGGATCGAATCAGAGTCTTTGCCGTTGCTAAGAACCGCGTCCCACAGTGCGTCTCTGACCTCCCGCTGCACAGTCCATTTTAAAATCACGGGAGGCTCTTTACTCGCATGACCCTGTGCATACGCCCGGGCCAGCAGCTCTCAGAGCTCAATGTCCGGCGAACTTCTCTCACAAGATAAATACGCCAGCAGACGCAGTGCCCCAGCAAATCCACTGTGGGCCTTACCTGCCTTACACACACGGGCTGTTCACTCCATAAATGAATGTCCAGGACTACTGCCACCTCTGGGCAGCACTACCCGGCCCAGCGGCACCGAATGACACTTACTCTCTCCGATATGGAGAACATCTCACAAGATGATCGGCCCCCTCTCCTTCAGGCCAACCCTCCGGCCTCCTAACGCAGTCTCACCTGCAGCTGGCTTGTGTCCTGACTCCTCTGTTCAAGCACCAGATGTTGGAGAACACTTCGGTGGAGCGCTATGGGAAGATGACTCTTTGTTCACCAATATGGTTAGATGGTCAAATCCACTTTATTTCCGTGATACAGCGACTTATATGCATTCTAGCAAGAGGCGTGCTCAGCTTAAGATTGGTTACAGGTGATAATTGAAAGGTTACATGTAATGTGCACATAGGTTAACTTACCACAACATTCTAAGGGTCAGCCTCCCAGACCACCCACTCCAGCCCCCTTGGTTATCTAGTCTCTGCCCACTGCAGCTGTGTGTGGGGTGCTCAGTTGTTTACATCTCGATTTCCTAGCCTCGCTGGGAACCAAGGACGTTCTCAGCGCAAGTTACCCATGTTTATGACTTTATGTCCTCGACTGGTGAGAAATTCTTCCACATTCGTATAACCATAGAAACACAATCCGGGTAATAACTTTAGGTTATAGTCCATTCTTCACTTTTCTAAAAAGCATCTGAGCAAAGAAAGCGCTACCTCCTTGTCCATGCTGGCTGGCCGTAATTGCGCCTCCTGCTCTGCGACGGAGTGAGCTGTTCTCACCCCCGGTCCGCTCTGGGTCCCTGACCGCCCTCTCGGCTGCAGTGTCACCACACCAGTGCCCGTCCACCTGTCCTGTCTTCTCCCACTCCTTGGTTAACCCCTCTGACTGAGGGGCCCCACGTTGGGTGTCACTGTTGGGAGAAGGAAAGAAATGGACACCACATCCAATATGGATTATAAGCAAGTGACAAACTTTGTTGAGCAGTAGCGTACTTTTATAGCAAGCAGTTAATGTATTCCACTGTCAGCAGTTACATTGTTTGCAGCTCTAACGGACACACTCACACGGCACTTCCTACAGCAGCTGGCTTCCTTCAAAAACAGGATACACATCCATCCTCTTTCCTTTGTTTACCACCTCACCCAAGGACAGTGTCATTGGGCAACTTGTCACATCAGCATGTTGTAATCTCGTCATTCTGCTGTCCCATCAGCTTCATGTAATCTCCATGTCCATTATCCCTTAGCTGTGTCTCAACAGCTGGCCAAACTGAATGGGCACAGTGAACTCTGCATTAAATGCTCAGTTAATCTCAGCACTTGTTGAAAAAGTCCATGTACAAGAGCCTAGGGAAGAATATTTCAACTAGATTAAAAGGGTGAAAACAATTTTCCTGGGAGCATCTGATATTAAATTCTTTGCTATATCACTGAAAGGCCACAAAACCATAGTAGGGGTTGGAAGGGGCTTCTGGGGGTCATTGAGTGTGACCCCTGCCAAAGCAGGATCACCTGGGGTAGGTCACATAGAAACACATCCAGACATGTCTTAAAATTCTTTAGAGAAGGAGACTCCAGAACCCCTCATGTTGCAGTGCTCCATCACCTGACATTGGAAAAGTTTTTCCTCATGTTGAGGTGGAACTTCCCATGTGTTCCAGTTTGTATTCATTAGGTTCCCCTTTGCCCAGCATTCCAGTCCATCCATGTTTTACTGGACAGCCACACAGCCTTCTAGTGTACCAGCCAATCCTCCCATTATAGACTATGAAAGTCATGCATGAATCAAAAAGCAGCAGTTGTTTTGGGGTCTACAGTAGCAGTGAGAAGCTTTTCCAAATCTCTGAAAGACTGCAAGTAGTAAAGGAAATCTTCCATTGATCCAACAGATTTATTTCCTACAGGTCCCAGCACTGCTGGATGAAACAGGATGCTCTGTGGCTGTCTTGCCTGTGTAATTGAACAGTATTTGTATAACTTTGGGACATAGGTTACACTTTTTGTTGCTTCTGCTTGTTAAAGAATAAAAAATGGGTCTATGTTAAATGACATGGCCTTGACTGGGCTTGTGGTTGTGGTGTGAGTAAACCATGACTTTCAAGGCATTAATTTATGATTAAAAGAAACTGTGTTTATCAGGTTCAGGTAAAGCTTTTGTTTCAACCTTGAGAGAACAAACAAGATACAGATCCCTAATAATTCAGCAATTTAAAATAAAACAAACTGTGAAGGCAGTAAAAACAGGAAGCAAATTTTCCCTGCTTGAAATTTATTTAAATTGTATTAAAAGGTAATTCAAATTAATCATATATAGAATGGATGGTTGAATTACTAATCACAAATAAAGCACCAGACAGTACTGTTGAGTAAGTCATTAGTCAGAAATCAGTGGCATGAATTTTTCTAGTCTGTATTCTGCTCGTAAGCAAAAAAGCCACTATGACAAAGACTGAGCAATTTTTTTGTACATTTTTTTCAGATGAGTTTTGTACTAGGCACAATGAAAATGCGCAAAAAGAGCAGACTCTACCCAAAAGTCCTTGCAATCAGAAACATTTTAGAGAAAAAAAAAGAATGGACAAAGCAGTATTTCATTGATTTCACTTCCCTTATTTATAATAATTTCTCCAACTGTACCAGGGAATGAAGGAGGTGAACATAGAGCAGAAAATTAGGAAAGAAAGAGGATACCAGAGTGGCAGTGTGGCAGGAGGAATGGAAGGCAAAAGCAAAGGCAGAACTGGAGAGAAAGGATAGAGCTCAGCTCAGCAGTCAGGGAGATAGCTGGAGCTAGGGAAGTAGTTTTGAGTAGATCTGTGTAATAATATTTGATTAATTATGTTGTTTATTATTAATTGTAATAATCATAATCCAGGCAAAAATATTAACAACTATGAACATTATTTAATATTAAATCTCACAAGAAAACCTATTTATAAAGTGTGAGCACACAGTTGTGGGTATTTACACACATGGAATGAGCAATTTAAACAGTTAAGGAGAACTAGTAAAATACAAGCATAAATTTGAGCTTTTGGAAAGAGATCCTTGTGGTCCACATGCCACAGGGGAAATTGAGAGGATCCTTTCTGCTGAAGCAGAAGGCACAATCAATTAGTTTCAGAACAGAATGATAGCATGAAGCTTTAATCACAAAGAGGCTTTTAAGAATATTTACTCATAAAATAGTATCTCCAAATTTCCGGGGCTGTATTATAGTTTCCAAAAGTACACAAAACACTTGGAGGGGTTGCTGTTGGTGATATGATACCCATTGAAGGCTTTTGGAGTTTCCCCAGGACTCTGGGAGGGTACTTGAGTTGACATAATCTCTGACCTACTCTTGATTTCTTCTTGGGCACACAGCATCTTTTCCAGGGCTCCAGATTCCTCACAGAGGTTGTAGGCAGACACAATGTCTTGCTGGTAGCAGTAACCTTTTTTCTCTCACCATGTAAACTGTGGTAAGGTCTTTTGGGGGTGGGAGGCACGTGCCTTTCCCAATCTTACTCCTTCTGGGCAAACCTCTTCTGCACAGTCCAGGCTGTCATTACCTGCCAGCAGTGTTTTTCCTGCTAAGGTTGGCTGATTCAAGCAGCTTTCAGCAATGAGTGAAGGCACATAATGAATGCCTCTCCCTGGTAAACTGAGTCACAGCAAGGTTTCCAGGTGGACAAGCTTGAAGCTTGTTGTTACACAGCAAAGCTGGTATGGAGCATGGCAGCATCATGGCAATGCAAAGAAAATGATGCAGGGCAGAGCACAGTGAGGCAGAGCAGAGCACGTTGTTATCCTGGAGTTCTGTATACCCCTGAATTCCTCTCCCTCTGTGGCTGGAATGGGAGAGGAAAAGGCATGAACAGACCTGTTTCCCCCTGCTGCCCTGCAGGCATGAAGGGGAGAGAGTGAGGGGCCTTTCCGGCATGAGGGGTGCCCCATGCAGTGCCTGCACTGGAATCAGGCTGTAATTGGCTATGGTCTTCACACCTAAGAAGTGGTAACTCTGCTCTTTGTCTAGGAAGGCTATATATATTGGGGGACTTCCCGCCTTTGGGGTTCCCACCTTAGAGATAGTGCCTGCCTGAGACTTCTCCCCGCCCTTGCCTGGCCTGGATAGACTCCGCAGCAGAAGCTCCTGGTGTTCTGTTCCAAAGGATTGCTTTACCCATTAACACCTTTTGTGCAGACCCGAATACCTCTTAACAACTCTTCTATGACATCAAAAGAGAGAGCGAGAGCACAGGCTGCTGGACCAAGTCAGCATGACCATGAGTTACTTTGGCTCAGATTTATTATTAAGTGGGAAATGCTATTCATTAATAGCTCAAGCCTTTTCCAACTTCTGACTTCCAAAATAGTCAGATTATCTATGGCATTCTGTAGATTTTCTCAAATGAATTGAATCTGATAATTAAAACTAAATTAATTTCTGTATATACTTTTGGGGGTGGGTTTTTGGGAAAATAAAATAACTCTATTTTTCTATAAAATTCCAGACTCAGCCACATTAATTCCCTGCCTCCACAACAGTTGCTTACAACTTCAGCTGTGTTTTTCAATTGCCTGAGTCTTGGCCACAGAGATTAGCCAATCAGAATGGCACTTTGCCAAACCTAACCATATTAGTTGAAGCCAGGCTCTTGCTTTACCCGTACTTGGGCAAGCACAGACCAAGTGCATGTACCTGGCTTACCACAGGAGCAAAACAAGTCTGGCCAAGCCCTGGGTCCTCAGATTCAATGTATCCAAGCCTTTTATTATTTTCCAGTGTTACTTCCTGCTCCAGTAAAGGGAAGGGTGGAGCAAGCGATCATGCTTGGACAAGCCAAGACAAGTAATAGGCCTATTCTGGCCTTCCATGACAATATAGAGAAGGTGTTTCATCTAAAATTTTAAAAAAGGACAGGGACTCATAGGGGATTTAATCTTTCTTTTTTCCAAGCCTCTTTGTCTTAGTGGCGAACACCACTAAATTTGTAGTATCAGTTAGTAATCACAGAGACAATGGCAAAAGCTCTAGGTTGTTTCTGGAGCAGATAACAAACTACACTGACTCTTCCAGAATATATACCTGCCCCTAAATCATCAGCCTCCATCTTTAATGATTTCAGAGGTACTCTGTTGTTGAGGAGATTTTATTTTAAGTGGATTTGGTCAAAAATGGTGAGGGGAAGATGGAGTATGCTACTGGGAAGGAAGGTGAGCATTTAATATATTGATGTGAGGGCTGTAAGATCTGAGATAAAGCACTACCATTACCTTCTCATACCTTTGCATTACTTGCCATTACCGAATTACACAGTGCAGAAAGGCTGTTAGAGATGGCTAACGCCTATACATCTGGTGTAATGAAGAAATGGGAGGTTCAAGTACAGGAAACCATAGCTACAACAGAAGGAGATGAAAAGATAAGATTACTGACATATGTAAAGGCACAGATAATGTGTGACAGTCTGCCCAGCTGAATAGGCTGAAGCCAGCAGTTACAGCAAACCTATGTTCTCCCTAATCCTCTCAGATAAGCTGTTCCATCCAGAATTATCAACCAACAATCTTCAGGGTATCAGGCTGAAAATGAAGTTTCAGACTGCTTTGATTCCTCATCCATAAATCAGAAAGTGCCTGAAGGATCTTTATTTATTCTCATTCCCTTCGAAACACTCTTCAAAAAGTGCCAATATACTATCAACAGATGCATAAAGCCTTGCTTACTTTGATTGACAGAACATGATATAAAGCAACTCTCACTTGACATTTCAGTTTCATGAGGTTCCAAGCAAGTGTGTGTGTGTATAACTTTAAAACTTCACAAGGAGATAAAAAGGAACATATGCAAACTTTAAGAGAATGTTTTCCGAATAAAGTATAACTCTTCCCTTGTTTCAAGATGTAGTATGACAAGCAATTTCAGTATATTATTTCAGTCCTGTGTTTATTAATGCCTGCAATATTTGTACTGTTAGCTTTTGAATTGGTATGTATGTCCCCAGGAAATGGTGTTTAATTTGAAGATTGAAAGTACTTTAGAACTAACTTTCAAAATATGAATAAGTATGACAAGGAATATAAGTTCATATCTTCTTTTAAATACATTAAAATTATCAAAAAGTTGCACAAAGAATTTTCTTTGGGTCTTGTATTTCTATCCTTGACTATTTTACTCCAGGATGACTGTAGAACACTGACACCTATTTGTAGTATGCTTTTCTTCCCTGTTGTGATTACTTCCCTGAGGAAGCTGGCTGGACTGGTTACAGAGACTATTTGCACTACATCCTCATTAGTTTTTATGACTTAATACTTTCTTTTATCCTTACACATTGTTTGCCTTGAGCTTCCAGTGACACTGTATTCTATATACATGAACACTTGGAGCACTGAGAGTGCTTGGGAATTAAACAACTTGCACATAGAAAAGAAACTGCTCAAAAGAATCTATAACCCTCAACCCTCTATGATAGTATGCATCTGCTCTTCCTAGTGAGGAATGCTTTTCACCTCCAAATAAAAGGAAAAGGAAAAACTGTGAGTTTTGCTGGGGGAAAGAACAGAACCTTGATCAAAGAGAAATTACATGTTTCTTACTCTTTACTTATAATGGCCAATGAAGATAGTTAACTAAGATACAACTACTGGAAGAATGTTAGAAAAAGGAAACTGTTTCTGAGTATTAATATGAAACATTTCAAAGAAATGAGGAAAAATAGATTAAGTATTCCTGTTCTACTTTCCTCTTCTTTAATTTCCTCTACAATAAGATGTAAATTACCTGCCCACAAACCTGACCACTCTTTCAATACTTCTGGTAGTGAGAAGCACATTACTTGATGTGCAGCCTCACCAGTGCCAACTAGAGGGGCATGATCACTTTCCTACTCCTGCTGACCACACTGTTCCTAATACAAACCAAGATGGAGCTGGCCTTCTTGGCCACCTGACCACAGTTCTGGCTCAGGTTCAGATGACTGTCAGCCACCATCTTCAGGTCCCTTTATGGTGGGAAACTTTTCAGCCACTCTTTCTATGCCTGTAGCGTGTCCTGGAGCTTGTGTGACTGAAATGAAAGACCCAACGCTTGTCCATGTTGAACCTCATAAAACAAATCTCAAACCGTGGATACAGCCTGTCCAGATCTGTCTGTAGAGTCTTTCTACCCTCCCATCCTATTTAGTGTTGTCTGAAAACTTACTGAGAATGCATTCAATTCCCTCACCCTGTTCACTGATAAAGGTGTTAAAGAGAACTGGCCCCAGATACAGAACCCTGGGGAACAGCACCAGTGATTGTACTCTGGTTTTAATTCTGTTCACCATCACTGTTCAGGCCCAGCTACCCAGACAGATTTGTACGCAGCAAAACACTCACCCATCCAAGTCACAATCAGCCTTTTTTTTTTCAGGGGGATGCTATGGGAAACAAAGAAATATGCCTTACTAAAGTCGAGATAAACAATATTTATAGCCTTTGCCTCACCCATGAAGTAGGATCTCACCCTGTATTAGAAGAATACCAGGCTATGCATGATCCCATGCACTTCCACCAGCTCTCTCAGTGCCCTCAGCTGTATGCCATCTGGCCACATTGACTTGTGTATGCCTAAGTGGTGCAGCAGGTCACTAATAAACTCATTTGGGATTTTGAGCACTTCATTCTGCTCCATATCCCTATCTTCCATCTTAGAGGGCTATGCACCCAGTGAAAACTGCTCTTACTACAGAAGATAGGCGAAGAAGATACTGAGTAGCTCAGCTTTTCCCTCATCCTTTACCACTACGTTCTCCCTACATATAACAAAGGAGCGAGATTCTCCTCAGTCCCCCTGTTGTTGCTAATATATTTGTAGAAGCATTTTCTGCTTGCTTTAACAGACAGACTACTTTTCTATTGGGCTTTGGATCTTCCCATTTTCTCCCTACACAGCCTCACGACAACCTTGTAGTCGTCCTGAATGGCCTGTGCCTTCTTTCAACAACCATAAATACTCTTTTCTCCATAAGCAAAAACTGATTTCTGTATTCAGCCAGCCCAGTACATATTTTTTCTGAATTCCTAGAAGTAACAAGCTAGAAAAGAGTACATGTGTGTCTAGCTTTTTCTACATTATCCTGTAGAAAAAACAGAAATGTAGTTTTGTTCTTCCTAACAGAGGAGGAAAAATTTCCTGTTACTCAGCTTGTTTGCTGAAAGACACAAAGAAGCAAGATAAACTAATATTTACAATGTTAGTTGTTGCTTCTTCAATATTGGACTTGGATTCCTTCTACATATCTTCAGCCATGTTATCTACCTAATTAATGGACTTGAAGAGATGTTGACCTTTTAAATTCACAGATGGAAGTACTTGTGAGTGGACTAAGGACAAGTCTGTAATCATTGCTTAATAGTTCCCTTCAGCTTCATATGACCCTATGTATATTGTAGCTATGCATATGGAAAAATGCCTTCAAGATCTGTATTTTTAAGTGAATAATAGTCTTTATTCATGCTTCAGAATGATCTCCAACTACCTGAGAGCAAAACTAAGCACAGATGGAAGATGGATCTATGGGTACCTGGTGAGTTCCTGCTTTGCCCATACATCAGTCTGTTCAAGTCTGTGAGAAAGAGCACAACATAAAAATGAGATTGAGAGGAAAACATGCTGAAAAGGGTAAGTACTGGTGATTTAAAACAGTCATATCCCAGTTTGAAGCAAGATAGAATGTTTTGGTAAAAGAACTAGATAATGGGCAGTGAAATGAAAACAACTGTGTCTCCTTCTCTCACAGTCACACTGAGAATTCTGGGAAGAAGAAGTAAAACATTTGATAGCATTCTCCATTTTCTGTTTATAACTGTATATATTGTAAATAGCTGCTTGTATATTTGCTGCTGTAAAATAAATAGCTTCATTTATATTCCCAGAGGCCGTCTGAGTTCGCTGGGGCAATTCCAAAAGTGGAGGGGGGCGGGTAAGAGCCCAAACCATCACATTTTTTATTGGCGCCCAACGTGGGGCTAAATTTATTTGAGTGACTGGAAATTAACTCTGGGAATTAAAATGAAGCTAGTAAAGCAGCTATTGTACTTGGTGGGGATAATTGTGTGGCCTGTTTTCTGTTTTTTTGTGTACAATTGGATCAAAGATCAAATTGGTTATTTCTTGCTTCATGTAGTTTTTAAGAAGGTCAAAGCTAAGCTTTCAAGCATGTTCTGGAGCTGGGGTGATTTGATTCTTGGTTATGCTGGGTTTAATGTCACTGAGAATATTACAAGTAACATTACAGGAGCACTTATCAATAATGTTACAATCAATCGAAATTCTGCTTTATCTACTGTTCTCATGAGGGTCATCCAGCCCCAGACTGAAATGCCAAATCCATGCAAGGATTTTTACACAAAAGAAAATGTGGCGGGATTGCTGTGCATTATCATGGCTCTTATGATTTTAATTTTCATATTAATTTTGGTATTATGTGTGAAAAATTCAAAACCAGCTTCTGTAAGAACTAGGAAAAATTCTGTGTCTCAAATGCAGTCTCTTTCACAGCAAAACAAGGGAACACAGTTATCTGCTTCCCCCCTGCCAGCCTCTGCCCCTCCTTCTCCAGTTTCTGGGAACATGGCCAATGTTCCTGATGGGAATGTAAACAATAATGACAACAATAACAACAGGCAGAGTTTGGCAGGAGTCCCAGGAGGACAGGCAGGTACCCAAAATCAGAATGATCCTAGCAACAATGATAACACATCAGGGTTGGCAGGCATCCCAGGAGGACAGGCAAATAATCCCACTAATGCTAATAATACTGATAATGCTGGTAACGCTAGCTCAGTCAGTCCAAATCCTAATGACCCAGCCCAGCTAGTTCGAATTCCCAGACAGCAGACCAGAACTAGAGCCCTGTTAACTCTAAGGCAGATCTGAACTCACAAGCCCCAGGTCAGACCCCCAATAATTCAAACCCTGCAGCAGACATGTCAAAGTCTATTGCTGCTCAGGCCATTCTGGCACCTGCTAAAGCAAAAGCCAAGACACAGCATTTAACAAAGTGTGGTTCACAGGAGGATGTAAGAGAGGGGACTTCTGATGATCAGCAAGAGGAGGAAGAGAAGGCAGTTAGTCTGCGAGACCTCGCAAATGTGCTGAGACATCAATACTCAAATGAGAGGAGCGTTGTGAGGTTGGCTGCCAAGAGAGAGGATGGTGCCAATGAGTTTAAGAGTGATATAAGGAAGGTTCTGTTAGGCCCAGTACCACCACATCAACAGGAGGAAGATGAGGAGGAGGATGATATCCAGGACTCCAATGATCCACTCAGAGAGGTCAGGGAAGTTAGAAAGGAATACTCAAGGGAATCAGGTGAGCCAATCCTAAGCTGGTTAGTGAGATGCTGTGGCATTAGTGCTAATGCCCTGCAGGTAGGAGACAAGTCTGCCAAGCAGCTGGGACCACTCACTAAGTAGAGTGGAGTGGACAAATACCTAGCAAGTCCTCTTGGTAGGGTTAGCTTGTGGACATGCCTTCTATTGGCTGTGGCTATGAGATATCCTTCCCGAGATGATTTGCCATGGGCTGCAAAGAAGTGGAACACCATTGAGCAGGGAATTAAGCTTCTGAAGGAGTTTGCTGTTGTGGCCATTTGAGCTGATCCTCTAGCTCAGACATAGGGGAGAGATGAACATTCCAGGGATAGGCCACATAAATGGCAACAATAGATAAATTAATATAATTTCATTGGAGCTTCAAGAACTTAATGTCTAGAAGCACAGCTTGTTCTCCCCCTTCTCCCGCTGGCTTCTGCTGCTGCAGCTTCGCCTATCTTCCCCGGCTGCTGTTTTGGCTACTGCTGCTTCTGCTGCTTCGCCGCCGCTTGACCCCCTCCCCATCTCCCTTAAGGTTATTGTATTGTTTTCTTTTTTTTCCCTTCCTTCCTTCTCTAGTTATTATTTCTCTTTACATTGTTATACTTATATTATAAGAAAATACAATTTCATCTTTCCCTGACTTTCAAAAAGTAGGGGGGTTTGTGTTGTGAATTTTCTTCCTGGGGGAGGGATCAGCCCAAACCCGGGACAGGAGTCTTTTTGGCGCCTTAACGTGGGGCACGATCTTGGCTTGTTTTGTTTTTTTTTCCTTTCCCCCTGTTGATTTATAATCAGAATAAGAACATCAGGGAAAAATGAAGTTGTTTGATATATTCTGGCCTATTATTGCCTCAATTCTGACTCTGTCAGTTCAGCAGTGTTTTACAGTTATGGTGCACTACCAGGTGTGTTCATTCTTTGCTAAGATGGTCTGGGACTCGGTAAAAGCTGTGCTAAGGAAGGTTGGAGATGTTGTTAGGAATATTTTAGGGTTTAGGAATGTCGTTGAGGGTGTGCCGTATGTGACATTGGTGTCAGAAACTGGGAGTTATTTGGAAGAGATGAACTACCCAGTAGCATGCCTAATATGTGTGAACTTGATGTTTTTGGCTGCTATTGTAGGTCTGGTTATAGTGTGGAGACGAGAGAAATGCAGGAATAAACAGGCTGTAAGTGAGGTTTTTACCTTCTCCGGAGGCAATAGTAGGGAGCTAAGGGTTAAAGAAACAGTCTGCAACCGAAGCGGGGGAGGGAGGGCCACGGCACCGGGCAGACGGACTGCTCGCAGAGCAGTGAAACGTCCTGCCTCGGAGCCTTTGAGAGGAGAAAAGATTGTTGGACATGGCCCGTACCCCACTGACCCTGAAGCATGGAGGCAGGAAACAATCTGGTTCCCATTCGTACCTAATAGAACGGAGGAAAGTAAAGGTAGAGGCGATGGAACCCCTGCAGAAGTGCAGTCACAAAGGGCTGCTGCGGCGGCGGCAGATCTGGCTGCAGACGGTGTGGGCTATGGCAAAGTTCCTCGGACAGATAAAGTTGAGGAACTGGTTTGTGGAAAATGCGGCTCGAACGTTTTGATCTGTAGGAGGGTCACTGACACCAGAGCCTCTGCCAGCAGAGAGGCTGCTGAGGCAAAGATTCTTTCACCTGCAACCAGGGGACTGGAAGCGGTCCCAGGGGAGGCGGCGAGGTCCTCGGAAGGCAAACCCACTAACGCCATCAAGCCTGCTAATGCCACTGCTCCTGCCTTAGCCCCGTTTGCCTCTGCTGATCTGGCTGCTGTTGCTGCTGTGGGGAAGGGTCCTTCTGCCTCAGCCTCAGCCCCACTACCGCATGTGGAACAGAGCCAGGCAGACAAACAAAACTCAGATGATTCAGTGAAAACCACCTCCCAGAGTAAGACAGAGTTTACCTTAGATAAGGTCTCCCTTGCCCCGGTTAAAACGAGGAGAAAAATGGCAGCTAGCCTTGGGGGTCAAGATAGCTCAGATGACAATGGGGATAAACCAGAGCAGGGTGAACAAAAGGAAGAGGATCCAGGAGAAGGTACATTGGCTGGTGTGAAGGCCAGTACCCTTGTGGGCACAAGGAGTGGAAATGCTAAAGCAAAGGAAAAACATATTCAGGAGAGGGATGATAGTGACGATAGTGATGATGAGGAGGGAGCCCCGTTGCCAAGGAAGGAGGTCAGGCATATTAGGCAAGACTATGCCCGGAAAGAGCGAGAACTGCTGATGAGTTGGCTGAACAGATTCTGGCATGGACACCATAAAAATAAACCCTCTGACAGTAAGGCAGTTGGGAGTTTTCTCGAGAGACAATGGCATAGATAAACACTTAGGACATCTCGGTGGCAACTCTAACCTCTGGTCACGTGTATTGACAGCTGTGGTACTGCGGTACCCTAACAGGGATGATTTACCCTGGAGACCCTTACACTGGAACACAATTGAACAGGGGGTTCAGTGCTTGCGAGAGATGGCCATAAGAGAGCTAATCTATGGAGATTATACAACAGAGAACCCTGAGGAGATACCAATGAGCCGAGCTCTCCTAAAGAAACTTATTCAGCTTGCCCCCTCTAGTTATGCCCATACATTGGCAAGTAAGATGGTGGGGAAAGACGATGCAACAACTTCTATGACTGTGGGTGAATTTGCTGATCAAATGAGGCAAATGGAGGATAGCCTTACAGTTAATGCTATGGTGTCAGCCATAAATACTATGACTGAAGAGATTAAAGATAGCATGAAACAACTCAAGGAGGAATTAAAAACCTCCCTATCCCAGTTGGCAAAGGACAGTGAACTTTCTTCTTCACCCTCAGAGTGGGTACATGTCTCGGCCATCAGGGATAGGCATCTTCCTAGAAGACCAATTCAACCTAACTCACTAAAAAATAGACAACAGTCACGTGGGTCTCTTTGGTTAATCCTATGTGACCAGTTTGGTGAAAACATGGATAAATGGCATGGAAAACCTACCTCTCTTCTCCTAAAAAGAGTGAGAGAGTTACAGAGTGAGAAGCCTAAAAGAGTAGTCGCCTCAGTTTCACCACATGACTCAGATGGTTCTGGTGATGATTCAACTAACACCACTAAAGACTGTGCCAATTGCAATTGTAATGGCCAACATTAGGGGGGCCCTGCCTCTTACCAGGCGGAGGCCAGGGACCAGGAAGACAACAGAATATACTGGAATGTATATGTTAAAAGGCCTGGTGCCTTGAAAATTCAGAAATACAGGGCTCTAGTGGACACGGGTGCACAATGCACATTGATGTCTTCAAACTGTAAAGGAATGCAGTCTATTACTATTTCTGGAATTACAGGAGGCTCTCAAGAATTGACAAGGTTAGAGGCAGAGATGAGTTTGACTGGAAGTGATTGGCGAAGGCATGTCATTGTAACAGGTCCAAATGCACCTTGCATCTTGGGAATTGACTTTCTGAGAGAAGGGCATTTTAAAGATCCCAAGGGTTTTAAGTGGACCTTTGGAATAGCAACTGTAGAAGCTGTTGGAGACAAATTGAAGTTGTCTGCTAGGCCTGAGCTCTCAGATGAGTCTGCAGTTGTTGGGCAGCATAATGTAGAGGATGTGAAGTTGCCAGTTGCCACCCAAATTGTACACCACAGGCAATATAGAACAAACCGTGACTCTTTGGTGCCCATACATGATCTGATTCATCGTCTGGAGTGCCAGGACGTCATTAAAAAGACCCACTCACCTTTCAATAGTCCCATATGGCCTGTGCGAAAGGGAAATGGAGAGTGGCGACTTACAGTTGATTTCCGCGGCCTAAATGAAGTGACTCCGCCCATGAGTTCTGCTGTGCCGGACATGTTAGAACTCCAATATGAGGTGGAATCCAAGGAGGCCAAATGGTATGCAACCATAGATGTTGCTAATGCTTTCTTTTCTATTCCAATAGCAGAAGAATGCAAGCCTCAATTTGCTTTCACTTGGAGGGGGATTCAGTATACGTTTAATCGTTTGCCCCAGGGGTGGAAGCACAGCTCAACAATCTGTCATGCAGTGATCCATGATGCATTGGAGAAAGGTGGAGCTCCAGAGCACCTGCAGTTCATTGATGACATCATTGTCTGGGGGAACACGGCACAGGAAGTTTTTGAAAAAGGTAACAAAGTAATTGACATTCTGCTGAAGGCAGGTTTTGCCATAAAGCGAGACAAGGTGAAAGGACCTGCTAGAGAGATTCAGTTCTTGGGAATTCGTTGGCAAGATGGTCGCCATCACATTCCAATGGATGTGATAAATAAGGTTTCTGCCATGGCAAATCCCACAAATAAGAAGGACACATTGTCTTTCTTAGGAACAGTTGGATTTTGGAGGCTGCACATCCCTGGGTACAGCCAAATTGTAAAACCTTTATATGATATAACTCGAAAGAGAAACAACTTTCAGTGGGGACCTGAACAACAAGCAGCCTTTGATCAGATAAAACAGGAAGTAGTTCATGCAATGGGTTTGGGGCCTGTTCGAACTGGTCCAGACATTAAGAACATTCTGTATACGGCTGCGAGTGATAATGGTCCAACCTGGTGCCTATGGCAGAGAGCCCCAGGAGAAACACGTGGCCGACCACTTGGTTTCTGGAGTAGAGGATATAGAGGGTCAGAAGTAAACTATACACCAATGGAGAAAGAGATCCTTGCTGCTTATGAAGGTGTGAAAGCTGCTTCAGAAGTAATAGGAACAGACTCTCAGCTTCTTTTGGCTCCCAGATTACCAGTTTTGAACTGGATGTTTAAGGGAAAGGGGTCATCGCCACATCACGCAACCGATGCTACCTGGTCTAAGTGGATGGCACTCATAACACAGTGAGCATGCATGGGGAGTCTTGAACGACCTGGCATAGTGGAGATGATCACCAACTGGCCAGAAGGTACAAACTGTATAAAACCTCCACAGGAGCGAATGAGTCGGGCTGAAGAAGCTCCTCCTTACAGTGATTTGTCTGAACAAGAAAGAAACTATGCTCTATTTACTGATGGTTCCTGTTGCCTTGTTGGAAACAAGAGAAAATGGAGACCTGCAGTTTGGAGCCCTATACGGGCAGTGGCTGAAACAAAAGCTGGAGAAGGTGAGTCAAGCCAGTTTGCAGAGGTAAAAGCTATCCAACTTGCTCTTGACGTGGCTGAACGTGAGAACTGGCCCATGCTTTACCTCTATACTGATTCATGGATGGTGGCTAATGCCTTATGGGGTTGGATAAAGGACTGGAAAAGAAATAATTGGCAACAGAAAGGAAAGCCAATTTGGGCTGCTGACTTATGGCAGGACATTGCTACCCGTCTAGAAAAAATCCCTGTAAGAGTACGACACATAGACGCTCACATGCCCAAAAGTAAAGCTACTGAGGAACATCAGCACAACCATCAGGCAGATTTAGCTGCCAAGGTGTTTCAGACCAATGTAAATTGTGATTTGGATTTAGATTGGGAACACCGAGGTGAACTGTTCTTAGCCCGGTGGGCCCATGTTTCCTCAGGACATCAAGGCAGAGATGCTACCTACCAATGGGCACGGGACAGAGCAATCAACATCTCCATGGACACTATAATACAAGTTATACATGACTGTGATATTTGTGCTACTATTAAACAAGCCAAGCGTCTGAAGCCCTTGTGGTATGGTGAGCGATGGGCAAAGTACAAATACGGTGAAGCGTGGCAGATTGATTACATCACTCTACCTCCTTCCTGGACTGGAAAGCAATATGTGCTGACCATGGTGGAAGCAAGCACCGGATGGCTGGAAACCTATCCAGTTTCCCGTGCCACTGCACGTAACACCATTTTGGGCTTGGAAAGACAAATCCTGTGGCGACATGGCACTCCAGAGAGAATTGAATCAGATAATGGTACCCATTTTAAAAACAATCTCATAAAATCTTGGGCCAAAGAGCACGGCATTGAGTAGATCTATCACATCCCCTACTATGCACCCACCTCAGGCAAAATTGAACGTTACAATGGCTTGTTGAAAACAACTTTAAAGGCAATGGGGGGAGGAATGTTAAAGAACTGGGAGAAACATCTAGCCCAAGCCACTTGGGTAGTAAATAGTAGAGGTTCTACCAACCAAGCTAGCCCACCTCATTCAGAGGTCTTACAAAAGGTAGAAGGTGACAGGGTGTGGGAAGCTTCCTCCCGCAGCGGAGCATGAAAGGTAAACATCAGACCCTGTGATGAGAAGTGTCCTTGGAGCCTTGAGGCTCCCAGGGGCCTGAGCCTGTGACTATGAGCAACCCACGCACAGCTGTCAGGGGGTGGAATCTGCCCGCCTCTGAGGTGGGCACGGCCCAGGGGGCTGACTCTGGCCACCCCCCCTGGGTGGGATCCTTAAGGTGTTTACTGTAAGTTAACCTATCTCTGCCTTACACTTAACCTGGAGCCAATCTGTACCCTCCACTTGTACCAATCTTGAACTAAGTCAGTTGTCTACACCCCCTTTGGGGGCTATAAAGGTCGCTGTATCGCCCTAATAAATTGCACTGCTGCGCAGAAGCCACAGAGTCAACTCTCAGTGCCCCGATCTCTCGCCGCACCGGTCTCCGACCTCCAACAGATGGCGCCCGAACACACCGATTGAACCTCCGGACAACTCCAGGTACGGAAGACCCGCACCCCGGGCCCCCACCGCTAGGCCACGGAGAAGACGGCCAGGCCGCTTCCCCCCCCACCGCTAGGCCGCGAAGAGAACCGCCAGGCCGCTTCCCCCCCTACCGCTAGGCCGCGAAGAGAACCGCCAGGCCGCTTCCCCCCCCCACCGCCAGGCCGCGAAGAGAACCGCCAGGCCGCTTCCCCCCCACCGCTAGGCCGAGAAGAAAACCGCCTCCAGGCCGCTTCCCCCCCACCGCTAGGCCGAGAAGAAAACCGCCGCCAGGCCGCTTCCCCCCCACCGCTAGGCCGCGAAGAGAACCGCCAGGCCGCTTCCCCCCCCCCACCGCCAGGCCGCGAAGAGAACCGCCAGGCCGCTTCCCCCCCCACCGCTAGGCCGAGAAGAAAACCGCCTCCAGGCCGCTCCCCCCCCACCGCTAGGCCGAGAAGACAACCGCCGCCAGGCCGCGTCCCCCCCACCGCTAGGCCGAGAAGACAACCGCCGCCAGGCCGCTTCCCCCCCACCGCTAGGCCGAGAAGAAAACCGCCAGGCCGCTTCCCCCCCCCCCTTCGGCCACGAAGGACATAGAGGTTTCCACATAAAAGGAGCTGGTGGAAACGCAAGAGATCGGACGCTACTATACCCCCTGCTGGGGAAACACGTCTCCTTTTTTTTCTCTTTTTTCCTTTTTTTTCTTTCTTTCTATTTTTCCTTTTTTTTCCTTTTTTTTCTTTTTTTTCCTTCCCCCTCGTTAAACCCATTACTAACCAAGGGAAAGGTGTCTGCCGATACGGACGGCCTATATAGATAGGCGTTTATTAAAAAAGAAAAAAAAAAAAGAAAAAAAAAAAAAAGAGTCGCCGCCCATAAATATGGGGGCAAAAATTTTAATAACGGCAGCTGGTGTGACGACAGGTGTGACCATATAGATGGGCACTTCTGGGGGCAGTGATCGTGCATAGTCAGATCCCCCCAGGGCAGTTGCCGCCGGAAGGCGAACGCACCACCCACACCCCCTCCCCCCCCCCCCCCTTCCTTCCTTCCTTTTTTCTTTTTTTTTCTCTTCTTCCGCGCGCTTACGGAACCTTGCCGTTACCATGGAACCTCCCAGCCGCCCCTCCCTTCTTCCGCGGTTTTTTCAAAGTATTGGTGACTCCCTTTGGGGAGCTGGCGAACCGACCACACAAGCACTTTTGGATAAACAAGTAGCAATTTCTCTCCTCTTGAACTTTTTGGAAAAGCGAGGAGTTTCCATGTCAAAGAAAAAATTGACTTCCTTAGTAGCATATGGACTAGTAAGAGGACACTTTCAAACTTCAGACTCTCTTTTTGATGAATCTGAATGGCGCCGCTGTGGCGATACTATTTTTGACCAGGCTATTGACGGTGACAAAACAGCCAAAAGCGTACAGAAGCAATGGCGTGATGTCATCAATTGCTTGAAGAAATACAGACTGGAACAGACCCTTGCAGCTACAGCAGCGGCACGGCTTGCTGACGGCTTGGACACTCGGGGGGAGAGACCACTAGAGGCAATGGTTACCCCAGCTAGCTCTCTCTTTTCCGACCTGAAAATTTCTCCAGGCACGGTGGTGCCTTTGATGACTCTCCCCAGTGCATCTACTGTTCCGATGCTGTCCGCAGTGCCGAAGCAACCGGTGCCGCCAACTTCACACACTCCGACGCAGCCAGCAGCGCCCCAGCAACCGGTGCCGCCAACTTCAAACGCTCCGACGCAGCCAGCAGCGCCCCAGCAACCGGTGCCGCCAACTCCAAACGCCCCGACGCAGCCAGCAGCGCCCCAGCAACCGGTGCCGCCAACTTCAAACGTCCCAATGCAGCCAGCGCCGCCTCAGCAGGATGTCCCAATGCAGCCGGTGCCGCCGGCTCAGGACCCTTCGTTATACCCTGCGCTGCCTCAAGACGTTCCCGACGTTCCTGCCGTTCCAGTGCAACCACCAGCACCCCCGATGCCAGCGGCACCAATTCCCCAAAACATCCCTACCATCCCTGCCGTTCCGGTGCAGCCGTCTGCCCCCCTGCTCCCAGCGCCACCGCCCTACAGTGGTCCGTTTTCCCCACTCCCGGCTTCCGCTGCCATCTCGCCACGTCCGGCGCAAACTCCTTTTGCTACATTCCGACCCGCCCCCCCGGCTGCAGCGGGCCCGAGTTGGACTTCCGCCACGGAAGCCGGTCCTTCCTCTCAAGCCCGGGAACCGCCGCCTGTGATTAACTCGGACGCTAGCGACTCCTCACAGTCCAATGCCGACGACACTATTGACAATGTTGCCGACGACTTACAGAAACTTAGAATAATGCCTTCTGGCAATGCCCAGCCCCTGGCGGCACCACAAGCTACAGAGATCACCGGGAAGACTCTCCAGCTTACACCCGTTGGTCCACAACATCGGTGGCGTGCCGTTATTCGCGACGCCTTGTTACAAGGTGATTGGGAGGCAGCTGCTGCTCTGGAAGGTGCAGCGGCATTCCCAGTTGTGGCAGCACGGACTGCAGATGGACAGCCAGGAGCCACTCACACGGCTCTTGATTGGAAACTGCTTATGCAGTTGAAAACAGCAGTATCTTCCCACGGCTTGCACTCACAACCGACTAAGCAATTGCTGAATTACATCTTCTCCGCCTATGTGCTATGCCCAGCAGATTGTGAGACTGTTGCGAGACTGATTTTAACACCATCCCAGTTTATGTTGTGGGAAAGGGCATGGCGCGATGAGTGCAGGAAGGTGGTAGAGCAGCCACGACAACTAGGCGACCCCTTACTCAATGTTCAAGCAGATATACTGCTGGGAAAAGGGGCTTTCAGCTCGCTGGATACCCAGATACGTCATCCCTTTGAGTGGCATCATGCGTCCATGACAACTGCCAGAACAGCTTTTAATATGGTGCCTACAGAGCCAAAAGCACCTAGCTATACCGCTGTTAAGCAAGGTTTGAGTGAGGACTATAACCATTTCATTGATAGACTAGCAGCTGCAGTTGAAGCAGCCACTGAGTTAGATGCTGCAACCAGACAAGCCTTTTTTCGAACCCTAGCTTTTGAGAATGCTAATAATAAGACCAAGCAGCTGTTGTCCATTCTGCCTAGGGAAGCCTCAGTGGACGATATGTTGGAGCGAGTTGCTCGAATGCCTACAAACCAGCAGCAGACATTTGTTGCAACCCAAATGGATCAAGTTCTAGATAAGCACACGCAGCTCGTAATGGCAGCACTGCGATCCGCAGATGCAGGGAATCGTGGCCGCCGATACAACAACCCACGGAACCCCTGCTTCCGCTGCGGTCTAACTGGGCACCCACGCGATAATTGCCCACAGGCTGCAGTCTGGTGTGACCACTGCCAACTTGACTCTCATGCAACTGCGGCCTGCAAGCGCTCGGGAAACTACCAGCGCAGCGCGGCAGGCAGCCGCGCGAGGACACAAGTTGCTGCCCCAGTGATGCTATCTGCCCAGCAACCTCCGGCAGCCTCGGGCTGGATCTTACAACAGCAGTAAGCATCACTTTGATTGACAACCGCCCAGTCCCTATTGCCACCTCCATGAAAGGCCCATTAATGATAAATGGCAAGCCCACTGGCGCATTACTCCTGGGAAGATCTTCTGCCGGGCTGAAGGGATTAATGATTGTTCCCGGGGTGATTGATGAAGACTACACCGGTATCATACAAATTGTTGCATACACTAACAGCCCACCTATCGTGGTGCCGGAAGGCAGTCGCATTGCTCAACTGGTGCCCCTGACCAACCTGCTGCAGGACGTGGCCCAGGGCCGCGCCTTGCCACAAAGAGGAGATCAGGGTTTTGGATCTACGGGTGGCCTAGCCATGCTGACCCTGTCCTTGACTAGACGACCACTTGCATCAGCTATCATTAGTAATGGTCAGGACACAATAACCATGGACGTTCTCCTGGATACAGGTGCCGATATAACCATTTTTTCCATACCTGCCTGGCCCTCGCACTGGCCAGCAGGCCCAGCTAAGGACGGTATTGAAGGTGTTGGTGGAGTATCTCAGACTCTGACAAGCTCACAGCGAATCAGTATAACCATAGATGACAGGACAGGCCACGTCTTTGCAACCATCGCACCTCTCCCGCAAGGTGTAAATGCGCTGATTGGTAGGGATGTCATGACACAGATGGGAGTCGTGATGACTACTCCGCAGGTAATTTTTCAGCAGCGGCCACTGGACGGCAGCCGCCCATAATCAAACTCCAGTGGCTTTCTAATACACCGATCTGGATAGATCAGTGGCCGCTGCGAAAGGAACGGCTGCAAGAAGCACACAAGCTTGTCGAAGAACAACTTGCTGCAGGCCATATTGTACCTTCAACCAGCCCATGGAACACCCCAATTTTTGTAATACCAAAAAAGTCAGGAAAATTTCGCCTCTTACATGACCTTCGAGCTATTAACGAACAAATGCAAGCTATGGGTGCTCTTCAACCGGGCCTGCCTTCGCTATCCATGATACCAGAGAACTGGGAATTACTTGTCATAGATCTAAAAGATTGTTTTTTTACAATTCCACTACACCCTGCAGACTGTCAGCGTTTTGCCTTTACCTTGCCAGCCATTAATAAGCAGCATCCAGCACGCCGCTTCCACTGGGTGGTCTTGCCGCAAGGAATGAAAAATAGCCCGACAATGTGTCAGCTTTACGTCGACTTCGCCCTGCGTCCCATTCGACAGATGTGGAAAACGGCCATCATCTACCACTATATGGACGATATCCTAATAGCCCAGCCGGAGCCCTTCCTCGATACTCATCTGCAGCAACTCGTGACGGAACTCCAGGCTGTAGGACTTCAGATTGCCTCAGAAAAGATCCAGAGGGAAGCTCCATGGAAATATCTAGGCTGGCACATAGCCAAAAACCTCATACGTCCCCAGAAATTACAGCTGACCACCAATATTGCCACACTTAAAGATGCTCAGACATTGATGGGAGACTTGCAGTGGTTACGTCCTGTCATAGGGTTCACAAACGACGACCTATGGCCCTTAAAGCCACTGCTACAAGGCACAGACCCCGCCAAAAGGGTCAAACTCTCTCACCTACAACAGGAAACTATACAGAAACTTAGTGACATGATCACCAACAGATGGGTAGAACGAGTGGACCCAAACGTGCCTATCGACTTATCTATTATTAAGGGCGAGCACTGTATTTTTGGAGCTATCACACAGTGTAAGTTTCGATCAAAGGACCAACTATCTGTCCTGGAGTGGTTGTTTACTACCATACAGCCGCAAAAAACAATAGAGACACAGACGTATACAATAGCCCGGTTGATTACGAAGGGCAGGAAACGGCTATTGGACATCGCCGGAACAGAACCCGATACCATAAGGTTACCTATCAAGCGGGACGACCTGGAATGGTTCTTATGCCAATCAGAGGAGCTGCAGACCAGCCTCCTGAATTTCCCAGGCTGCATTTCCGTACAGGCGTTGAAGTCCAACACACTCCGATGGATAAGCCAGCAGAACTGGATAGTTAGGCCAAAGCAGTCTCCCTCCCCTTTACAGAACGCGGTTAATGCATTTACAGATGCAGGACGGAACTCACATAAGGCTGCTGTAGTATGGCACTCAAAGACAAGGTGGCAAAAACACATTTTGCAGGGGACGGCCATGGACTCCTTACAGACCCTGGAGTTAACCGCAGTGGTATGGGCTTTAGTTAATTGGCTCGACGTCCCCTTAAATGTAGTAACTGATTCAATGTATGTAGCTGGAGTGGTGCAGAGAATTGAGGACTCTTTTATCAGAGAGGTAAAGAATCAGCGCCTATACCAACTACTATGCTCACTGTATGCAGCTATAGCCCAGAGATCGGCTCCCTACTGCATTATCCATATTCGTAGTCATAAGTGGGAGATAGGTCTGGGGGAAGGCAATGCTAGAGCTGACAGGTTAGTGGCACTACCTGGACGGCCTGCCCCACTTGATCAGTTTTCCCTAGCCAGAGAGGCCCACGCTACTTTTCATCAGAATGCAAAAGGACTAAAGCGCCAATTTCAGATCTCTGACAACGATGCCAAGGGAATTGTACGTTCCTGCCCGGTCTGCAGTCATATGGGGCCAGGATTAGGATCGGGTGTGAATCCCAGAGGACTCAAGGCCTTAGAATTGTGGCAAATGGACGTTACTCATGTTCCCTCCTTTGGCAGACTGCATTGCCTCCATGTTACTGTTGATACCTATAGCAAACACATATGGGCAACGCCGCTGCCGGGAGAGAGAGCCACTCACGCTATCAAACACTTGACGGGATGCTTTGCGGTGATGGGTGTGCCAGAAAAAATTAGAACAGACAATGGCCCTGCATACACCAGTGAGACATTTCGGAGGTTTGTGCAAAAGTGGGGTGTTACTCACACCACTGGCATAGCCAATTCACCCACGAGCCAAGCTATTATTGAGCGTGCCCATCAGGTGATAAAAGGTTACCTTGAAAAGTTTCGGGACATACCCGACCCAGCTGAACGCGTGAGCAAAACCCTTTTTGTTATTAACCATCTGTGTATTTTTGGTGACGATCCAGGACCACCTGCAGAGGTGCATTCAGGTTTGGTACAAAAAGGAGCGCCTCCAGTGCAAATGACAGTTATGTACAAGGACCCCAATACCGGACTATGGGGAGGCCCGGCCCCTGTGATTTATCTGGGACGAGGGTACATGTGTGTCTCTACCCAGTCAGGTCCCTTGTGGGTTCCTTCACGCTGGACCAAAGCTGCACCTGGAAATTGTGATAGTGGCAACCCCCCGCCGAGTCAGCCGGGTGGACAGCAAACACAGCCTGGTTGATTTCTCAAGATATAGACTGGGGTCTTGATGACTATGTTGGACTCTGGAATTTTACCGTTATTTTTGACTTTAATTATAATATATTTTGTATTTTGGACATTTGTTGGATAAGGTACTGATGCTTATTAATAATATTGGATTTTTAGGATAATGTTAATAATGCAGTAATTCTTAGGCAATCATGATAGAGCATAATTAGCTTTTGATAGTTATTATACTGATATACTATGGTAAGGCATCATATTGTATACTTATAAGTTCCTACTCACTTTTTCTATACTAAGGATAATATGGTACCATATTCTCTTTTACACACTCACTCACACACCTTTTTTCTTTTCCTTTTCTACTAGGCTTATAAGTTAAGACAGTATTATAGTTATATGATTATTTTTTTTCTTTAACGTATAGAAATGTAGAATTTTGTCTTTTATATAAAAAAAAAAAAAAAAAAAAAAAAGAGGAAAAGGGGGCGAGGTGGAAGAGGAGCTAGTAAAATAAGAAGAGAGGCATGGAGAAACACTACAGCCTTTTTGGACACATCATACAAGTAAGATCAGTGGATTTATCAGCTTAGGTATTGAATATGTTCATATTATGCTTTATCACCTGTCTGTACAGGCCCTAAGGTGGATACCAACTTGAATATGATTGGTTTGTCCTTTCATGAAGTGAGCAGAAAATCTTGCTCAGATGGCAGAATTGTGGTAAGATCTTGGGAGAGTCATAGAGATGATGATCATGAGTATTTGGATTATAAGGCATTGGATCTTGGCTAATGAATTTGGGTATTTTCATGAGCTTCAATGATTGTAGCTTAATGGAATAGATTCGGTCTGGTCCCTTTGATGAAGGCCAAAGCCCACTTAAAATTGGCATAAGATGGCAAGTGATTTCTTTATCTCTTGCAAGGGCCCTGCAAGGGATGAAAAAACACTGCTCCAAATTCTTGAAGTGAATCGAGAACTGTGGGAAAAGGCCTAAGCAGAATAGCCTGAAAGCAACATCTAAGACGCACTCTTGTATTATATTTGGGGGTTGGTAGTTCTTAAGCACAATCGTCAGACGCAGCTCATAGCCGAGGACTGCACTGGGAACATCAAGATCTCTGAGAAGTATGAAGTGAACTTAAAGCTATGGAGAGATACTGGACAATTCACTCGCCCACAACATCGGCTACCACAGTGAGCTAATGAAGATGTGACAGACTTGCACCCTCCAGAAGCTGTGATGTTCGTCTGGACTTTTGGGTTTTTGAACATTTGACTCACTGTCGCTTGCAGAAATGGCTTTTGGGATCATTAGCTAAGCTTGGGTGGCTGGTTTGCCAGATTGTTGTCACTAGTAAGATTCTTAACAAATGTATTCTCTTTACTTTAGCACCATTGACCTGCGCTCCCACTGAGCACAGCTCGTTTAAAATCAAATGTGGGTTGCTCAAAAGAAAAGAAGGGGGTACTGTGGGAAGCTTCCTCCCGCAGCGGAGCATGAAAGGTAAACATCAGACCCTGTGATGAGAAGTGTCCTTGGAGCCTTGAGGCTCCCAGGGGCCTGAGCCTGTGACTATGAGCAACCCACGCACAGCTGTCAGGGGGTGGAATCTGCCCGCCTCTGAGGTGGGCACGGCCCAGGGGGCTGACTCTGGCCACCCCCCCTGGGTGGGATCCTTAAGGTGTTTACTGTAAGTTAACCTATCTCTGCCTTACACTTAACCTGGAGCCAATCTGTACCCTCCACTTGTACCAATCTTGAACTAAGTCAGTTGTCTACACCCCCTTTGGGGGCTATAAAGGTCGCTGTATCGCCCTAATAAATTGCACTGCTGCGCAGAAGCCACAGAGTCGACTCTCAGTGCCCCGATCTCTCGCCGCACCGGTCTCCGACCTCCAACAACAGGGTTCCTGTCATTCGTGAAAAGAATTTGTTGGGCAAGTCTGTTTGGGTATTCTCCCCTTCGGGGGAGGCTACACCTGTCCGAGGGGTGGTTTCTGCTGAAGGACCTGGTCATACATATTGGGTTATGCAGAAAAATGGTAAAATACAATGTGTGCCGCAAAAGAATCTGACATTGGCAGAAAGAATGTAGATATGTTGTTATGAGTTCTTTTGCAGATGATTGTGCTACCCAAGAAAAGCCATGAAGAGCCCGCTATCCATGAGCATGAGCCCTGAGAGTGCCAAGAGTCCTGCTCTGTTCCACTCATTGAAAAAAACATTGAGCTAGCCAATGCCTGAGGCAGACGGAAATAAGAAGATGAATGACCGAAGATTGAAGAAAGATGCTTGAAGCCTGGAAAAAAATGACCATCTACGATACTGATGTTATTCCTAGTTACATAGAATGACTTGATGCTGCAATGGTAAATTATCTTAAAGGGGTGGATTGTGGCCGTTTGAGCTGATCCTCTAGCTCAGACATAGGGGAGAGATGAACATTCCAGGGATAGGCCACATAAATGGCAACAATAGATAAATTAATATAATTTCATTGGAGCATCAAGAACTTAATGTCTAGAAGCACAGTTTGTTCTGCCCCTTCTCCCGCTGGCTTCTGCTGCTGCAGCTTTGCCTATCTTCCCCGGCTGCTGTTTTGGCTACTGCTGCTTCTGCTGCTTCGCCGCCGCTTGACCCCCTCCCCATCTCCCTTAAGGTTATTGTATTGTTTTCTTTTTTTCCTTCCTTCCTTCCTTCTCTAGTTATTATTTCTCTTTACATTGTTATACTTATATTATAAGAAAATACAATTTCATCTTTCCCTGACTTTCAAAAAGTAGGGGGGTTTGTGTTGTGAATTTTCTTCCCGAGGGAGGGATCAGCCCAAACCCGGGACAGCTGTGAAGGAAGTGCTTTATGAAGATCATGGCACACATGAGCCTGATGACATTCCTCTTGGAACAGGTCTCATGAAGAAGCTGATTAAGCTTGCTCCTTCATCCTATGCTAACATCTTGGCCAGTAAATTCCTATGAAGGAGTGATAATGGAAGGTCTTTTACTATTGGTGAATTCACTGACCAGCTCAGGCAGATAGAGGATAGCTTGTCACATTCTGGCCTAGTCTCTGCCATAAAAACTCTGGGTACAGAGATAAGTGATGGCATCAAAGAGTGCATGAAAGAACTGAAGGAGGATCTTAAAAACATTACCAATCTGGTAAGGGATAACATTCCGGCGTCATCTGAATGGGTGCATGTTTCTGCCATCAGGAACAGACGCCCACCTCCTGCAAGGCAATTCCAGCCCAGCAGGAGACAAATTCCACCCAGGCATCAGCAATCATGTGCATCACTGTGGATACTTCTGCTTGACACATATGGTGAGAACATGAACAAGTGGGATGGTAAACCGACTTCAGCTCTTTCAAAGAGAGTCAGGGATTTGCAGAGTGGCAGAAACAGAGGCAGCAATGCCAGAAAAGTAGCTGTCACTTCTTCAGCTCCTGAGAGCAACTGCAATTGTTCCAACAGTTCCTCTCACAACACCACCAATCACTGTGTACACCCCACATGTCATGTTCAGCATTAGGGGTGCCCTGCCTCCAGCCAGGAGGAGGAAAGGGATAGTGGAGAGAACTGAATCTATTGGAATGTATTCATAAGGTGGCCTGGCAGTTCAAAAGTTCAGAAATACAGGGCTTTAGTTGACACAGGTGCTCAATATACCTTGTTGCCATCAAATTGTAAAGGGTCAGAGTCCATATCTATTCTTGGAATCACTGGTGGATCTCAAGAGTTAACTAAGATACAGGCTGAGATCAGTTTAACTGGTAAAGAGTGGAAGACACATACTATTGTAACTGGTCCTGATGCGCCTTGCATTTTGGGAACTGACTTTTTGAGACAAGGTTGTTTCAAAGATCCTAAGGGTCACAAATGGGCTGTTGCAATAGCATCTGTAGAGATTGAGGATTGTAAATTGAAATTGTCCATTAGACCTGAACTTTCTGATGAATCTGCAGTTGTGGGACAACATGACATAGAGGATCTGGAAGTGCGAATTGCAACTCAAACTGTTCATCATGGGCAGTACAGAACTAACCGTGACTCTTTGTTGCTCATTCATCAGCTGATTTGTCAACTGGAGAGTCAGGCTCTCATTGAAAAAGCTCATTCACCTTTCAACAGTCCCATCTGGCCTGTGCACAAGCCTAACAGTGATTGGAGACTCACAGTTGACTTTCGTGCCCTCAAGAAGGTGACGCCACCAATGAGTGGAGCTGTGCTGGACACGCTGGAGCTCCAGTACGAGCTGGAATCGAAGGAGGCTAAATGGTATGCAACCATAGACATTGCTAATGCTTTCTTCTCTATTCCCATAGTAAAGGAGCACAGGCCTCAGTTTGCATTCACCTGGAGAGGAATCCAGTATCAGTTCAATCGTTTGCCTCAGGGGTGGAAACACAGCTCAACCATCTGTCACTCAGTCATCCACTATGCACTGGAGAAAGGTAAAGCTCCAGAGCACACCCAGTACATCGACGACATTATTGTGTGGGGCTAAACTGCTGAGGAAGTCTTCCAGAAAGGTAACAAAATAATTGACATTCTGTTGCAAGCAGGTTTTGTCATTAAGAGAGACAAGGTCAAAGGATCTGCCAGAGAAATTCAGTTTCTGGGAGTGTGGTGGCAGGATGGTCGCCGTTGCATTCCTCAGGATGTGATTAACAAAGTCTCTATTATGGCAGTTCCCACCAACAAGAAGGACCCACTTTCTTTTCTTGGTGTGGTGGAAATTTGGAGACTACACATTCCTGGTTTCAGTCAGATTGTCAAACCTCTGCATGATGTGACTCGTAAGAGAAACAACTTTGAGTGGGGTCTTGAACAACAAGCAGCCTTTGATCAAATTAAATGAGAAATAGTCCATGCAGTGGGCTTGGGACCTGTGCGATCTGGTCCGGACATTAAGAACATTCTGTACACGGCTGCCAGTGACAATGGTCCAACTTGGAGTCTTTGGCAGAGAGCTCCAAAGGAGACACGTGGTCATCCACTTGATTTCTGGGGACGTGGCTACAGAGGTTCAGAGAGAAATTGTACCGCAACAGAGAAAGAGATATTAGCAGCCTATGAGGGAGTGAAAGCAGCTTCTGAAGTGATTGGAACTGAGTCACAATTGCTTTTAGCTCCTAGACTGCCAGTTCTAAACTGGATGTTCAAGGGCAAAGTTTCAGTACAGCATCATGCCACAGATGCAACCTGGTCTAAATGGATGGCTTTGATAACCCAACGAGCACAAATGGGTAATCTTGACCGACCTGGTCTGGTGGAGGTGATCACCAACTGGCCGGAAGGCACAGACTGTTCCAAACCTCCAGAGGAGAAAATAACTCATGCTGAGGAAGCTTCTCCCTATGGTGATCTCTCTGATCAGGAAAAGAACTATGCTTTGTTCACAGATGGTTCCTGTTGTCTTGTTGGGAACAAGCGAATATGGATGTCAGCAGTGTGGAGTCCTACCAGGAGACTTACTGAAGTGAGAGATGGAGAAGGAGAATCCAGTCAGTTTGCTGAGGTAAAAGCTGTTCAACTTGCTCTTGATGTGGCTAAACGCGAAAATTGGCCTATCCTTTACCTCTACACAGACTCGTGGATGGTATCAAATGCTGTATGGGGTTGGCTAAAGGACTGGAAGAAGAATGGTTGGCAGAGGAAAGGAAAGCCTATTTGGTGTGCTGATCTATGGCAGGACATTGATGCATGGCTGGAAAGAACTCCAGTGAAGGTGCGGCACACAGATGCATACATGCATAAGAGCAGAGCTACTGAAGAACATCAACATAACCAGAAGGCAGATGTAGCTGCTAAGATTGCTCAAGTTGATACCAACTCTGATCTTGACATCGACCTTGATTGGAAACACCGAGGTGAACTGTTCTTAGCTCGGTGGGCCCATGACTCATCTGGACATCAAGCAGAGATGCAACATACCGATGGGCTTGCGATAGGTCAATTGACTTGTCCATGGACGCTATCACCCATGTCATCCATGATTGTGACATTTGTGCTGCTATTAAGCAAACTAAGCAAATCAAACCCTTATGGTATGGTGATAGATGGTCAAAGTACAAGTACGGTGAAGCCTGGCAGATTGACTACATCACTTTACCTCGATCTCGTTCTGGCAAGCAGTATGTGCTGATGATGGTAGAAGCCAGCACTGGATGGCTGGAAACCTATCCAGTTCCACATGCTACTGCACGTAACACCATTGTTGGTTTGGAGAGACAGATCTTGTGGAGACATGGAACTCCAGAGAGAATCGAATCAGACAATGGCACTCATTTCAAGAACAATATTGTGAAAAATTGGGCCAAAGAGCATGCTATTGAATGGATTTATCATATACCCTACTATGCACCAGCTTCAGGGAAGATTGAGCACTACAACGGTTTGCTGAAAACCACCCTCAAAGCCATGGGGGGTGGAACTCTGAAAAACTGGGACAAACATTTAGCAGAAGCTACCTGGTTGGTAAATAGTAGAGGTTCAGTAAACAGAGCAGGACCTGCACAATCAGATTTGGTCCAAACAGTAGACAGTGATAAAGTTCCTGTTGTACATGAAAAGAATCTCTTAGGGAAAACTGTTTGGGTATTTTCTCCTTCGGGCGAAGGGAAACCTGTCCGAGGGGTGGTGTCTGCTGAATGTCCTGGTCACACCTACTGGGTAATGCAGGAGAATGGTGAAATCCAGTGTATTCCACAGAGAAATCTAACCTTAGCTGAGAGAGCTTAAATTCAGTGTCTAATACAAGTTGTTAAGAGTTTTCTGTTCTAGGTAACATCGGCATCCAACACTGAGAGAAATCTGCAGTACATGAGCACGAACCCAACATCACCTGGGAGTCCCTGTTCTGAGCTTTTGAATCACCTACCTCTGGATTGAAGTGTGAACTGAACTTGTATATATTGTTTTAGTGTAAATATTGGTTTAGATTAGATCGGATAATTCTCAGCGATACTCTGAGAGAAGTAGACAAGGGGTGGATTGTGCTAGTTTGAAGCAAGCTAGAATGTTTTGGTAAAAGAACTAGATAATGGGCAGTGAAATGAAAATTGTGTCTCCTCTCACAGTCACGCTGAGAATTCTGGGAAGATGGAGTAAAATATTTGATAGCCTTCTCCATTTTGTCTCTCACTTTGCTTCTGGGCTTTGATGAAGCTGCATCTCATTAACCTTGCAGCCACTAACCTTGCTCCCTAACCTCTTGGCTGCACCTCTCTTCTTTCTGAGAACTGGGGTAAGGTTGAGAGGGCAAGGGGAGGTGTTGGGGTGGTTTGAGAACCCCTCCTGGGGACTCAGGTTTCTGGGAGGGGAGTTGTGCTTCTGTATTGTTTATCCTTTGTATATTTCTGTATATAACTGTATATATATATAAATAGCTGCTTGTATATTTGCTCCTGTAAAATAAATAGCTTCATTTATATTCCCAGAGGCCATCTGAGCTAGCTGGGGCAATTCCAAAAGTGTGGGGGGTGGGTAAGAGCCCAAACCATCAGAATTTTGAGGACAAACAGGATGTCTGAAAGGATTAAGGAAACTTGGATTTCTCAAAGATTTAGGGCAAGTCTGTTTCCTTTAAATAAGCAGGTAGGGTAGATAATGTGGTGAAAACTGGTAAACCTCCACCTCTTTATAGTGTCAAAGCATAGTTTGCAAAACTATTTATGCAGTGACTTCTGCACAGTGCAAAATGCCTATTTTGTTGATGTGCTGACATGCTGGCACAACCTATATTCCAAAGAGAGAAGAATAACAACCAAACAAAAAAAAAAATTCAGAAAAGAGATAAAGGGTTAAATAATATGAAATGCCATGCAAAGTGCTCCTGCAGTTTTAAAATGTTAATCAGTTTTGAAACTGTAAGTCATCCCCTGCTGATAGAGAAAATGAACACAGGAACAGAGGAAAAATTGGAGTTTCTGCAGTAAGAATATGTGTGGCTTTCCGTCAGTGCTTGCTAGGCAATCCAAATACTCAAGCCTATCATTGGACAGACTGGTGTACAACTTGGAATTTTATATTATATACACATTTAGAGTCAGGATGCCTACCTGTGTTTCTTCAGTAGCCATTTTTATTATGCATGTACTGAGGATAACAAAGGAGAGCACTGAGACACTCAGAGGTCTGTCTGAAAGTGTGTGAACTTACTGATTGCTTTCATTGTCAATTACCACAATTCTAACATATATATTCCCAAGGGAACTATCACGTACTCTACATCCCTAGCTCTGGCTGATTTAACTAAAGTGGAATAAGAGTGACTGAAATGGAAAGTTGCCATGGCTCTGAGTATTTGCAAAATCCTGGCTCCCTGTCCGGCTCTTCAATACAGAAGGAAGAGAAGGCCCTTTATGTTCTATGTTCTCTAATGACATCAGCTTTACCTTACAATACATACACAAATTGAGGCTTCGACACTATTTTGTAGGGACAGGTTTCACCTGGATTTCTTTTTCAGGCCAGCTTGTTTGATCCCATGACTTCATTTGCTAAGATACAGCATGACTGAATGGTTGATGCTTTAAGGACCACACCAATTACAATCTCACTCCTCACAATACCAACGATATGGTTTTTTTCTGTTGTTGTTGATCAGCTATTATAACAAAGGCTGAGAGAGGGATAAGAATCAGTAACGATTCAGCATAGTTTTCTTCTTTCACATAAAGACTAATACACATAAAACAGACTTTTTCTCATTTTAAACTGGTGTTTGCCTTCTGCTTGCTTATTTAAAATATGTAGTTGCCTTTTATGAATGCTTGTAAGCTCAGAGTAGGATGCTTCTCATGGCCTCAAGTAAACACCTCTGATTTTAACAGCCTATTATGCATAAATGAAAAGTGAAGCTAATAACTAATTTTTGCCCACACAGCACAGGCATCTCTGCCAAGATTAAAAGTGATTGTCTTTAAGGGATGTTTACTAATGTTAGCCTGAAATGGACAAACTAGCAAGTGAGGGAGCAAAGTACGATTGTATGTTAGAAGTAAGCAATTTTGGCAAAGCACCTAAGAAAATACATTCAAACATTCAAAGAAGAGGAAAAGACATACACAGAGAATACATCATATTAATACCACATAAATAAAATAATATGAAGAAACTGTCCAAACGATTGAAAAATTAGCATTTTATTTTATGCTGTCTGCGAATATTGCACAATCTTTCTTTATCTTCTGTGCCCAAACTTGATGTGCTATATACTGACAGAGTGTGTGTGAGAGCATATGTAACAAATACATAGCAGAGAATAAGTGTTATCTCTCCTCTTCCAGGAATGTGATAATATGAACTCAGATACAGAAATTTACTTCTTCATAATGAAATAATTTACCTACCATTTTTCATCTCGATACACATCACCCTTTAATGAGCTATTGATAGGCACTGAAATGCTGCAGGAAATAGTGTAACTGGACATGTAAACAATTCTTTTGTTCAACTTTACAGTTGCCTTGGGTTCACTGCCTTTTAGCTGAGAGAAAATATGGATTTGTAGTCTCTAAGAAAGATGACGGTACTTTCCAAGGAGATGTTTGTGAAAATTGGTGTCATGGGTAAATTGCAGCTTGGGTATGGAGGTTTACCTAAACTTCCACATGTGGTTTGCCTGATGCTGTTGTCGGGTTCTTTTTCTCTCCTGGATGGATGTGTGCCCTGATAGTTATGGCATTTTATCTCATGCTCTAAGTGTCTCTAGGATTCTATGATTTCAGTGAAAAAATTAAAAAGTAATAACTCCATGCTCTTCTAGTTTCAGAATCACAGAACAGAATCACAGAAACATTACGGTTGGAAAAGACCTTTAAGATTAGTAAGTGCAGCCCTTACATAATTCTCCCAAAACTGGTTCTAAACTATGTCCCTTAGCACCACATGTATGTGTCTTTTAAACACCTACAGAGATGGTGATTCAACTAAGTCCCTGGGAAGCCCATTCCAGTGTTTAATAAAGTTTTCAGTGAAGAAGCTTCTTCTAACATCTAACCTACACCTCCCCTGGTGTAACTTAAGCCACTTGCTCTTGTTCCATTACTTATTAACAAGGAGCAGGGACCAGCATCCACCTCACTACAAATTCCTTTGAGGTAGGTGTAGACAGCAAGAAGGTATCTCCTCAGCCTCCTTTGCTCCATGTTTCATGTGAGCAGGAGCACCAATCAAGACAGCCAGCTGAAACAGGTAATGGGTATTCAAAACCATGCTGACGTCATGCCCACTGTATAAGGAAAGAGCTGGCTAGGGCAAAGGACAACAGGACTTGGAGTTTGGACTGTGATGGGAGATGCTTCTTGGTTCCAGGATCTGCTCTTTCTTGTTCTGCTTCCAGATTTTGTATCTCAGTTCACCTTGCTTTGCTTCACTTCTATCTCTCAAAAAAAAAAAATCAAGTAATTGTATTACTCCATTAAAGCTTCTAATCTCAACTGTACAGGGTTAACACTCCAGGGGGAGTAACCTTGAACCTAACCCTAGGTGGTCTTTGCCCCTCCCCAGGGGTGGGTCTGAACACCACCAGGTGATAGCCCACTCCCCCTTCATGTCTAAAGATCCATAAAAGCAGGGAGGCTTCCTGTTTCATTCTATCTCTGTACTCCCTGCCTTCCTGCTTACCAGCATCACCATCCTGTTTCTGATTCTCTTTGTTTTACCACGTGGCCATCACCCACGAGGTGGACAAAGCCATCACCATCAAAATCAGGTTGTATTTATACATTTCATATTTGCTTTTCCCTTCCCTATACCTTTGTAATTTCCCTACTTATTTGTGTCTCTGGAAATTTAAATTTGAACTGAGATATCAACCCATAGGGTTTTTGTTTGTTCTTTTGCACCCAGTTCTCCTACTTGTCACACCTAGAGGCAGGTGTGGGAGTGTTTTGTGTGAGATACTGCATTGGAACTCAACTACCAGCTGAGTCAGAATCATAACATTAAAACACACAGTTTCCTCAGCCACTCCTCATAAGAATTGTTCTCCAGACTCTTTGCCATCTTCATTACCCTCCTCTGGACAGGCTCCAGCACCACAATATCTTTCTTAAAATCACAGAATTGTGTCAATTATAAAAATCTCTAAGATCATTGAGTCAAATCATTGACCTAGCACCACCATGGCCATTAAACCATGTCCCAAAGTGCCCTATTTACACATTTTTTTAACACTTGGAGTGATGGTGACTTCAACACCTCCCTTTAAGTCTATTTTAAATGCCTGGCCACCCTTTCAGTGAAAAAAGTCTAAACCTTTCCTGGTGCAATTTGAGGACATTTCTGCTCATGCTATCACTTCTTACCAGGGAGAAGAGACATCTACCTCCCTGCAGCCTCTTCTTAGGTAGCCTGGAACCTCCTCTTAGGTAGCTGTAGAGAGCAGTACTGAACACAGTATTTGAGGTGCGGCCTTACCAGTGTCAAGTAAAAGAAGACAATCACACTGTTCATGATATAGGCCAGGACGCTGTTGACCTTTTTGGCCAACTGGACACATTGCTGGCTCATGTTCAAGTGGTTGGGAATCAGCACTCCCAGGTCCTTTGATGCTGGGCAGCTTTCTAGACACTCTTCCCCAAGCCTGTAATGTTGCATGGGGTCGTTACTGAGGTGCAGGACTCGGCATTCAACTTTGTTAAACCTCATACAATTGGCCTCAGTCCATTGACTCAGTCAAATGCTGCTGCTGATGGACAGGGTACATCTTATGGTAAGAATTTCTATGAATGTGTGAGGCCAAGTAGTACAGAGGGTGATTATAAGCTTAGAGATATCCACTAGAAAATTCTGCAACACCAGCAAGATGGTGATAATGATTCAGATGAAGATTATAATAATCATAGAAATCCTCTGTAAACTACTAGCCTTCACTAACAATCCTCTGCATTTCACAGCAATACTTGCTTTGTAAAACATGGTCTCATAACATAAGGATGAGAAGCTTCTACTATTCTCCATCAGTTGAAAGAATCTGACTTCATAGTTTAAACAAACTGAACTTTTATTGCAAGCTTATAAACCTCTCATGACAGTATGGCAGCTTCGATGCTGAGCGGTCTTTTGTGTCTGTCTCCTAGCTGCAATGAGGTCAGAATTTCCCATTTTAATCTTTCCCATAACAGCTGAAACACAGCAATACATGCACAATCATCAGTCTCTCTTACTATACATAGAATCATAGAATCAACCAGGTTGGAAGAGACCTCCAAGATCATCCAGTCCAACCTATCACCCAGCCCTAGCCAATCAACTAGACTATGGCACTTAGTGCCTCATCCAGGCTTTTCTTGAACACTTCCAGAGATGGCAACTCCACCACCTCCCTGGGCAGCCCATTCCAATGCCAATCACTCTCTCTTTGAAGAATTTCCTCCTAACATCCAGCCTATACCTCCCCTAGCACAACTTGAAACTGTGTTCCCTTGTTCTATTGTTGGTTGCATGGGAGAAGAGTCTGACCTCACCTGGCTACAGCCTCCCTTTGGGTAGTTGTAGACAGCAATGAGGTCACCACTGAGCCTCCTCTTCTCTAGGCTAAACAACCCCCAGCTCCCTCAGCCTCTCCTCACAGGCTTTGTGTTCCAGGCCCCTCACCAGCTTCTTCTCCCTTCTTTGTACATGTTCCAGTATCTCAACATCTCTCTTGAATTGAGGAGCCCAGAGCTGGACACAGTACTCAAGGTGTGCCCTGACCAGTGCTGAGTACAGGGAAAGAAGAATCAGACAATGGAACTCATTTCAAGAACATTCTTGTGAAAAACTGGGCTAAAGAGAATGCTATTGAGTAGATCTACCACATACCCTACTATGCATCATCTTCAGGAAAGATTGAACATTACAATTGTTTGCTGACAGCAGTGGATGGCGGAGCTTTGAAAAACTGGGACCAACATTCAGCACAAGCAAGTTGGTTACTAAACAGAGGTTTGGTGAATCAAGTAGGTCCTGATCAATCAGATCTGCTACAAAAGGTAGAAGGTGATAGCGGTCACGTTATTTGTAAAAATAATCTGTTATGGAGAACTGTTTGGGTATTTTCTCCTTTGGGTGAGATTACCATATTTGAGGAGCAGTTTCTGACAAAAGTCCTGGTCATACATATTGGATAATGAAGGAATATTGAAGTTCAGTGTGTCCCACAAAGAAACTTAACTCTAACTGAGAGTGTTTGAACTCAAGCGTGTTTAGTTACAGATCATTTAGATTTTTTTTTTTCTTTTCAGATACAATATGGCATCCAAAGGAAGAATCCATGAGGAATCTACAATACATGAACATGAACCTTGCATCACCTGGAAGAACCTGTTTCATCTCATCTTCTGAGACAGGCTGTTTTCTTGTTTCCTGAATTTTACATTGGCCTGATGCTGAGATAGTGCTCATCATATTGATATTGCAATAAGATAAAAGGGGTGGGCTGTTAGAGTTTTAAGGCTATGACTCATTTTCCCAGAGAATTTGAATACAAAACATAACTTTGGGATTGGACATGGAATTATGATAATTCCATTAGTCTGATGAATATCTTATATTTTGCAGTGCAGCTTGCTCTTTCTCTCTTTGGCTGCCTTCTTCTTGGCTTCTGGCTGCTCTATCTCTGCAACTGACCTTGTATTGCCTAGCTGACTCTCTTCAGTTTTGGCTGTGTGAGCATACAAGGAGGGTGTGGGAGGTATAGACAGTGAGGTGGCTGTATTACTACAGCTCTCTGGACCTCTTTCTGCCTGGCAGGAGGGAGGGTGTGTGGGATATGCTGGTTTGAGACTAATTGGGATATTTAAATGAGAAAAATAAGACAACTGGCTGTGAAAAGAAAAATAATAGTGATGTCTATATTACTCATTGGATTGTTGAGAGATATATATTGAGAAAAAAAAAAAACCAAAGTGTCTCATTCTGTGGCTTGCTGCTTGCTTATTAACTGTCCTTGCCTGAATCCCTGTAATCCAATCTAATAATTCCCCTCCTAACCCACTTTTAGCTTTGGAATCTCACCCCCTGCTTTCTCTGCAAAGATTAATCACAAAAGCTTTCTGAGATAAAGGAGGGATGGGAAGAAGGGGTTATTTGGGAGCCCTCCTGGGTGGTCTCACTGACTGGGAGGGGTTTCAAATTTCTGCATTCTAACTTATACATAATTGTAAATATCTGTATATATTGTATATATATGTTTGTAAATATGTGCAGTGTTGTAAATGCAGCTTCACCCTAACTTCCAGCCATCTGAGTTAGTCTGGTGATTCAAAGAAGGGGAGCAGAAACTCCTGACCCACTGCAGGGCAGGCGGAGTTAGCTGAAATATTGTACAAGGGAATATTTTGTTGTTATTGAAATGTAAATATGCCTTGTACATGTTTACTGACTTTTATACTTTTATATTTAGTCCATTTCTGTAAATACAATTTCATATAACTTCCAAAATTCTGATTAAATGTGGCAAATTTCCTCTGGGTGGTAAATTTCCAAATTGTCAGGGTGCAAATCCAACCCATGACATCCAGCCTGCCCAGGTCTTTCTGCAGAACCTTCCTACCCTTCAGCAGATTAATACTCCCACTCCATTTAGTGTTATCTGCAAATTTACTGAGGATGCACACAATTACCTCATAAAGATCATTGATAAAGTTGTTGAAGAGAACAGGCCTTAAATACATTGCCCAGCCAAAAAACAATTTTGAGTGGCCTCCACCTGGATTAAACTCCTTTCACCACCACTTTTTGGGCCTAACGATTCAAGCCAGATTTTTGCCCATTCAAGCTATGAATAGATCATTTCTCTAGCAGAATGCTGTGGGACACTGTGTCAAATGCTTTACTAAAGTCCAGGTAAACAATGTTCACAGCCTTTCCCTTACCCAATAAATGGGTTACTTTGTAAGAAAATCAGGTTTGTAAAGTAGCAACTGTCCTTCACAAATCCATGCTCATAGGGCCGAATGACCTGATTGTCCTGCATGTGCTGCATATTGGCACTCAAGATGACCTACTCCACGACCTTCCTTGGCACTGAGGTCACACTTTTACATCTGTAGTTTCTTGGGTCCTCCTTCCAGCCCTTGTCTTGTAAATGGGCATCATATTTGCCAATTTCTGGTTAGCTGGAACCTGGCTAGTTAGCCAGCACTATGACGGAAAGTGTCTAGATTAGAACTTTCATCAGCTCTCTTGGTGCCCTCAGCTGTATATCATCTGGCCACATAAACCAAACTGTCTAAGTGGTGCAGCAGGTCACTAATAAACTTCTTTGGGATTTTGAGCACTTTATTGTGCTCCATATCCCTATATTCCAGCTCAGAGGGCTGGGCACTCAGTGAATAACTGCTGATTTGGGAAGAGAGTAGTACCGAGGCTAGCTCCACTGAAACGTGCTGTTTTTCAAAGCATTTTTGAATTTTTTTTCTCCACTTTGGGACTCTCTCAATCGGAGAAACCCAGAAGGGGGCAGGGAAGCAGCAGGCATGGCAAGATATGTGGCGTAAGTGCACACTAGAGGGTGAGGCAGAGGGGGTGGTGGCTGGTGAGCGAGCGAGCCGCAGCGAGTGCCAGGGAGAGAAAAAACAAAAGAAACAAACAAACAAAACCGCCCAAAACTACCAAACCAACTACCATTGGTACCTTGAAGAAAAGGAGACATGGTGCAAACTCGGTCAAAGGTTTACAATATGTGAAAAACTGAGGGCACCCAAACAGAGCCCACCCATAGGCATGCAGGTGTCCAGGCAACTGTCTGTGAGGAGTGTTGGAGCCTGGTACTCAAAGTTGAGGGTGGCAGAGGCAATGGCTGCAATAGGTGTGAGCAGATTACTAGTCTGCTTAACCTAGTGGCTGAACTGAAGGGCAAAGTTGAAAGGCTTAGGGCTGAAAGGGAATGTGAAAGAGTGTTGGACCTACAGCACCATGCTCTGCAATCCCCCTTACTAGAGGGAGATGAACCAAGAAACAAGGGAGAATGGATGCAGGTGCCTGCCAGAAGGGGCAAGGGAAAACCCTTTCAACCATCCTCACCTCAGTTATCCTTGCACAATAGATGTAGGGCACTAGAGGTTGAGGGTGAGGTGGTTTTGGAGGAGGCAGAAGCATCACCAGCTAGGGGGGTGACTGAAGTAAATCAGTTGCCCCCTCACATCAGAACGAGTACCTGTGCTAGTTTGAAGCAGGCTAGAGTGTTTCGGTGAGAAGAACTAGATTACAGGCTGTGAAAAGAAAACAATGGTGATGTCTACTTCATTCACAGTCTTGCTGAGAAGTATAGGAACAAGAAACAAAAAACATTAGATAACACTTGCGGCACCACTCTCACTTGGGCTGCTGACTGAGCTGCATCTTGCATCTCTCTAACCTCACACCCAATTTTTGGACTAATCCAGTTTGTTTCTTAACCTCTGGCCGAACCTCTGTTCTTCTTTAGGACTAGGGTAATGTTGAGAGGGGTAGGTGGAAGGTAAAGGGGTGGTTGAGAGCCCCTCCTGGGGACTCAGGTTTCTGGGAGGGGAGTTGTGTTTCTGTATTACCTTTTTACCTTGTATATTTCTGTATGTAACTGTATGTATACTGTAAATATCTGCTTGTATATTGTGCCAGCTGTAAATATAAGCTTCGTTCATATTTCCAGAGCTGGCTGAGTCTAGTCTGGGTGACATCTAAAGTGTGTGTGTGTGGGGAACACCCAAAACCATCACACTACCCAAAAGAAAAAGAGGAAGGTAACTGTTATTGGTGATACTCTTGTGAAGGGAACAGAGGGCCTCATATGCTGGCCAGACCCCTCCCACAGGGAAGTCTGCTGCCTCCCTGGGGCCCGGATCAGGGATGTTACCAGGAGGCTGCCTACTGTAGAGAAGCCCTCTGATTACTATCTCTTGTTAGTTATACAGGTGGGAAATGATGATGTTGATAACAGAGGGCTAAAAGCTATCAAAAGGGACTCCAAGGCGCTGGGAAAAGCAGTTGAGGGAGCAGGGGCACAGGTAGTCTTTTCATCTATACCCTTAGTCACAGGTTGGAATGCAGAGAGGAATAGGAAATCATACTTGATTAACAAGTGGTTCAGAGGCTGGTGCCACCAACAAATCTTTGGATTCTTTGATCTTGGGGAACTTTATATGGCCCCAGGTCTGCAGGCAACAGGTGGGGTACAACTGACTCCTAGGGGGAGAAGGACTCTGGCACATGAGCTGGCTAGGCTTGTTGAGAGGGCTTTAAACTAGAGTGGAAGGGGGAGGGGGTTAAACACAACAGCACTAGAGACAAACCAAAGGAGGCTGAGGGTGGTAGGCCAGAGATAGGGGTAAAACCAGCAGCCCAGCTGAAGTGTATGTATACTAATGCACACAGTATGGATAACAAACAAGAGGAGCTGGAAGCCTTGGTGCAGGAGGAAAACAATGATGTCACCATCACAGAAGCATGGTGGATGACTCACACAATTGGAGTGCTGTAATCAATGGCTCAAGACTCTTCAGGAGAGACAGGCAAGGGAGAAGGGTGGAAGAGTGGCTCTGTATATTAGGGATGCTCTGGATGTCATGAAGGTAGAGATTAAGGATGATCAAGTTGAGTCCATATGGGTGAGAATTAAGGGGAAGGCCAACAAGGCTGACATCCTGGTTGGAGTCTGTTATAGACCACCCAATCAGGAAGAAGAGTTTGATTTATTACTGTTCAAGCCAACTGGAGGCTGATTCAAGATGTGTTAGTTTGAAGCTAGCTAGAACGTTTTGGTGAGAAGAACTAGATTACAGGCTGTGAAAGGAAAACAATGGTGATGTCTACTTCACTCATAGTCTTACTGAGAAGAAGAAGAATCAAAACATCAAGGCACTTCTCCTGCTGGGGAGCTCTGAGTTGCATCCCTCTCTCTAACCTCATCCTCTATTTCTCTGCCATTTTTCTGATTAATCCACTTTGCTTCCTAACCCTCTGGCTGAATCTCCATTCTTCCTTGGGACTGGGGTAAGGTTGAGAGGTGTAGGGGAAAGGTGAAGGGGCAGTTGAGAGCCCCTCCTGGGAACTCAGGTTTCTGGGAGAGCTGCTGGTTTCTGCATTACCTTTTACCTTGTATACTTCTGTATATAACTGTATATACTGTAAATATCTGGTTGCCTATTCTGCTAAGCTGTAAATAACTTGTTTCATTCAATTTCCAGAGATGGCTGAGTCTAGTCTGGGTGATCTCCAAAGTGTGTGTGTGGGGGGGGCAGGTAACACCCAAACCATCACATCTTTCATTTTGGCACTCCAGCATGGGGCAAATTGATTTTCAGTGATTGTTAATTAACTCTGGGAATAAGAATGAAGCTAATGAAGTTATTTTACTTAGTGGGGGCTATTGTGTGGCCTATCTTCTGTTTTCCTATTTATAATTGGACCAAGGCACAAATTGGTTACTTTTAGTTTAATCTAATTTTGAAGAAGATCAAAGCTAAACTTACATCAATTTTTTTGGAGTTTGGGGGATTTCACCCTTGGCCATATAGGGTTTAGTGTCACTGAGTCTTTTAACAGTAACATTAGTGACAAAGGATGAGGAAAAGGCAGAGGTGCTTAACATCTTCTTTGCCTCAATCTTCAATAGTGGGACAGGTTGTCTCCAGGACAGATGGACTCCTGAAGTGGTGGATGGAGTCAGGGACCAGTACAGTCCCCCTCTAATCCATGAGGAAGCAGTAAGGGACCTGCTGCGTCATTTAGATCCTCATAAGTCCATGGGACCAGATGGAATCCACCCTAGGGTTCTGAGAGAGCTGGCAGATGAGCTGGCCAAGACACTCTCCATCATTTATCAGCAGTCCTGGCTCACTGGAGAGGTCTCCGAAGACTGGAAGCTGGCCAATGTGATACCCATTCACAAGAAGGGTCGTAAGGAGGAGCCAGAAAACTACAGACCTGTGAGCCTGACCTCAGTGCCAGGCAAGGTCATGGAACAGGTCATCTTGAGTGCCATCACAAAGCGCCTACAGGATAGCGAAGGGATCAGGCCCAGCCAGCATATGTTTAGGAAGGGCAGGTCCTGCCTGACCAACCTGATCTCCTTTTATGATCAGGTTACCTGCCTGGTGAATGTGGGCAAGGCTGTGGATGTAGTCTAGCTGGACTTCAGCAAAGCCTTTGACACTGTCTGCCACAAGAAGCTCCTATCCAAGCTGGCAGCTCATGGTTTGGACAGATTCACTCTGTGCTGGATCAAGAACTGGCTGGATGGCAGAGCTCAGAGAGTGGTGTTGAATGGTGTCACATCCAGTTGGCAGCCAGTCATTAGTGGTGTTCCCCAAGGATCAGTACTGGGCCCAGTCCTGTTCAATATCTTTATTGATGATCTGGACGAGGGCATTGAGTCCAGCATCAGTAAGTTTGCAGATGACACCAAGCTAGGAGCAGGTGTTGATCTGTTGGAAGGTAGGAGAGCCCTGCAGAGGGACCTGGACAGGCTGGATGGGTGGGCAGAGGCCAATGGGATGAGATTTAACAAGGCCAAGTGCAGGGTTCTGCACTTTGGCCACAACAACCCCAAGCAGTGTTATAGGCTGGGGACAGAGTGGCTGGAGAGCAGCCAGGAGGAAAGGGACCTGGGGGTACTGATAGATAGTAAGCTGAAGATGAGCCAGCAGTGTGGCCAGGTGGCCAAGTGAGCCAATGGCATCCTGGCCTGCATCAGGAACAGTGTGGCCAGTAGGACAAGGGAGGTTATTCTTCCCCTGTACTTCAGCACTGGTCAGGCCACACCTTGAGTACTGTGTCCAGCTCTGGGCCCTTCAATTCAAGAAAGATGTTGAGGTGCTGGAACATGTCCAGAGAAGGACAACAAAGCTGGTGAGGGGCCTGGAGCACAAATCCTATGAGGAGAGGTTGAGGGATCTGGACCTGTTTAGCCTGGAGAAGAGGAGGCTCAGGGGTGATCTTATTACTGTCTACAACTACCTGAAGGGGCATTGTAGCCAGGTGGGGGGTGGCCTCTTCTCCCAGGCAACCAGCAATAGAACAAGGGGACACAGTCTCAAGTTGTGCCAGGGTAGGTATAGGCTGGATATTAGGAAGAAGTTCTTCACAGAGAGAGTGATTTCCCATTAGAACGGGCTGCCCAGGGAGGTGGTGGAGGCACTGTCCCTGGTGGTCTTCAAGAAAAGACTGGATGAGGCACTTAGTGCCATGGTCTAGTTGATTGGTTAGGGCTGGGTGATAGGTTGGACTAGATGATCTTGGAGGTCTCTTCCAACCTGATTGATTCTATGATTCTATGATTACAGGGGCATTCACCAGTAACATTACAGGAAATGGAAGTATTACTTCTTGTGTTTTATCTACAACCCAAATGAGAGTAATCCTGCCTAAGACTCTGGTGGCTGATCCTTATTCTGAATGTTATTCACATCAGACTGTGGTATTTCTGTCGTGTGTGATCTTAGGTTTTGTAATTTTCATTTTCATATTAATTTTGGCATTGCGTAAGAGAAATTTGAGCTTGATGTCTTTAAGAAGTAAAAGGAAGGGGCTACGTGTCTCATACAAAAGGAAAACAAAGTACCAATCTAAGTGTAAACAGTGATAACCCAGGGTCAGAGCAAGGCGGGGCCACCACTGCACCTCCTCTGCTAGATTCTGGGAAAGCGGCCAATGTTCTAGCAAAAATGATAATATGGCAGGATGCCCAGGAACACAGGGAAGTACCCAAACTCAAGATGTTCCTACAACTAGTAACACTAACTCAGCCAGATCAACTCCCCAGGCAGCAGAAAAAAAAAAAAAACAAAACCCAAAAAACCTAGCCCTAAGGCAGATTTGAACTCACAGGCCTCAGACCAGACCCCCGAAAATTCAAAACCGCTAGTGGGGTCATCAAAGTCTGCCTCAGCCTCCACACTGGACTTCCGAAGGGCAGACTTCAGCCTACTTAAGGAACTAACTCGGAAAGTTCCTTTTGAAACAGTCCTTAAAAACAAAGGAGTCCAGGAAGATTTGAACTACTTCAAGAAAGAGCTCCTGAAGATGCAGGAGCATGCTGTCTCATTGTACAGGAAGATGAGCCAACAAGGGAGGCAGCCAGACTGGATGGGCAAGGAGCTCCTAAAGGAATTAAAGATAAAAAAGAGGGTGTATCTGTTGTGGTAGGCCTGATAGGCCCCAAATAGGCTTACAAATGTCCTGCCTTGCCTAGGCATGTTTTAATGCTCCACCAGAGAGGCAAGTGCAGGAAACGGACACAAAAGGACCTGGAGCCACTTAGTCTGGCCTGCCCAGAGTCCTCTAGTGTAAGGTACACACACTCAGCTTGTGCCTGCCTAGTGCAAGGCCTGTGCTTTTCGCAAACTAGGGAAAAGTGAGCCTGTGGTTTAGCCTAATATGGTAAGGTTTGGCTAACTGCCAAACTGATTGGCTATTCTTGTGTCCAAAGGGGCAATTAATCTCAGCCCACATTGATAAAAGGAGATACACAGGTGAACAACCTGCTTTTGCTTCACTGCTTTGCTTCGCTGCTCTTTGCTGTGCTCTCTCTGCTGTGTCCAGCCATGCTTCTATTGCACACAGTCTTATTGCTTGCCTGATAAACTCCACTGCTGCAAGTTACTAGGAGCAGACCCTGGATGTCTGCACGCAATCTGCCAGTGTGGCCAGAGTGACATTGTGCTGAGACTGCATGACATCCTGCCTTCTGCACCTGAAGGTCTTGCCTAGAATCCCTGGACATATACACAGATTGTCCAGAAGAAGCCAGGAGAAAAAGGTCAGAGATTGTCTGTGTCCTTTTCCCAGAAGTCAGGAAGATTCAAGCCTCAATGTCCAACAAAACAGAGTGCCCTGAAAGCATGTGGGCACTGTCTGGACTGTGACTAGCCCCAGCAAGGATAATAATAATAATAATCTGTGAGTAAATGCTTAAATGCCTCTTAGTAATTCTCTATTGCCTTCTGTCACAGAGCTGAAAGAACTTGGACCCCGTACTGGGAAAACAGCATATTTGACCACAACTGCCATTGACCATGGGAATAGTCTCTTCCAGTTCAATTAATGTTTATGTATTTTGCTGTTTATATTAGATGTAGACATTATCCACAGAATGTTTCCATAACCATGTAAGAACCACAATATTATTAAAATTAGTGATTGGGGGTGGTGAGAGTTCTGAATAGCAAAATTAATAAACAATATTCATATTGGAAAATATTGTCTCACATCAATTAATTTCCCCTTCTGCAACAGTATCACCTTTGGAAAAAAGTGAAGGTATACCAGGAAGCGTTCAAGGATGTTGCGAAGTCTTGTAGGAAAAAAATTAGAGAGGCAAAAGCCCATTTAGAACTTAAGCTGGCCACTGCTGTTAAGGAAAATAAAAAAAGTTTATATAAATATATTAATTGCAAGAGAAGGGCCAGGGACAACCTCCAGTCCGTATTAGACAGAGAGGGGAATATAGTGACAAAGGATGAGGAAAAGGCAGAGGTGTTTAACATCTTCTTTGCCTCAATCTTCAATAGTGGGACAGGTTGTCTCCAGGACAACTGGACTCCTGAAGTGGTGGATGGAGTCAGGGACGAGTATAGTCCCCCTCTAATCCATGAGGAAGAAGTAAGGGACCTGCTCAGACATTTGGATCCTCACAAGTCCATGGGACCGGATGGGATCCATCCTAGGGTTCTGAGAGAGCTGGCAGATGAGCTGATCAAGCCACTCTCCATCATTTATCAACAGTCCTGCTCACTAGACAGGTTCCCAAAGACTGGAAGCTGGCCAATGTGATACTCATCCGCAATAAGGGTCATAAGGAGGAGCCAGAAAACTACAGACCTGTGAGCCTGATCTCAGTGCCAGGCAAGGTGATGGAACAGGTCATCTTGAGTGTCATCACAAAGTACCTACAGGATGGCCAAGGGATCAGGCCAGCCTACATGCATTTAGGAAGCGCAAGTCCTGCCTGACCAACCTGATCTCCTTTTATGATCAGATTACCCACCTGGTGAATGTGGGGAAGGCTGTGGATGTAGTCTACCTGAACTTCAGCAAAGCCTTTGACACTGTCTGCCACAACAAGCTCCTAACAAAGCTGGCAGCTCATGGTTTGGACAGATTCATTCTCAAGAACTGGCTGGAAAGCTGGGCCCATAGCGTAGTGGTGAATGATGCCACATCCAGTTGACAGCCAGTCATTAGTGGTGTCTCCCAAGGATCAGTGCTGGGCTCAGTTCTGTTCAATATGTTTACTGATGATCTGGATGAGGGTATTGAGTCCAGCATAAGCAAGTTTGCAGATGACACCAAGCTAGGAGCAGGTGTTGATCTGTTGGGAGGTAGGAGAGCCCTGCAGAGGGATCCAGACAGGCTGGATGGGTGGGCAGAGGCCAATGGGATGAGGATTAACAAGGCCACATGCAGGGTCTACACTTTGGCCACAACAACCCCAAGCAGCGCTACAGGCTGGGGACAGAGTGGCTGGAGAGCAGCCAGGCAGAAAGGGACCTGGGGGTACTGGTAGATAGTAGGCTGAAGATGAGCCAGCAGTGTGCCCAGGTGGCCAAGAGAGCCAATGGCATCCTAGCCTGCATCAGGAATAGTGTGGCCAGTAGGACAAGGGAGGTTATTCTTCCCCTGTACTCAGCACTGGTCAGGCCACACCTTGAGTACTGTGTCCAGCTCTGGGCTCCGCAATTCAAGAGAGATGTTGAGATACTGCAACATGTCCAGAGAAGGGCGAAGAAGCTGGTGAAAGGCCTGGAACACAAACCCTATGAGGAGAGGCTGAGGGAGCCGGGGTTGCTTAGCCTGGAGAAGAGGAGGCTCAGGAGTGACCTTACTGCTGTCTACAACTACCTGAAGGGAGGTTGTAGCCAGGTGGGAGTTGGCTTCTTCTCCCAGGCAACCAGCAACAGAACAAGGAGATACAGTCTCAAGTTGTGCCGGGCTAGGTACAGGCTGGATGTTAGGAGGAAGTTCTTCACAGAGAGAGTGATTTCCCATTGGAATGGGCTGCCCAGGGAGGTGGTGGAGTCACCGTCCCTGGAAGTGTTCAAGAAAAGCCTGGATGAGGCGCTTACTGCCATGGTCTAGTTGACTGGCTAGGGCTGGGTGATAGTTTGGACTGGATGATCTTGGAGGTCTCTTCCAACCTGGCTGATTCTATGATTCTGTAATTCTTATTAATGAAGATAGGCAAAGAAGGTATTGAGCAGCTCAGCCTTTTCCTCATCCTTTACCGCTATGTTCCCCACTGCGTACAACAAAGGAGCAAGATTCTCCTCAGTCCTCCTGTTGTTGGTAATATATTTGTAGAAGCACTTCCTGCTTGTTTTAACTGCTGAAGCCAAATTATTTCCAGATAGGCTTTGGCTCTTCTAATTTTCTCCCTGCATCTTCTCCCTTTCTCACAGCGTCTTCGTAGCCTTCCTGAGGCACCTTTTTCCTAAGCAGCAACTAAACCCTTCCTTCATCCAGACTGGCATTCTAAAAACCACGAGGACTGCTCGCTCTCTGCTGTGTTGTATTTCCAGCAGACATTAAGGAAGTTGAATTCTCCCAAATGAACAAAAACCATCAACTATGAGACTTCTCGACATGCTAAAAGAAAATTCTGTTTTATTGTTTTTGTTTTGGTTTGGTATTTTTGTTTTGTTTTGTTGTTTGTTTGTGGGTTTTTTTTGTTTGGTTGAGGTTTGGTTTTGTTTTGCATTTATTTTTTTTCTTAAGTGCTATGCAACTTTAAAAGCCATGGCCTATAAAAATTTGACTTTGTCTCTCTCATTACCATTGCTGGAAACACAAAGACGCTGTTTACACAGAAAGGAAGCCTAAAAAATCAGAATAAAAGACACCCAAGAGTTTTTGCTGATAATTTGGGATGTCTGTAGCTATAATTTAACTGTTAGGTTGTCACCCAAACTGATACAGGCAGTACCAGCCACTGCACAAGCTGTCTGCATCTTCTAGTGGTAGAATAGATGACAAGATCAATGCTCATTTCAGCTTAAAAAAAAAAAAAAAAAAAAAAGTCTACCCAAAAGAAATGTAAAGAACAACAGCAACAACAAAAAAAAAGGCAGTAGATATTGCATGACCAGTGCTGAGTCTACATGGCAGGACAATACAGGGCTGCAATTTGTGTCAAAGGGGTTAAATTAGATTTAAACTAACTCTGATGGAAATGACAATGTAGCTACAGCTATGTGAACCTCAACTGGTTAAACTCATTCACCTGCGGTTTGCACCTTGTGCTAAACTCCATAAAGCCATTGCAACACTAAGTTTTTTCCTCAAGCACGTTTATTCAAAGCAGATATGTGCATTTCTACAAATGCCACTGCCATACCTGGAGTGTGAAATCCTTTGCCCCTGCTCAAGTGATATAACCATCTGGAAAGCTAATCATGCTGGAATCCTGAGGATTTCCCATTTGTTAAAGCAGTTTTCCAAAGTGTGGCCCACTATGCTGATGTTCAGTTACAAGAGATCCCACAGTCTCAAGTAGTCAGAAATAACAGAACAGTGGTAGATGGCTCTCATTTATGCCAAACTCAGTCTGGCTCTTGCCAGTGCCAATATCACAGCACTGTAAACACAGATTCAAGACACATTTTTCTGACCTTTCCTTGCACTTGGGCCAGACAAAGGGCTTATTCAGCAGGTTAACTCAGAGAAGTCATTTAAATTGTTTAGAAATTGGATTTAAAATTAAAAGGAGAATATTCTACAGTCAGAACATTGTAACTGACAACAGAAATCTAAAAGTCTAGGAATAGCTAAGATGTGACAGCAACCTCCAATGTACCCTTTTCCTTTTGTTTATTTATTCCTATTACTGAAAGAAGAATCATTTCTCAAAATACAAAATATATTTATTCATAACACAGTATGTAATCAGTTCAATTTCTTCCTTACCTACAGCAACAACAAAACTATGGAGAACACTGAAAAGGAATGTATTAAAAACATGACATGAGCCCTTCAAAGTTTTTCAATTATTAGTCTTCTTGCATTGCAGAAAGGTACAAGCTGTCATTGTATAGTGGCTTCTTAAAATGCAGAGTATGAAATAAATGTGCTTCCTACACACATAGCCTTTAAGTACAACCACTGCAAAATTTAAACACTCTTTTTCATGTCCTATCTTCTTTAGTAAATCCTTACTACTATTTAGCCTAACAATTAGGAAAAATAAGTTTTCATAGATGGAAAATAAAACAATGAAAGGCATCAGAGTCCACAGGAGAGGATATGGATCTTTAGGATGCTCCATTTATTTTCCAGGCTATGCTATTAGAACCCCATGTAGCCACAAACAGGTCATTCAATTTGACTACTGCTGCTTCCCTGCTAGCAACAGCACCACTCACTCATGTTTTAAAATATTCTGAGGAAAAAAATTTGGGTTTACTTGTTAAAAACTTAGACTGATTCTGAAATACAAGATCAAAATCTGTAAGAGTACCTCTATTGGAAGAAAATTCACTGTAATAAATATTGCTGCTAGTATGAATTTAAATGTAGATAATTATGTACAGTTTATTTAAACCAAATTTGGACAGAATGGTTCGAAAGTGTAAAGAACCCTCAAAAAAAAAAGGATGGTGCAAAAACTGAGATCCATGCAAAAGGTAGGAGCCTCCAAAACGGGGACGGTTCAAAATTGGAACTCTATCATGGCAGGAACTCTGTCAAGGCAGGAACTCTTTCAAGGTAGGATCTCTGTCCTGTTGGGAATTCTGTCAAGACAGGTGCACTGTGTCTTTTCCCATGTTCTATTTATGCTTTTTAGACAAATTGTCTATTTGCCATTTAATACTAGGCATGAAGAACACAGCCAACCACCAGCCCAATTCCCAGTGAGGACTTTCACACATATGTGGGGAAAGGTGCCTTTTGCCGTTCCCCCTTCAAGCCTTCAGCAGGGGGATGCAGTTTTTGCACCTTCTTCTTCTCCTCATTCCAACCCCTGGAGATGGAGAGTGGGGGGAGAAGGAAGGAATTTGGAGTGCTCTACAACACATATAATCACTACAGCCCAGGCTGCCTTTGACATCCCTGATGACTTCACTTGCATTTGTGACCAGCAGGTTCAATAACGCACTCCATTGTGTAGTGCTGTTAATTTCTTAAGAAGTTGTCATCTAGGTACTTCAGGAGCCTTCTGGATTGCCTAAGGCTAGCCATGCTGCTTTTCCTGCAGATCTCGGGGTAGTTAAAATCCCTGTGGTGGAAGGTCCAAATCATATCTAAAATATGATTCTATGATTCTATGAATACCCACCTTGCCCCGTCTCCTTCTTCCAAGGTGGAAGAAGCGAGAAAGCAGACAAAAACCTTGTCCCCTCTCAGTCTGACATTGAGACACCATATTTGGCCTTGTTTTGCACTCCGCTTTGTCTTTGGTAAACACAGGTCACAGATACTAGGCATGTACATCTCTCTTTTTTGGTGAAATAACTTAGGATTGGCTCCCAGGATGTTTCTATCTGTTGCTATTGGTCAAAGATACTTGTCAAAATGCTTAAAACCCTAGCCAATTTGTTTGCTGCTGTTGCCTTCGTTTTGTCTGCTACCTGTTTGCATTGTGTGTCTTTGCACTGTGTGTAGCTTGGGACTTGCCTCCCCCATAAAAGGAAGACCTGATGCTGCCTGTCTTCTGCACTGAACCAAGGGACTGAAACAGCTTGCCCTGCACTAGGATATGGTTTTCCACTTGAGCTTAGCTGAACCCAAGTCTGTTTGATTCTGGCTGAGTCTAGGAAATCACCTAGCAACATGTTGTGACACCAAGACCTGCTGGCCTGCCGCTCACGCCCGAGGGCCAACTCCTTTGCTATACACAGCACCCGATCAGACTGCTCCAGCCTGTAAACCTGGATCTTGCTTTGCCCAGGTGGCTGACCACTCCAGTGACCTCCTGAGAGTCACAAAGGATTTGCCTTGTGTCTGTGGATCTTCTCAGACAACATGCTCAACTTGAGCTAGGCAAGCAGTAAAACCCTATCACATCATCACCACGTGGAAGGCCACCATATGGCTGGGACTATATTTTTCCTTGTTTATGCATCTGCATATACTTTTGGATTACAAGTATTGAGGTTCTGACCAGTGAGTAAACTGATTCTCTTTTCTGAAGTTTGTGAAAGTTTGTGTTTAACATTTAAGCAGCAGTTTGTGCTGCAAGACTCTACAGTTGTTGAAATGTTCTAAAACCTTTCCTAAATAATTTTAATTTAATCTGACTGTATATATACATTCTGCAAAAAATAGTTTTACCAACCGCATAATAGATTCTGTGTGTGTTAATTGTAAATAAGTTTGGGGGGAAATTATTTATATAGTTAATAAACTATTTGATAATTTTTATAACTGCCTCATTACAACTCTCTTCTAACTCAGATTCAAATCCATCCTTAGCAATCTGTCAGTAGGATGAGAGCATGTGATTGTGACATCTCCTCAAGCTGGATTAAGAAGGCTTCATCAACAGGCTCCACTTGGTCAGGCAGCCTGCAGTAGACTCCTAACACAAGGCTCCCTTGTACTGATCTCGTGGCTGTACTTTAGTGACAACTCTTCACACTCTATCCAATTCTTTACATCGATGTGATGGTTTGGGTGTTCCCCGCCCCCCCACACTTTAGAAGTTACCCAGACTAGACTTAGCTGGCTCTAGGAATATAAATGAAGCTATTTATTTACAGCTAGCACAATATACAAGCAGATGTTTACAGTATATACAATTATATAGAGAAATGTACAAGGTAAAAGGTGATACAGAAGCACAACTCCCCTCTCAAAAACCTGAGTCCCCAGGAGGGGCTCTCAACTACCCCTGCACCTTCCCCCTGCCCCTCTCAACCTTACCCCAGTCCTAAAGAAGAACAGAGGTTCAGCCAAGAGGTTAAGAAGCAAAGGTGAGTGGAAGGTGAGGTTAGGGAGATGCAGTTCAGTCAGAAGCCCAAAGCAGCGTGAGACAAAAAATGGCAACAGTGTTATCTAATGTTTTCCTTTCTTCTTCAGCAAGACTGTGAGGGAAGTAGACATCACCATTGTTTTCCTTTCACAGCCTATGATCTAGTTTTTCTCACCAAAACACTCTAGCTTGCTGCAAACTAGCACACAGCAGTAGACAAAAGATGTCACACCAGCTAGTAAAAATAAGAACAGCTTAATATATTTTGTAAAATATTATCAGACGTGCTTCAGGAAAATTCAGTAGAAATTGGTGTAAACCCAGAAGTACTATGCTGATTCGCTTTCTGCCATATGTTACATTGCTTTTTTTTTCATCACATTATCAACAGTTTTCTTTTGAATGATCAAAGAACCATACACATCCACTCAAGTAAGGTATAAATAAATCTGTGCTTTTTTTTTTCCTTAGTTTTCAGTTCTCCATTTTTGTCTGTTCTTTAAGCAAGAGACCTTAAATGTTTTTGTGTCTAAGATGTGTATGAATTAAAAGTGAACTACTTAGGACAAGAGAGATAAAAACCTCAGGACCTTCCAAACAGATTGTGGTGGGTTGAAAACTACCCCTAAATAAAAACACCAGACCAGATCAGAAGACCTGAGGGCACATGAAGCTATGTGTTTACAGCAAACAAAAATCTAGAAGTATATAATACAGTGTGTATGTACAAGAATATATTTACACACATTTACAATTATTTATTATTTTGAAATAACACAAAAATCCCCCTGGACAAAGACCAGAAGGGGCTAACCACCACCTTCTTCTCTCCCTGACAGTGAGAAAACCAGGAAGGCTCCAATTGTTATCTACTCAGCCAAGGTTAGTGCAGAAGTCAATCAGGGTAGAGGAGGGAAGAGTGAAAGCAAAGCAGGAGGCAGAAAGGCAAAGGGAATAAAATTGTTTATACAGCAGATTATATACTAGCTCAGCAGATGAATGGAATGGTATAGACCTAGCTATTGTTGTTCTCCTATATCCAATACAATTCCATATTTATAACTTTGAATAAAGCTAAAGTGTTAACTCTAAAACCACCACACAACCCATAAAGGTGAGAACTTGACTGCACTCCAGGAAGATGACTCTCAGTTATCACTGAAACATTTAAGACTTAGCAGTCTAGTGATTGATGTAGAAAAAAATACATATATTAATGTATTAAATGATTAAATGAAAGCAACTAATTCCAGCCTAGTAAACTGAGCCTGTAAAGCAATTCTTGTACATATTCTTGGCTTTCATTAGTGCCTAGAGGTACATATTGCTACATAGGCTTGGGATGATATGTGGCTGCACTGCAAAACAGTGCATGAAATGAACTATCATGTTTTAAAGGACTTCATTTAATGATGCAAATTGTCCTAGTGCCCACAAGTGCCAAAAGTGGAGTTTGATGCAAAAAACATACAGCTATCAGACATATTGTAACCACTTTTTTTTTTTTTTTTTCAATACAAAAAATGGAATCTGATACATAGCTTCTAATTAAAATAAAGGAAGTTACCTTAAGGATTTTGGGCATGTTCCAGTTGTAATAATTGCATTTTAGCTCTCAAAATTCCCTCTATAATTGCATAAAACAGAAAACTGTTCAATTTCTGTCCTTAGACTTTGTATAAATTTGTTATTCATTAATGAACAATTCTATTTTCCTGTCAGGCAAAGCTTAAATAATAAATAAACTACCTGAATTTTATCAAATTAACTATTAAGAAAATGCCTAGTTCCAGTTTAGTAACATGTACCTTCTTAGGTAACTTCACTTGTGAAAAGAACTGTGGCTCTCCAGAGTTGTGCTTCTCTTCAGCTGAAGAAGATGAAATTTTAGTATTACTATGCATAGCAGTAGTACTTTTGAATGACAGAGAATACATGGTAAACTTTGAATAAAAGAAGATAGATTATTCAGATGACCTCAAAAGGAAATGTGTAATATATGCATAAAATATGCATCATTGATGTTCAAACCCATGCTTAGCTACCAAAGCAAAACCAGTACAATTTCACTTGAATGCTACTTTGTCGTTTGAGTACACTTTTTTTTTTATGCTGACTCTTTACTGGGTGCATTATGGTCTTCTCCAGGGACTAGAAAATGTGTTTTAAAGCTAACATGAAATGCTTTGATAAATCAAAACAGGCAAATGAGATTACTACTGGAAAAAAATCTATTCTGATTTTAACTTATGTTTTATCATTTAGGATAATAAAAAAACTTTTTATCCCAATAGACTGAAATTATTTTTCATTCAATGTTGCTTCTGCAAATTTCTTAAAAACTAAATTGTCATCAGAAAGTAGTAGAAATTGCCCGAAGCACACTGGATGGTCAATAATTTTATGTTGTAATTAAAAGAAGCAGCACCTTTCCCGCACAAATACTTCTATGTCACAGTTGTTTGGTTGTCTACACCTTTACCTGTTAACTAGGAAACAAAGCAACCCACAGTGCAAACAAGTCACTTAGAATTCAGATACTGACCTACAACAGTAAATTTCAGACCCCTGTTCGGAATGGTGACATGTAAAATCTCAGTTGATTTTTTTAACCTAAGACACTTCTTGCTACTTATTACCTTATATTGTGCTAAATTACACCTTGAAATTTTACACAGATTCATTTTTATGAAGATAAACTCCTAAATAGTTAAAGTAAAAGCGTTGAATTTTGTCCTTAAAATACAAATTACAAGCCCGATACTCTAAGACAACATGCACTGTTCAATAGTTCCTGCTACCTGCAATAGGCTCCTTGTACTGAACTGAGACTGCTCCATAAATGGAAGATGTAGCTGTGTTTCTACTTACACTATTTAATGTACTGTAGTAGAAATGGTAACACTGACATTAAAAGTAGTATTGTTCAGAAGCTAGATCTTCAAGCATGTGAACTGAAGTAACCTTACTGCAGTTGCCTGAGGCATGGTAATTTACAACACTATAGATTTTAGACTCGTATTGAGAGAAATAAAATTTCTGAATATGAGCTGCAAGAGCGCAAGACAAGTCACAGTAGCATTTGGAAAGTTTAGATAACTAAGCAGAAACTATTCAGTGTTTACTTAGAATAAGCACCTGTGAATATTGAGAGATTTCTTGACTCAAACTAACATTGATAGAAATCTATGTTCATCACCACATTCATAAATTCTTAAATCAGGAGGTCTGCTCCCATCAATCTAGAAAAGACACCAAAATCATAAACGTAACAATCTATTGAAAGTCTAGCAAGGGACCCAGGCATGTTCTCAGTTTTAATCTAGTGACTAGCTCCATTGAATTAATAGCACAATTAATGAGCTTGAAGTTAAGCAAATGCATAAAGCATTTTACTGACTCAGTTACAACTATTAGATCAGAGCTTCTTGGAGCTGCCTTTCAGACACTGCCAGATTTGTAGTTAGTGTGAGACTAGAACAAGTGTTGATGTCAAGGAAACCCCTGCAATTCTGTAAAGCCACGGGGCACACAAATTTCATGTCTGCAGGGGTTCTTGGATTTACATATACTAACTTGGAGCCTCTTCCTGAAATATAATAAATAACTCATGTATTCCACAGTACTGTACAAATATTAAATAGAGCAAGTCTTATCACAGCTCTTACCAAAACTAAAAATACTTTGTTCAAAGCTAAGCTCTGAGTGGTGGAGCTGGCAATACACTTCTAATACCCATTTATTTGCTCCTTACTTTGAATTAGTATCTGATCTAGATAATGGTGTGTAATTTGAGGCTTATCATTAGCAGCCCCTATAAAACTAGTACAATAGATCTGTGAACATTACCCTCTAATTTAGAGTAATAATCTTTCTACAATTGTGCTCATTGTTGTTCTTTAACTGTGGGGAAAACAAATATATCAATTAAATTGATTGAAAGTAGTATTTACCTTTCCTTTGCTATCTCATATTAATAAATTACAGAACATTATTCATTTCATGTTTGGTAAAGGCAACAGTAAAAGTTTGGTTTAGAGAATAAGTACAGCACATTTTAACAAACACACCCATGAAATTTGCTAGGCAAAAAGCTTTTATAAGCTGTTTTCTGCTAGGTTTCTGTACTGGGAGTCTCAAAGCTTCTTCCAGTTAAGGTTAATTTATTGCTTATGGTAGTGCATATGCCTTAGCAATATAAAAAGCATTTCCCACAGACTGGTTAATAAGATACAGCATGGAAAAAGGGCCACTGGATCTGTTTGTTACAGTCTACTTAGTAAAGCTATGACTACAGTACTCCAGTGCTGAAGTCAGTGAAATGAAATCAGCACAAACAATCCAAAGAAAATGCAGGCTGATACAGCACGAAAGATTCTGTCTTTCAGAGCAGTAGAAATTTCCAGCAACAATCTGCACAAAAATATATGATATAAAAGAATGTAATCAAATAACTAAACAAATCCAAAACTATGGGAATGGCATATTTCGGCTCAGTTCAGTATTGAAACAATTGGTGTAGGTGGTAGATAAGATAAATGGAAGCGTGAATGGAAGGAATGCGGGTATAGGTCTGATATAATTAACCAACGTAATTAGTATGCATGGGTAGTTAAGGGTGTGATCTGAAGACTATCTGTAGATTGCCATATGAATAGAACTGGAAGTGTATATAAGAGAAGGAAGTTGTGCAAATAAATGTCTTCACTTGGAAAAGTCTTTTGGAGTATGTGCCAACAAACTGCTGCACAAAACTAACAAAGAATCATTATGAACCAGGACAAGGAGACTTTGTTTTTAAGTGAATACAATGTATTTAAAGCATTTTTCTTCAGAAAAGGCAATAAAGTATTTTGGAGGAGTTGGTTTCTTCTGCCAAATAAATAGTGATTGCATGCAAGGAAATGCATTTAAATTGTGCCAGGGGACGTTTAGCTTGGACTTTAGAAAAACTTCTTTACTGAGTGGAGAGGCAATGGAACAGGCTGCCCAGAGAGGCAGTGAAGTCGCCATCCCTGGAGGTGTTCAAGAAGTATGTAGATGTGGCACTTCGTGATACAGTTTTGTGGTAGTTGGCTTATAGCTGGATATCTTAAATGTATTTTCCAGCCTTAGTGATTGTATAATTGTATGACATACTTGATGTAAGTGGGTTCTGAAACATCACATTATCAACTGCTATTTTGTGTTTGGCTCTAGCCTACTAATTTTTATTTGAACAGGCCACATGCTAGCATATTTTTGAATGCAGGAAGTGACTGACTGCTGTAAGAGGTTGTCATTTGCTACCTTCAGCTTTACTCCTTTAACCCTTTTCCTGATAAGATTCTGTTATAGCACCCTTTCAATACTTCAAAGTAAAATTCAGTACTCCTGTTTTGCTTTCAGCCACCTCACATCAAGTTCAATACAATATAATTTGCTTCTTCAGAAAACTACTGATTTGGTTACTTCTCAAGTTTATTTTCCAATCAGTTACAACCCTGCAGTGTATCCCTTGCCTCTTTTATACTATTGTTCATCAAAAGCAGTGCCATTAAACCTGATGGTGTCACTAGAGCTATAAGAAATTAGGGAGTAATTGCCTTTCACGATTTCCTTAAGTAAACTTCACAGAGGTTTGTGACATTGCCTCACCAAAAAGATTGGTTATCAGGAAGCAAACATCACTGTTTACCTTTGAGACAGGTTTGAGTTAAAAAATACTGATTGATACACAAATGAGGATTACTATGTGTATATCCAACTACACAGACAGAAACAGTCTTTCAAACAACAGCCATTTCCTCTTTAACTATTGGACTGTGAAGGCCAAATCAGCAGCACCCAGTGACAAGAACTGCATATGAATTTGCACTCTGTTTTCATGGAGAGCAGACTGTGACCTCTACTATAAAACAAAACCAGAACGGGGGACAGAACATTACCACTTCCAGAATCCATTCCAGGAGGCTCGCAGCAGCTCTGCATTCCATGGAAGAGATTCTGGACTCTCTATTGGGCTTGTCTCCAGTACTGTAGGCAGGAAAGAAGAACGTGTTAAGGATAAGAAAACTAAGGCTGTAACATGACAATGTAATTCATGCTATGTGAGCATGCTCAGACCCACTTGAATAGTGGAAAGAGAAACGTAACCTCACAGGGTGCTTTGATGTAATAAGACGATTTGGGAAAATATAATCCACATACATATAATCCACAACAGCCTAATGTTGACTGTTTTCTAAAGAAAGGATTGCTAATTTCATGGGTATGTACATGGTCACATAGAGGATCAGTTTAATAGAAATAGAATGCATTCAGCAGTTGTCAAAATTAATTTAATGCTGAAATACACTAAAATTTCAAAATTATTTTGACTACACTCTAAGACAGCAGGAAACTTACATTGCAACTAATAAATTTAGTGAAACACATAATCTTGACTACTTGAATTCTGAATAATAACCATTCTGTAGAAAAGAAAAGTAGATATAAAGAGCAACCCTGATTAGAGGTACACTGCTGGACTTTGTATTAACTAATAAAAAGGGCCTGAAGACATTAAGGTTGGGAACAGTATTGGGGACAGTGATTATGACATGATGGAGTGCAGTATTCTAGAAGGTAAAATCAGCCCAACAAGTAGAATTATAACCCTGGACTTCTGCAGAGACAACTTCATGCTCTTCAGAGATGTGCTTGTGGAAATCCCATGGGCTAAGGCTCTAGAGAGTAAAGGAGCCCAAGAAAGTTGGTCAGATTTTAAAGACCACTTCTTCCAAGCCCAAGCTGGGTGTGTTCCCCTGAGTAAAAAATCAGGTAGATGTGCTAGGACACCTGCACAGCTGGGTAAGGAGCTCCTGAAGAGCTCCTGAAGAGCTCTTCTCAGGGAAGAAAGAAACTTACACTTCATGGAAGAAGGGATTTGTTACTTGGGAGAACTACAGAGAAGTTGTGAGGACACGTAAGAAGGCAGCAAGGAAGAGCAAAGCTCTCTTGGAACTGAAGCTGGCAAAGGAAGTAAAAGAGAACAAGAAAGGCTTCTTCAAATACATCAGTAGAAAAGGAAGAGCAGGGAAGCTTTGGGGCCACTGCTGAACAAGAAAGCAGCCTTGACAACTGAGGAGGTGGAGAAGGCAGAGTTGCTGAATGCTTTCTTTGCTTCAGCCTTTACACCTAAGACTGAACTCCCCTATGTATTCTAGACCCTGGATGAAGGAGAGGAAGCCTGGAGGAGGGAATGCTCCCCACTCGTCACTGCAGACCGGGATAGGGATCAGTTACACAAATTGGACATTCACAAGTCCGTGGGCCCTGATGAGATGCAACCATGGGTGCTGAGAGAACTGCCTGATGATATTGCTTTGCCACTCTCTGTCATTTTTGCTAAATGGTGGTGGACAGGAGAGGTGCCTGAGGACAGGAGAAGAGCCAGTCTACCTTGACCTTAGCAAGGCCTTTGACGCTGTCTCCCATGACATTCAACTCAGCAAGCTGAGGAAGTGTGGGATGAAAGAGCAGACAGTACGGTGGATCGCGAACCGGTTATGAGATAGAGTTCAAAGAGTGGTGATCAATGGTGCTAGGTCCAGCTGGAGAGCTGTAACCAGTGGAGTCCTCCAGGGATCAGTGCTGGGTCCTGTTCAACATCTTCCTCAATGACATTGATGAGGGCAGAGAGTGTCTGCTCAGCAAGTTTGCTGCTGACACCAAACTGGGAGGCTTGGCTGATACAGCGGAATGCTGTGCAGCCATCCAGTGAGACCTGGACAGACTGGAGACCTGGGCACAGAGGAACCAAATGAGGTTCAACAAGGACAAGTGCAGAGTCCTGTACCTGGGAAGGAATAATAAACTGCACCAGTACAAGGTGGGAGGTGATCAGCTAGAGAGCAGCCCTCTAGAGAGGGATCTGGAAGTCCTGGTACATAACAGGTTAGCCATAGGGTAGCAATGTGCCACTGTGGCTAAGAAGGCCAATGGGATCCTGAGCTGTATTAAGAAGAGTGTGTCCAGCAGATCAAGGGAGGTTCTTATCTTACCTTGAATATTGTGTTCAATTTTGGGCTCCCCGTTTTAAGAGGGTCAGGATCTGCTGGAGAGGGTGCAGCTGAGGGCAACAATGATGGTTAGGGGACAGGAGGGCATGCCTTATGAGGAGAAGCTGAGGGACTTGGGTCTTTTTAGTCTGGAGAAGAGAAGACTGAGAGAGGATTTAATAAATGTATATAAACATCTGAGGGCTGGTTGGGGTTGGGGAGTCAGGCTCTGCTCACTTGCTCCCTGGGACAGGACAAGGAGCAATGGGTGTAAGTTGTAGTACAAGAGGTTCCACCTCAACACAAGGGGGAACTTCTTTACTGTAGGTCACAGTGCACTGGAACAGGCTCTCTGGAGAGGTTGTGGAGTCTCCTTCCCTGGTGACTTTCAAGGACTGTCTGGATGTGTTCCTCTGATCTGTGCTAGATTGCGTGGTCCTGCTCTGGCAGGGAGGTTGGACTTGATGATCTCCTTGGGTCCGTTCCAGCCCCAACATTCTGTGATGGCTACATCTATTCAGCAAATGTTGCAGGTAGGCTTCATGACTTGCTCAAAGTGAGGAGTGATTAAGCAGCACTCACATGTCAAGCATACTAAAAAGGTGTAAACACAACCTAACTATGCCATAGGACTTTGTGAGACTTCTCCAAAGGAGTTTTCTTCCCAAATAATTTGTCATGATCATGAAAACAAAATCCTTACTAGGAATTTTCATCAATTTTAATGATAAAGGGAGCATTGTGGAAGAAAAAACAATTTCAACTACCTGTCCAAGCCATTCTGCACTGTGAAACTGTGTACACTCGGTCCTTCCAATGTAGGACCACATCTATGGTAAGCCCTAAAATGTTACACTTCTTGCAGCGAAAAATTTTTTCTGAACTTTAACAGAGGTTTTCCTGCCACATCCCAAGTAAATTTTTTTTGTAAGTAGAACTGTATCATTGCCAGAATTTTGTATATAATGACTTAAGTAGGAATAAAACAAGTAAGATTGTGAATCCAAAATCACCAATATCTATGAAATCATGAAATAAAACATCACTTTAACAATATTAAAAATGAAGGTAAAGATGTCATCAAAAAATATTTTGGAACATCTAAAGCTCTTGTTCTGCGAGAGCTACATAAAAGATTGACATATAAATCACTGTATTATACAGAGTGCCATAAACTCTCTTAATGTGCTTACTAGCTACAACAGATCCCTAAGGTCACTAATAACCACTTTAGAAAGTTATAGGTAGGGAGTGTTTTAAAAATGTGAGACAGGGTCAGTTGACAGCACTTGTGAAGTACAAGAATGTAAACTGTGTGTCATGCTGTTATATTCCTCTACCAGTAAAACCTGGCTTATAACCATAATTAAAAGTTTTAAGCAGACAAAAATTGGTGCCAACTCAACAGAAAGCCTCACTGAGTTTATCTTTTTGAAAGATAAGAACACTTATTACACAGTGCACTTACATATATGTACTGATCTAAGATATACTCTGAGGCATTTTGAAATGATCAAGTTCTCATTTTAACACATTATTTTTGTAAGTGTGCATCTGTGTTTGTGAGTACATAGCATGGCGACCCAGTAAGTTGATCCCAAAATAAACCACAGTAAGTTGCAGTGCTAGGTACAACTCTCTTGGACTTTAGATACACACTTCAGACAGGAAATCTGTGAGGTTACATAAAAAATGGCCTCAGGATTTGACCCTGTATTAAAGGTCCTCTAACACTAACAAATCTCTGTGTTAAGATTATAATTCAACTATAAAAAATAATCCAACTGGGTTAGAAAATATTTGCTGAGTATCTTTTTCACTTATCTCATTCATATATATATATATATATATATATATATATATATATATATATATAAGCATATATTGTTCTGTTCATTTCAGACCTTAGGCTTTGAATGTAAACAAAACCAGACTAGTTCTGAATTAGTAGGCCTGAGAAATAACCATTCACTTTTCTTGATAACAGATGAAAAAGACAACCCCTGGCTCCTCTGATTTTTCAGAAGGGTTTTTTCACACCAGTCAAAACTCAGCACACTTGCCGTATGTACAAAACTGCCTAAATATTTCTTGCAGTTGATACACTTATGAGAAAACATTAGTAATATCTGAAAGACATTTAAAAACTACCTTCTCCACTTGCTAGATGACAGTACAGGTTATATAATCTAATATAAAAGATTTTCCATAAAAGAAGGAAAAAACAAGGAACTTTAAACACAAACCAGCCTACATTTAAAGACCCATCAAGGCTGTGTCAGAAGTGACAGAAGATAGGAAAGCAGAATGACAGTGACATTTTGATCTTAATTTACATAATTTAAAAATGGCAAGTTACAGCACATCTTCTAAATTTATGGGCTTCATGGTTCTTGCCTGAATGCTGCAAAACTGTGTAAACCACACATGATCAGTGACATAAAGAGTTAAATGTATACCATACATCCACCTAACTAAAATATTGCACACCAAACTTGCCCTACTCCAGCATCACAAAGTCACTGAAAATTAATGGGTAAGCAAGAGTGAACAGTGCTTAATTGCCCTCCAAAAGAAAATATGGGACTGTTTTGATGAAATAACTGTATCTACTTGATTTCAAAGACATTGAATATCTTTCCCATTGGAGCTCTGTACCTCATGCCAAACTCATGCGAGGCAAGGAACAATGAATCCTGTAATTATTTCTAGAACTCAATTTCTTTAGGTGTAATGTTTACTTTATACCTGGACTCGTTCTTCTCTAGGTGGCAAATTTCATGGTATTTCTGAAAGTCAAGATTTGATCCTGGCATAGGGTAAATGTCTTGTCGTTCAGAGTATTTGGAAGTGCTCCACTCCTTAGTAAAGGGTGCTCATGACCAATCTTCTAAAAGCTGGAAGATACACGAGAAGTAGTGTTCTCAGAATTAGGCAGGTCTTTTATCTCCAAATCTTTAAACAATATTTAGCTATCTAAATCCCACTAGAACACTGATTATCAATTTAGTAGATAAAAAAATTCCAGCTGAAATGAAATATGCAATTAGGCTGAGTATTGCAATACCTGACATGCAGATATTTTTGGTGGCATAAACTTGGAAGGTAGAACATATGTTTTGGTCCATTTTCTGGTGGATCACTTGCCATTTTAGGCAAGAAAAACTGTTTCAAAATAATTCAGAATCATTTGTCAGAAACCACTCCAGATGCTAGTTGTTTTAGCACTGATCATGGAGGAAACCCATTTTACTACAAATTCCATTCCAGAAAAGAGAAGGAATTTTTTCATACTGTGTCTCCTGCAGTCCTAGGCAGTGGTGGAAGATGATGTGCCATATCCACTTTTACGACTGCCACTGCTACTCTCTTTCAAAGTACTGAGCTCTTGAATACTGGACCTGTTATTGACGATTACATAAGCAATGTAAAACCTTAAGTGGCAAAACTTGGGTGTCATTTCTCATGAAGGTCTCAAGGTGTTCAGGAGATGCAGGCCTCAGCCAAAGAGAAAATAATACTAAAAGTCTAAGCATATATAATTTAGCTACCATCATTAAGGCACCAATTCCCGAGTGTAACTTTTGAGACTATCAGTTTGGAATACAGACATCAAAAACAATGCGACTAAATTGCATCTATTTTGCATGTAGGTTTACACTGCGCCTCATCAGAAACACAAACTGCCTGAAGGTAAATCTAGACATTGCAAGCATAGGAAAAAAAAAAAAAAAAAAAAAACCACCACAAAAAAACCACCCAGTCTGAGTCTACCCTCATACGCATCACCGCATGGCATTATCTGCGGTGGGCCTCGGCAAAAAACTGTTTTGGGGTCTTTTCAGGACACAGAACCACTAGGTGCAAAATTAGGGGGGAAATCGGGAATTCATATTACAGTTTGACAGCGGCAGCAGTAAAACAGAGATGAGACGGGAAGGCCTGACGCGTTCTGCAGACTACACATACTGTCGCAGTCACGCTGCCTGCGATATGCAGCTGTAGTTACCTGTCCCCTCCTTTCCACAGGTAATTTCCAGGGTCGTTTATTGCCCTTTCAGAAACCAGGACCTATCCACCTTCCTCCCACCTGACGCTGGCAGAAAATGCACCGTCGAAAAGTCAATTTACAATGTATCATTTAAGTGTACATCAATGTACATTTACCATGTATAATTTAAATGTCAGGTCTGTGAGCCTTACTCTTGCAAGCATCCATTTCCCAAGGACTGAATCCCTCAAGTAAAACCATCAGGAAAAAAGGCGCTAAATCGCATCGTATTCAGCAACTATAACACGGCAGGGCTCCGTCTGCTCAGACCACACACCAAGACCTGGTGGCAGCGGGCACGGGGAAAGAGTGGCGCAGGTGACTGACTTCAAACACCTAGAGGCCGACACGCTGGCTCCTCCGCTTCGCCATAGGTGCCTTCCGGCTGTACGTACTGCTGCGAAGGAAGGTCTGACAAGGCACAGCCTGGGCGGGTGAGGCGAGAGGAGGGCAGGAGGGCGCGCGCCCGCTCCGACAGAGATGCTTGGGGATCATCAGTCCCTCTTAGTAGACAGGCTCCCCATCCTGAACCCAGCGGCAGCGCCCTTCTACCCGACGAGCCGCTACGACGGGACGTGAAAGGCGAGGTCGGGGCCACCGCCCGAAGGGGTGGGCACACGCTGCGCCTGTTCTAAAGAGTCGGTGCCCCCTAATTAGCGCGGGTCCTCGGCGCGCAAGCGGCTGGCAGTGGCCGCGGGCGCTATGAGAGGAGGGGGGCCCCGGGGGCCCCCGGGTGCCCCCCCACCCCGCCTCTCCGCGCCACCGCCCAGCACGGAAGAGGCGATGGGAGCAGCAACGGCAGCGACGGCGGCAGCGACAGCCGACACTAGCCCCACGTTACTTTGATTGACGGCTGAACAAATGTTTCCCCTATTCGAACGCCGGCGCCACGGAACACCAGCGATCTTGAGGCTCCACCTCAGGCGGCGGGCAAACAGGAGCAGAGAGGTAGGCGGAGCCGCCTGATTGGTTTCGAGCCCGCGTGACGTAAGGCCCCCACGTGGGGGCTGAGTCTGGGTCCGCGCCTCCCCCTCCCCTCCATTACTGCCTCTCCGGTCCGTGTGCCCATTTGTCAGCGGCGAAATGATGGGCATTAATACAGAACGGCGATTAATGTGCGGCCGCCGCCGATTGGTAGCTGATGACGCCCTTCATAGGCGGAGCGGCTGAGCGGGCGCGCGAGGGGGGTAGGTGAGTGGTGCCGCGGTGCCCGATGGGAGGAGAAGTCCTAGGTAGGGCGGCATAGGGCCGGGGCGGCGAGAGGAGACGCCGAAAAGACTGCGGCTCCCAGGGTGCCCTGCGGGCGGCGGCCTTCCGGCTAGCGTGAATATGTATCAGAATGTTAATGACGAACTGCTGCTAAATTTGGTCAAAGGAGTCACCTCGCTAGAGCGTGCTGTGGGAGCGGCGCGGAGCGGCGGCGACGGGCCGGGCCGGGCCGACCCAGGCAGGGCAGGGCTGGGCAAGGCCGAGCCGAGCACAGTACAGCATAGCATAGCACAGCACAGCACAGCACGGCGTTCCGCGAGGCGCCGCAACCACTGCTTCCCGGAGTTGTGAAAGGCGAGGAGGGAAAGAAGGATAAAAAGCCCCCCACAACCAAACAACCATAAATAAAGCAGACCGGACCGTACCTTTTTCATATTTCTGGCTTTTTTTTTTAATCGATAAGAACAACTAAAACGAGAAAAGAGCGGCCAAGCAGCGCTAGTGGGGGAGATGCGGTCCGGCCGGTAGGAGGAGGATCAGCCCGCCACACAAAAGGGCATCGCACCGTACTTCCGCGGCAGCAACACTGCGCGGGGCAGTCGCCTTCCCCATCGGGGCGCTCCGCATCGTTCCTCTTCGCGCTGGGAGAGCCGCTGGTAGCAGTAAAAGTTTGCAGAAGGCGAGTAAACTGCCGGCGAGGGTCTCTAGCAGAACCCACACCGGCGTCCGCAGAGAGGCTTTCTCCGCCCTCTTCGCCCGCCGCCGCACGGGCCTCACTGCCCGCCGGAGCTTGTGGAGCGGCGGCGCTCGGGAGACCCGGTCGGCGCCGCCCGCTGACCGCCCCCGGGGGATGTGGCAGCGGCCCCCGCGCGCCGCGGACGCCGCCGTCGCCGCCGCGCCTCGTTGCTGTCGGCGGTGCCCCGCCAGCCCAGGGGCGGCGGGGCCGGGGCGTCCCTCCCCGTTGCCACCGCCGCGCTTGCAGCCCTGATCTCCGCTGCTTCACCCGCCTGCGCCCCGCGAAGCGGCGTGGATGATCCGCGACCTGAGCAAGATGTACCCGCAGACCAGGCACCCGGTGAGTGGCAGCAGCGACCCCGCGGTCAGCGTTCCGACACGCGTACCGCGGAGTTGTAGCCATTTTCTTATTGTTGTCCGCCGTCGCCCCGGGCCGATCTTGTCTCCCACGAGTTGCTCCCTTCTGGTGCATGGTGATCCTGGCTCCCGTTCCGCGGCTACGGCCGGTGCGGAGTCCGAGTGGGCGACGCCTGCCCGTGCAGCGGCCCCGCACCGCCGGCGACCCCCTCGGGATAACAACTCAGGGCGCTTTGGGCGTCGCGCCGCCGCCTCCGGGTAGACAAGGGTCGTGAGGGCGGGGGGCCTGCGCGCCGACTGGGCACGGGTCCGAGGACTGCAGCGGGGGCAGCGGCGGGTGGAGGGTGACGGCTGGGCGGAGGGAGCCGCGGGCGGCCGAGAGGGGCGATTAAAAGACCTGCTGTTCCTTGCTTTCAGGCTCCTCACCAGCCAACGCAGCCCTTTAAATTCACGATTTCCGAGTCCTGCGATCGGATTAAGGAGGAGTTTCAGTTTTTGCAGGCTCAGTATCACAGGTAACGCTGCCTACTCTCCCCGAGTCCCGCACGGGCTCGCTCCCCGCCGCTTCTCACCGTTGCTAGCCGGGGCAGGTGGTGGGGCAGGGGCGCCGGGACTCCCTGGAGAAGTCCGGGCGCGGGGAGGACACACTCGGTACGGGAGCTGCTCCGCTGACCCCTCGGCATCCCGCCACCGCGCCCGGGTCCCAAGAAGGGGGGATTACATGATCCACAAGCCGACTGAAGCGAACGGATTTTCTCGTTGTCCTCACGCTTCGGTTTTGGGTTGGGCTTTATGTGGTTTGGAATTTTTGTTTTGTTTGGTTTTGTTGCTGTTGTTTTTTGTTGTTCTTGTTTTCTTTTGTGTTGTGTTTTTTTTTTTCTTAACTCCGATCCGGCGGGGAGAGGGGCTAGTGATGGAAAAATAGGTGACTTGCTGGTCTCGTCCTCTCCGTTTCTTCAAAATGCTGCTCAGGACACGCATCTCGTCTTGGCTCGGCCCCCTCGCGCCTTTCATTGACATGTCAAGTGCTGATAACCTGGAAGTGAGGCGGCGAGCTATTTCGCTATCCTTAGGTGGAAGAGCACAATGTCCTCAAAGTGACAAGTGACTCTGGCAGGATTGTTTAGTGAGCTTCTGAAAACACAAAAACATAGCGGAGGTGCTCATGTTTACCATAGTATTCCTTGAATTATCTACAGTATTTTCCTAGCAGTTCTGGTCTTGGTAACAAACAAACAAAAAAAATCCATAAGCTTTTGCCCCCTTGTAGTGGTTACACACGTTTGATTCCTCCGTGGATTGAGTGAAAGCAAGAGGTGCTTCTAAAGCTTTTTTAAATAAAAATGCTGGAACTCAAATTACAGATTATTAAGTAACTTCTCAAGTTTAAGTGTTGTAAGTATGAACCCTTGCCATGTTTCTTCTGTGAACTAGTGTTGTGTTTTCTCTTGTTAGAGAAAATTACTCTTCTGTGCACTGTATGCAGTTCGCTTATGAGCTGAGGGTGTTGCACAGTATCTCTTGAAGGAGAAAAAGTGCAAACCCCACGCTGAAGTCCCAAGCGAAAGCTGCAATGCGTGTTTCTGTTTGGTTGGAGAAATGCTTGTAAAGGGGAATAGCCTGTGCTCAAAAGGATGTCGGTTTTGTGTTACGAAGTACCCATGCTTTTTCCCTCTTTATATCTTGAACAGTTTAAAGCTAGAATGTGAAAAACTGGCCAGTGAGAAGACAGAGATGCAGCGACATTATGTCATGGTAAGCAAGCTGCATAACAAATTCAAAATGTCTATTGGTTTGTATACTGATGCTGAAATACATTTGGATTGCTGGAGGTGAACAGAAAGATTATAGTCATTCTGCTGTTGTTGAGATTTCATCAGTCCTTCCATTATAAATCCTTAGTTGCAGAGGTTTATAACTTGTTTACAGCAGTTATTTCCATGTGAAACCTGCTTTTTAACCTTTTAAGCAATTTGATATTTCTTCCAAATGCTGGGAGATTACTTGTCAGGCTTTGGAAGCCTTGTACAACTTTCATAGTGTACCTGGTGATGGTGTTTTAATTTTTGCTGACTTTGCCCAATCCTCATCATATCTCTGTGAAATGGTTTGAGATTTTTTTTTTTATGTGTGATAAGCCAGAATTGTAGGTGTACTAATAAAACCTCAAAGCCTACTTCCTAGATCTGTTGCACCTGGACAGCTGGTTCATTGTCTCACAAAATTCAGAATGGCGGGGATCTCAGCTGTGAAAGAGGTTTCCACTGTGGTCGTGATCTGCCTGGTTAAATAATATACATAGGAAGACGTTTCTAAATGCATAATTGTGTGATACTGAATCACAGGAATGCCAGAGGTGCTCTTTCTGTCTCTTGTATATTTATGAAAGATTAGCAGTTTTTCATATGTACATGACAATACTCTGGTACTTTCAAAAAGAGTGAACAACCATGAAAAATTCTTAACTAAGAGCACAAACCAGTGTGAAGATTCTTCACTGTCTTTTTCATGTGTGATACGCCTAAGTCTTGGAAATTGTTTGATGTTAACATTCCATACTGAACTAAGCTTCCCACAATACTCGAGCACAACAGTTCATACTTAGATTGGTGTATCTGTTTTGGCTTTAAATTTCCATGTTCATTCTTTTTTGTGTTTTTGTTTGTTTTTTTTTTTTTTTTTTTTTTTCCTCCGCAATTTAGTTGCAGCTTTTTGTGTTTTTAAGTTTAAATATTGAATAACCAGTCTAATAGACATTGCAGATTTATATGTGTATCTGGTTTCAAGCAGTTTGGGTGAGTTTTTTGTCATCTTTTATGTGTTCTAGGGAGCAAAATCTTGAACATTTTATCTGTGGCTTTTTTCCTGCTTCTAATCTTTAAGTCTGGTTGTGATTACTTTTTATGATTTTTCTGCCTTGTTTTATTTCTAGTGTTTGTAAAGTAGGCATGATGCAATGTAGACTAAAAAAAAAAGGTTGCTTTGAAATGCTCTTTGGAATTCCAGACCTCCGTCAAGGCCAATAAATATTTTTAGGTCAGTGTGTCTACGTATAGATCATGTGTAGGTCAGTAAATTTGGGTCAGTGAATTTTGGAACACTTTTCACAATTGTGAGGTCTGATAGAGTAATCTTCTTCTCTCTTAGTATTACGAGATGTCTTACGGGCTGAATATAGAGATGCATAAACAGGTAGGTAGATAATTTGTTTTGTGTAAGAATGTTCTGTGACATTTCTCCCATCAGTCTTAAAAGACGTGTATTCCATTTGTCTTGCTTTAATTGCATGGTTGAATAGATTGGATTTTTTTTTGTACTTGATGGGGCCCCAAAACTTTTATTTGTCTAGGGTATATGGATTGTGCTCAAGTTAGAGTTTTGGCTACCAGTCGTGCATTTGTCAGTTGACTTTTCATATGCTATCTTCACACATGCAAGCAGTCCTATACTGTACAGAGAGTGTGTATGTGAGTAGGCATGGAAGTAGTTTGTACTTTCACATTTGTCGACGTCGAACTTTTGAGGTTTATTTTTTGGGATGATATCTACATCACAAATGCATATTAGGTGTTGAGGGATTTGTATTTATGTGTGAAAAAAGACTGTTCTCTTCAGTTAACCTGGACTGATTTAAGCTGGAGCTATGAAAGCAATTGATGCACATCCATGTTCCTGTTTCCTTCAGGTTGGCTACTTGGACTTTTCTGCAAAACCAGTGTCTTAACATGTGAAACAGGAAAGCGTAAATGAGCTTTCTGTGAGGATGTTAGCATGCTTGGTTTTGTCCCTTGAAGTCTAACACTTAGGCCAAGATTAGTAAATTAGTCAGTTGGAGCATGGAAGTGTAAATCAGAGTTTCTTATTTAGTAATGTGTGCTTTTAACCATCTCTAGAGGAGAATGAATTAAATATCTGACCTCTTTTCCAGCAAGGGAAACTTTTTTTTATGATGAAGTTTAATACTGACAGTTCATTTTAGCAAATGGTTGAGCAATTTACCAGCCTTGCTGGGGAGTGTAAACTGCAGCAGTAAAGAAATGACTGGATGGGAGAAGAAAGACCATCAGAAAATTGGTTTGTATGCATTTTTCTTCAAAGTTAGGGATTTGGAACTGCTCTGGATTTTGGAAATAGGATTTCTTTATCTTGTTGAGAGCAGACATACAAGTAATTTAAAAAAAAAAAGTTATTTATTGTTTATTGTATTCCATTAGCATCCTGATAGCAGTGTACTGGTGAGCTCTATTTGCATTAGATGGTACAAATATAAAGGCAGCCCTGCTTCCTGCCTCAAAACATCTTGTCTCTGCATCTCCAAACTTACGGAGCCTTGTACATGTGTAGGTTTGTTTTTTGTTCAAATATATACCTCACAGATACCATGAAGACTCAACAAATTAAATGAATTGTGGGAGGAAAAGGCTGAGATTGCAGCTTACTAGATTGTACACATGTGGTGACTGAACCTGATTTGTGTTGAGGTGCTGGTTATTGACTGTGAGAGATTTTGGGTCTGTTCTCAAATGATTAATTAAGTTCTTTCAAGTCCCATTAAAAAAAAAAAAAAAACAACAACACTGAAACAAAACGAAATGGAAAAAATCCAGCAACACACATTCCCTCTGCCCCCTTAAAAAAGCACAAAAGACACGTTAAAACCTGCCCCAGATCAGTCGGGTACTAGATGTGGAAACAATTTGCAAAGACCATAGTCCTTACAGGTCACCTATGCAGCAAATTGTTACGGGCATTTGAAGTCAAGTACTGCAGTCAAATTTACTTACATTTCTAGGTACTTTATTTTTACAACAATTTTTTCATGTATTCTGTGGACCAAAATCCAAGATGTGTAACCAAAGTGTTTTAAGTAGGGGAAAAAAACACACAGCAAAAGGCCTTTTAACTTTTAATTTCCAAATGCTTTACTTCATAAATTGTATACAGTTTTGGTGATGATGATATTCAGGAAAAAATAAATACTTTGGTGCAATTTATTGTGGGGATTACAAATGATTGAGTTTTAATTAAAAATGTTTTTTACATTACTGTTCAGTATATTCAAATGAGTAGTTAAGTAGCATACTCTTGTGCAAAAGAGTTAAATATTTTGTCAGATGTTGATTCAAATCAGCTGTGGTTAAGTTTACTATCATCCTTAAATCTGATACTAGTTTCACATCTCTCATGTCTCCACTTCTATTGCCACAGTGTTGTGGGCTTTTCTTTCCCTTTTCTTTTGTGTTTCTGGCTTTAGCAACTGCGAAGTATTTCCCACCTTGATGGTTTTATCTGATGCATGTAAGGCTTTTTCAGTCTTCCACCTTAAACTCCATGTCTTGCGCTCAGATCTTTGAATTTTACTTGTCTGGAATTGAGTGATTTGCCCTTCTCTTCCCTGCACTCCCCTCACTTCCTACCCCCTCAGCCCCGCATCTGCTTTCTAAATTCAGTCATATAAAAAATCCTGAGGACAGTTTATCACATTATGTACAGACAGCCCTGCAAACCACCTACTTATTATATTTTCTTTCTTTTTTTTCACTTTAGCAGGGAGGCATATCTGTCTTTATTTGTTTTTCTGAACAGACAGCCTTGGTTCCTCTCAGGTTCTTTTCCAGATGCACTCGCTGGATGCCCTTGTAATGGAAAGCAGGCAATAATGCAGTGAAGTTGCCCTTTGGCGTAATTGGGCCTAGTTCTCAAGATCAGGTTAGGCTTATTCACTTATTAGATTTGCGTCTCAAAGGGTTCAAGAGCAGGACTCCCTGGAGTCCTTGGAAGTACCCTAGTAATTGGTGGCCCTGATATTTGAAACCTTTGTGTATTTTTCTGTGAAAGCTTCTGTTCTTCTTGGCTGCTCCCAGCCACACAGTATTTATTTTTAGAGAATTTTTTCACTGGAACAGAAGATGATGGCTGTGGTGGAGTCACGACTCTGTGACTTAGCAAATTGATAAACGGATAAAAGTGCAGAGAGCAGTAGTAGTGAGTGTGCCTGTGTGTCTAGGGGGAGAAGACAAGGGAAGAGCATTTCGTTTCCCACCCCTTGTATGATGCTCATCATCAGTCATCTTGTGTTGATTTTGATAGAAGACTATTGAAGTGAAACCTATGGGGAATTCGTCATTCTGAAAGGAAAGCTAATGTAATTAGTACCAATTAAAATACATTTAGTAAATTGGATTTAATCTTAATTAAGCCTGCATGATGTTGCCAATTTTTAACAATTATGTTTGAGAACATAATTAATTTAAATTTTGGTAACTGAGTAAATAGTATTAGACTGGTAGAATTAGTAATTTTTTTTTTAAATGTCTGTGGTTGGTTGTGGCATGTGGTGTGAGAGCCTAAAATACTAAGCTTGTTTTTGACATTCTCTACTAGGACAATAGAAATTTGAGATAGATGCATTCTGGAAAAAAAAACCTAACACATCGAGTTGGGAGTTTCGTGTCCTGATGTGAATAGATACTTCCATGGAGTATTTAATTTCAACATTAATGTGAATATGAATATTTGAATGTGATCTGAAGATGATAATTTCTTAATAAGCTGCATTTTAAATGTAAGTGGCTCAGCTCATAGTTTATGAATGAATCGCTGACATGCTACTCTGTGTTTCAAATATACTGTTGGTACTTGGTGGTGGTCATTTGGTTTGATTTCTGAAATTAGGCTGTTTTTAATGTTATGGTAAACAGTTTATTTAAATTGGTGTAATCAAATACACTTGCTGAAGGTTTTAATTCAGCATTGTAATTATTGCTTAAAATAAATGTCTTTATTTGGCAACAGACAGCAGATATTTGTGAATGGGGCTGATGGAAAGCATGAATAGGATACATCATGCACTTTTTACTTTGATTATATCTTTTTGAAAGTATATGTAAATTCTGAGTCACTCTTTTTGGTTAGACCTGTGTCTTTGAGCCAGTTCACATGCTAGAGTGTTGGATTTCAGCATTTTTTAAAGAAAACTGAGGTCTTTTCAGAAGCTGGGTATTAAAAAAATAATGACTTTTTAAGATCACAGTAAAAGAAAAAAAAAAAGATGAGTCCAATCCATATAAATTTTATTACTAGACTTGGACAGCAACCATTTGAGTGCTAATTGGCTAGAAATGAAAGGGCTCTGCTAGCTGATAGGATATCATAATCATAGCTGTAGTAGTCGATGGTAAATGATGATAAATGGCATTAGGAACCTTTTAGCAGACCGTAATAACTATGAGGAGGGAAGCAGTATGGATTTGCATTATATCTGATACTCTCTAGTACCAAGTGGATTGCCAATACTGCTTGTTTAGCATTTTCTAAGGGCAATAGGATATTGATTCCTGACTTACAAGGAACGGCTCTATTTTCACCATTGAAAAGTATTGCAGGTTGTTAAGAAGAAATTGACTTGAAGAGGCCTGACTGCTGCCCATCATGGAGCAAATAAAGCAAAACTGCCGAAGCATAGTGGAGCAGCGAGATGGGGCCCTCAGCAATTTGTTGCTATTAATTTACCATGCTCGACAGCAAATCAATCGGCGTCTACTTCATCTGCTGGAGAAAATGCTGTCCAGGGCAGATAAAAGGCCCTGTGTAGTACAGGGAATAGACTGGATTGGCCAGGCAGAGGCTGTAGTTAATGTGTAAATAAGTGAAATCAAGCCCGCTGTTGCCGAGAAAGCTGTTTTTAATTAGGTTGGGGCTTTATAGTGAGCTATTTAAGAAAGTAGTATGGAGAGTAAGGGTAGATTTATTGCTGACCAAGTTAATATATGGGCTATACAACACCAAAGCCTCGAGTCTGCTTGCTTTTTAAGCCGTAGTAAATTATTTTGGTAAAATGGTAACGGTGGGAGTCAATTTGTTTAATTTAGGGCAGAGTTTAGAATTATTTTTCATCTTCATAGCTGTAAAACATGTATACAACAGAAAAGTGGTTTGTACGTGTTATCCATGTGACAGAAGAATACTCTTTTTTATGGCAATGGTTTGATGTGTGTGTGTGCATGCATATGTGCACAATTTTTTTTGTCATGTTCAGTAGTTGACTGTATACTGTCTTCCATTTGAGGAATAGCTGGAGAGCCCTCTTAAAATTACGCCGGCTGAATTTATTCTCCATTATAAACAGTAGGAGAGATTTAATAGAGATACAAGCAGTGAGTAGACAGAACCAAACGGGAAAACTTCAAAATGAGAGATTAGAAGTGAAATTTTGAAGACTGCAGCTTACATAGGACTATTAAGGCAAGAGAAAAACAAGTGGCTTTCCCATCAAGGTTGCAGAATGTGAAAAATAGACTGTCAAATCAGTTTGACAACTGAGGATTGTTTGTTCCAGTTTTAGGTTATTTAGCGTCCAAAGCCAGCGGAAAAGCTTAGAAGCTTATGGAAAGTTAGAAAATATATTGCTCTGCAGTTAAACGAGAAACCTATTACTTGGAAGTAACTGCTAAGTTCTGAAACAAGATTATGTGCTTTCTTTTGCTCATGATACAGGTTTAGCCATTCTGTGGAGGGGTCCTTTTAATTACTGGGAAGTTTTTTGTTGCCTGTTCTGTACAAATTACTGTTGAAAGAGGCTTTGCCACTGCAGCTGGAGGGTAACATGCATAAGGACTGTAGCTTCCATTCACTCTGGTTTTGCTGTTCATAAAAAAAGGAAAGTGTAGTTTTCTCCCACTTATTTTGGCAATTCAGGCAAATGCTTAAGATACAGGAAGTAGCAAAACATGTTGAGCAAATTTTTAAATTAAGCCATACACTCAGTCTATACTGGCAAAAGTCTGTACTCTGCAGTCCTTAAACATAATATAATTTTGAAAGTTGCTAATTGTTGTGATGCTGCCTCAGGGATTGTGTTAATTTATAGGCCAGCTTGTAATTATGAAAGGACCCAGTGGTGACCATGTGGTTAAGGCTATCTAACACCTTGCCCTGTAAAACTAAAAAAAAATTGCAGTAAGGAACACAATTCTCATGAGAACTCCCAGCTCCTTTTGGACAGTATTAAGGGAGAGGAAAGGCAGAGGGCGAGGCTTCTTCCCACCTGGTGTTTTGCTGTCTCCTTGGGTCAGCTGGTGTGTCTGGAAATAAGACTCTAGCATAAGGCTACTGTAGATCAATCAGAACTTGCTACTCACTGTGAAGAGGGAAGCTGTGTCATCATTTTCTATATAATAATTTATATGGTGAGATTTGCCTACCTTTGGGTATCAGAATAGAAATGCTGATGTTACTCAGTGCAGGAAAAGATGTTATTCAGCAAACGGGATTCAAAGCAAAGCACGGGGATGCTGAGATGCCCAAATTTGGCATGGATCTTGCCCTGTTGTGTATGTGCTTTGTGGTATAGGTTTGACCTATACACTCATTACTAGTTTTCCTAGAAGACCTCTTTCAGTACAGAAAATAAACACTGGGAAAGCAGAATTAAGACTGCAGAGGTGATTGTAAATTTGGTTTGAAAATGTTTGGCTGCTTGGTTTGGCAACTGGAATAACTTTAAACATAAAGCAGGCTTTAAGCATGTGAAATAAGTTCCACTGTAAGCTCCTTGAGGCAAGGATTCTGATTTTGGGTTTTGTTATAAAAAGTGAAGTTGATGCTCACACCTGTAAATCACAGTCTATACCGTGGACTTGGTGCATTAATGCCGGGAAACAGATTTTGTGACTCTTAACACTTGGGCTGTGAAATGTTGATAATTAAGAATTGTCTACTTGGTCTTACTTTTTTTTCGGAGTGTGTGGATTTGTGATTTTTGTTAGGTTTTTTTTTTTTTTTTCCTGTAATGTACTCTTTGTGGACATAATAGAGAACTGAGTTTATCACAGACATGGGCCAGTTTGTGAAGAGAGCAACTATAATTGTCACAGAAGTCGCTTCTTTTGTTGTCTGCAGATTGAGCACATCTGTTGCCACTGACTTTCAGAAAACCTATTTAGACACAAGGCACAACAGGAGCTGAACAAAGATGATAATATGAAACACAGGATGTATAAACTGAAACATGAACTAACAGATGACAACATACTCAAAGCCAAATCTATCTGCACTCAAGGAATGCTAATCTGTGAAAGAAATCAAATGTTTCAATTAAAAAATATTTTTCTTTTAAAATTAAAAAAAATGAAATAGTTTTAAACAGAGTGTCAAAAAGGTATTGTTATCTGTGTGTTTTAACAATTTATGTTTTTGTTCAAGACGTAAGGTATGCTTTTTCCCTTGATATTGTATGTCTTAGTAATTATACAAACTGTACAAACTGTAGTTCAGTGTAGTTGGGAGCATTTTGGCATAATGTCAAAAGCAAGTGTCTGTAACTTTTAAAGATAATAAATTTAAATATAGTGCAAGTATGTCACAGATAGTAAATGGAACTCTAAATAGTGCTTTCTTGCCTATGTGGATAGGATTTAGGCATAAGCCATCATCTTTCCTGGTCCAGGACAGGTATATAATGCTCTGGTATTGAACACTGTGATGTTACGGCTAAGACATTTAAATGTGCAAATGTCAAGTAAGTCAAAGTTATAGTCCCCACAGTAACTTTGAGTTGGTGTCTTTATGGTTATGTATTTTTATGGTATACTATAAACCCAACTCTAAACGTTAAATCATGCCAGTCCCCAGAAAATCATGAGATTGACTTAAAATTAATCACAAGTTAAAAATAATAAACTTTGGATTCTTTTTAATTTCTCTTCTAATTCCAAGCTGTCCAATTCTGCTTATTTCATGCTTCTTAGTTTTCCCTCTAGTACTCTTCTATAGTAGCTTTTTTTTTTTTTTCAAGAAAAGAGTGAAACATCCCAGCATTCATGATAAAGTCAAGGGAGCTGGGTATGAGTTATGACTGGCAACTTTGTCATAATTTCCTGTTCTTGCATGACATGTGAGGTGTAATGTCTTAAAAATAATACTAAATTTAAAATACATACGTACTCATTCTACAATTGCTTGTTAAGCTTTTGTGTATTTAAATATCCTAATATGACACAGATATGCTGGTCGCAATACCCTTTTCTGTGTTAGTAGAGGGAGCACAGTTTTGAGTGGAGGTCTTCTAACTTAGGCTCTCTCCTTTGGTGTGCTTAAATGGTTTCTCTGCAGGATCTTATCCTGCTATAACTTTCTGACATTTGCTGGATGAAATTTAACTTCTTCAAGAGATAAAAACCTTTCTCTTATGTTTGGAATGTGGAACACTGGAAATGAGAACATGTGCTTTTCTTTTGTATTTGCTTGGAAACCTTAGCAGAGCATCTCTCAGATGAGCAGAAGTCAAAAATCTATCTCTTTTGTACTGTAAGTAATATACATAACAATGGGTCCTGCTGCTGGATTTTGTTTGGTGTGTGTCATGTTGTGTACTGTGTGCTTATTGTGTATCATTGATAGCATTTAATTTAAAAACAAAAGCTGCTCTTTCCTCCATCTTAAATCCAAGAAACTTATCTTGTATTTGCTCTGTCTGCTTACATGCATGGCTTCTCCTAGCATTGGTTGTTTGAAGAATTTGCAAATATGAAAAATCCCCTCTGCTTCCATCCTGGCATAACTCAGAGAGAAGTGATTGTCCTAGGATGGAGTAACCAGTGGTGGAGTATCACTGCCTAGAGGGCATGGTGAAGCTGCCTCTGAAACATAACCCAAGTTGCATTTGCAGGCATAGCCAGTGATGCAGGTTTACTTTAGCAAAGAGTTCTTTGGAAAGCAAAGGGTTGCCTATTGCCGTTTCTGGCTTTGAAACCAAAATCAAGAAATGAAATTTATCAATATTTAACAGCAGTCCTGGCTCACTGGAGAGATCCCCAAAGACTGGAAGCTGGCCAGTGTGATGCCCATCCACAAGAAGGGCCTGAGGGAGGAACCAGAAAATTACAGACCTGTCAGGCGAGGTCATCAGACCTAGGCAAGGTCATCTTGAGTGCCATCACAAAGCACCTACAAGATGGCCAAGGGATTAGGCCCAGTCAGCATGGATTTTGGAAGGCCAAGTCCTGCCTGACCAACCTGATCTCCTTTCATGATCAAGTTACCCACCTGGTGAATGTGGGGCAGACTGTGGATGTAGTCTCCCTGGACTTCAGCAAAGCCTTTGACACTGTCTGCCACAACAATCTCCTAACAAAGCTGGCAGCTCATGGCTTGGACTGATTCATTCTGATATGGGTCAAGAACTGTCTTGAAAGCCAGGCCCAAAGAGTGGTGGTGAATGGTGCCACTTCTAGTTGGCAGCCAATCTTTAGTGGTGTCTCCCAAGGATCAGTGCTGGGCCCAGACCTGTTCAATATCTTTATTGACAAGAGGGTTGAGTCCAGCATCAGTAAGTTTGCAGATGACACCAAGCTAGGAGCAGGTGTTGATCTGTTGGAAAGTAGGAGAGCCCTGCAGTGGGACCCAGACAGGCTGGATGGGTGGGCAGAGGCCAGCAGGATGAGGCTTAACAAGGCCAAATGCAGGGTCTGGACTTTGGCCACAACAACCCCAAGCATCACTACAAACTGGGCTCAGAGTGGCTGGAGAGCAGCCAGGCAGAAAGGGACCTAGGGGTACTGGTAGATAGTAGGCTGAAGATGAGCCAGCAGTGTGCCCAGGTGGCCAGGAGACCTATGGCATTCTGGCCTGCATCAGGAACATTGTGGCCAGTAGGACGAGGGAGGTTATTTTTCCCTTGTACTCAGCACTGGTCAGGCCACACCTTGAGTACTGTGTCCAGTTCTGGGCTCCGCAATTCAAGAGAGATGTTGAGATACTGGAACATGTCCAGAGCAGGGAGACAAAGCTGGTGAAAGTCCTGGAACACAAACCCTATGAGGAAAGGCTGAGGGAGCTGGGGTTGTTTAGCCTGGAGAAGAGGAGGCTCAGTGGTGACCTCATTGCTGTCTACAACTACCTGAAGGGAGGTTGTAGCCAGGTGGGGGTTGGTCTATTCTCCCAGACAACCAGCAATAGAATGAGGAGACACAGTCTCAAGTTGTGCTGGAGGAAGTATAGGCTGGATGTTAGGAGGAAGTTCTTGACAGAGAGAGTGATTTGCCATTGGAATGGGCTGCCCAGGGAGGTGGTGGAGTCACCATCCCTGGAGGTGTTCAAGAAAAGCCTGGATGAGGCACTTACTGCCATGGTCTAGTTGACTGGCTAGGGCTGGATGATAGGTTGGACTGGATAATCCTGGAGGTCTCTTCCAACCTGGTTAATTCTGTGAAAACATGGCAAAGGCGACACATGCTCTCTGCAAATACTTTATAAAACGTTGTGGTATTTGTAGGTAGTGACAGCAAATGTTGAAATTTAACACTGACAATTTTGAACTCAAGAACAACACCAGAAAGGTCTAGTCTGGGTCTGCTGTGTCCTCAAGGCAGAGAGCTTCCTCAAAACTCATTATTGGGTTACAACAGTAGGTTTATCAGGCAGCAAGGGAAGAAGAGGTAACTTGAAGCTCTCATGGTGCAGTGATTTTTGGGTCCTCCCTGCAGCAGCTGGGGGAGGCTTGCGAAATGGCGTATGGACCTCAGTATTTGGAAAGTCTGAGTTGCAGAGTGGTGTCCTTGACAGTTGCTTATTCGCTGAAGCTATCATTTGCCACATTATTGTGATGGCATTGTTTTAAATTAATCATAATGCAAAGTAGAATGAGTTTTTGGCTGGGAGTTGAGGAACTTTCTCATGTCTCTTTGCTTCTTGACAGAAGAGCTGGAACATTGTTTTAACTCATTCTTTATAAAACAGATAGCTAACTGTAGACTTCCAGTTTAAAATACTCAGATATCCAGTTAACTTACCTATCTTAGTAATTTTGTTTTTTTGGTGGTCAACCAGTTGCATTTGACTCAAATTTAAAAAAGTAGAGCAATCATTGAGGAAAAGTTTTTGTCTTAGACACCACTTCTTCCCCTTTCTAAGATTCACAAGGATGAGTAAGGAGTTTTCAGCCATGCTGTACAGCAGAAACACTTCTGGACTTCATTTTTAGAGTACAGTGTTGGTTTCCTGTTAAGCTCTTCTATCAAAGAGTGCAAGGGAGAAAAAATAACTGTAGTGCAGCCCAGTTAAAACTTTTAGGAGGGAGTATTCTTAAATCTGCAGCGATGCCCATGTGTTCTTATGACGACAACTTCTCTGGGGCTGTGAAGGGCTATGAAGACCACTTTTCTGAGGCTGTGCAGGGCTAGGTTTCTGTCAGTAGCCCTGATGGTGTCTGACCTGCTCCCTGTATGCCTTGGAAGATCCTGCATTGGGTTTGAGATGGAGAAGCCACCATCTAGTTACTTTACAAACAAGTAGCCAATGGCGTGTGGACTCTGCATGTGTACTTGAATCCAGTAGATGAGAGACTCAAGAAAATCACAGAATATTCAATGAGTATGTATTTGCTATGAAGGGAAGAGAACTTCTTCCAACCCGTATCTGTGTGTAGCGAGGTCCAGCAGTGCCTTAACTGTTATGAGGCTTACTTTGTTCTTATGTCCTAAAGGTTACCAGGAGATTGTAATACAGATACTTTAATTGTCCTCTTACCTGCTACTCTGTTAATTGAATTTGGAGATAAAAGCTTGAAGTAGGGAGTGGCTGGTCTTGTGATAACATTTGAAGGAATAAAAAGCAAACAGAATAAGGTCAAAGTTACCTGTAACACTTGTGCTGGACTTTTTGTTTGAGAGAAGAGGCAGGGAACAAGGAATGATTGGAGTAAGTTCATTTTGTGTCCTAGTTCCCTTCCCTTGTATAACAACCACGCACTTTCACAGAGCCCCATTTGAAAGATGGTATTGTGCTGATGTGTGGAAGAGAGTCAGCTACAGCACCACCATTGTTTGCTTTCTGTAATTTTATAAAGCGTGTGACTGGAAACAAAATAGTTGCCTCTTCTTAAAATATCAATCCATAGTGTCTGAACAGCACAAGATTGGAAGGGCTTTGCGCATAAGATACACCCCATATGTTCATGTCAATGTGTTAACAAAATATGATTATGTGTTATTATACTCAATTTAACCAATAGGCTTTCTGTTCTAATTGCAGAAAGCTGTTGCAGTCTGAGCACATTGTTTATTTACAGTTTTCATCAGTATTTCTTAAATTTCTGTGAGCAAGCTGTGTTTTCTTCTGCAGGTCTTATCCTGAACACCTACAGCAAAATCCAAGCATTGATGAATTTCTTGCAGATTTGTTACTGCAAAATAGTATTGTTGCAAGAGACAGTTTCTCCAAGTATCAAAGGACTTTCTATGTCGGTTACTTGTTATGTAATTGTCCATGTGCAAATATGGAGGTATTACTTTGAAAAGTAGATTGCTTGTAAACTCTCAGTGTAATACATTCAAGAGTTATATTCCTGTTTACTTTGAATCTCTCTGCTTTTCATGCACATCTAGAGATGGCCATTAAGGTCATCATGATGAAGCTAATAATGTATCTTTAACGGAGACAGTATGAGGAGAAAGATGTTTTCTGTGACAAGACACTCAGTTCTTTTCCCTTTCATAAGGTTCCTTGGTTTGTCTCTGCAGACTCATGACACCAAAACGTACATCCTGTTTCAGTTTTTAGCAGAAGACAGTTTTAGAGTTCTGTGTCTGGGACATCCTGGAAATTTCTGAGGAATGGTTTATTTCTGACATTTTCTCTAAACCCACATTCGACTGAGGATGGCAATTGTTCTTTGGTTTGATTATGTAGACAGAGATATAACAGCACCACAAGATTGTAGAAAAAGGGGGGCCCCATGAGCATACATGTGGGTGTTGTTTCATGTTTGTTTTTCTGAGGTTGTAGGTTTCCATTTGAAGACACCCTTTCTAACGTGTATACACAATGCTTTTCAAACTAATTTTATCAGCCTTGCTGTTATGCATTTTCAAAATCTACTCTGTAGAAGGACACAAGAATTCCTTTTGTAGATGTTAACCTCCAGCTTGCTTACATATGCAACTTTTTTTTTTCAAATTTGCCTTCAGCCATAGGGGATATAGGCTGTGTGAATGTACAAAATGATGATATTTTGTCCTTTGTTTGTTGCTATTTACTTGGCTATGTTTTCTGCCTGAACATCAGATGTGAATTTGTTCTAAGGCATTGATTTTTAGCAAGTCTCTTTGTGTGAGTGAAAAGAATTCTGGGATAATCCTAGTTCACACATTTTCAAATAAAAATGACACTGTAAGTATACACTGTGTTAAGGGTCATGAGATTTGTTTAAGCCTTCAAGAGAACCTGGAGAGAACCTGAAAACCTGTAGACACAGAAATTAACTCTCTCTATGAGAAGTGAAGCACAAAAGCTTGCAGGTGGGGATGAGAGGAAGCTGCCAGGGTCTGAGGCTTGGGGGGATTCAGATAGAAGTTGGACTGTGCTGTCAAAGGCTTCCTGTGATACCTGAGACAAGTTGCTTTGTCTGCAGTGAGGTGAGAGCCAGGCCATGGGTGCTTTTATGCCATTGGGCTGTAGGGCCAGCTGAATGAGAGCAAAGTGATGCTTGTGGTGTGTGTGGCAAGTCACGTGATTCAGCTGAGAACCAAAGAAATCCAGTACTTACAGAGGGTAGCTCCTAGAGAAATGTTGAGGTCATGGGTGTGTCTTAAATCTCTGAACTGCCTGAAGGCTGACACATCAGGTGGTTGCTGCCAGGATATGCTGCCTTGGCTGGGTACTTTCAGAACATTTTTCGAAAGATGGCACCTAAATTTTTTAAAAAGTTTAAGCATAACATGGATTTTCCTTAAACTGACCCAACCAACCAAAAAACCAGAACTATCCCCTCAAAAACCAACCAACCAAAAAAAAAAAACCACCCCCAAAAAAAACCCCAAACCAACACTCTGACAAAAGGAATACTCTTGATTTATTTTAGTTCAGCTACTTTTCTGTTTACTAATGAGAGTGATGTTTCTTTTCTCCCAGCAGAAAAACTGGGATACTCAGCAGAAAGCTGTCTGGTTTTCATGAGTTCTTTAGTGGTTCATGAGAGCTGAAAGACAAAGAGATGTGTGCTGTGATGTTGCCTCATAAAGACTCTGTCCAGCAGGAATGAGTTCTGGGTTCTAAAACCCATTTACATGTTTTAGCCCATAGTGGTTTTCTGTGTGGGACTTTGGGGACTTTGCATCTCCAGTGGAAAAACTGTATTTCCTTCTCAGGTTTCACAGAAGCCTATTAGACAGGATGTTCTTGTAGGAGATGGGAAGAAGTAAAGAAAGAATTGAAGTCACGTATATGTTGTTTTGATTAAACTTTTTAGTCACTAAGCTGTTACACATAATTCTACCTGTTCTCCACCCTTTTGGTTTCTTTTAACTCTTTTTTTATTTTAATGTGCTGCTGCTGTATTTCATGTGAGAGTAAATTCTGGCAGTGTTTCTCAATTCCCAGGAGGCATGGGTGGAGAAGCATTGAACTGAGGGAGTTTCAGGGGAAGGATGTTTGCAAAGCTTACTTGTGAGCTGCATGACAAAAAGCTTGGTCTGGATATGCCAAAGGTACTTCTTGATGTGTCTGTTCAGGGAGCTCAGCAAGGTTAATGGGGACCCTCAGTGCTGGAGGTGACTTTCAGCACTGTGTCATTCCTGAGTGAAGAGGCGAAGGGGGTGAAGATTATAGTTTGGGATTCTAATGCCTAAGTTCTTAGGGTGCTCTAGCCTTTATATTTGATGTGCCTTTTTTTTTTTTTAAGATGCAAGGTACATTTATGTATCTAGAGGTGTGAATAGGTGCCCCCTGTGCTGAGGAGTGCTTGAAAATCTTGAGCATTTGACTGTTACTGACTTTTAGCCTGAATTACATGTCTAGTCTGTATAGGCCTCTTTAAAAATCCCATTACATACCTTCTGGAGACTTCACTTTTGGTTTTCATTGTTTTGGTTCTGTGGGAAGTGGAAGTAAATTTAGAGAGTGTGTAGTATCTCACTGTACATTCTAGCTTGGTCAGTAGAGCTGGAGAAAGCCTAGTTTACAAGTACATCAAATGAGCTCTACACAGATTCTGCAGTGGATATGGAGTTGAGAATTTTCTGTTGCTTTGGGCTATATTAGCAGCAAATGGCATCTGTTTTTAAAGCTTTCCTTATAGGTACAGAGTTAAAGTGTTTTTTTTTGGTGCCTGTGGATGATATTCAAGGGTATGACAAGTACTCACAGTTGTTTTTTAACCACCATTGAACAGACTTGTTTAGGTCCTGCTAACTGAGGAGTAAACAGTGTTTTAATGTGCGGAGTATTTCTTCAGCTTTTTGTGTAGTTTTGCAGCTAGTATAAGGCAACTTCAATTTTGTGTTCATGAGCAAAGGTTATACCAGGCAGTGGTAAATTCATTGTATCCCTTGTTTATGATTATTAAAAAATAAACTTTTCTGTTCTCTTTTGTTTGTTTTTGCTTGTACATCATGGTATCTTATAGTAGTGAAAACACATAACTTAATACAAATATCAGTCATATTGAAATGCCTTCCCTTTATACTAAAGCTTAGTATTTTCCAACTTATTTTTTTCTCTTCTCTGAAACCCATACAACAGAAAAACAGTCTGAGCTATACATTATCAAACATATTTCCTTAACACCTCCCAGCTTTTTTGTGTTGTCTCTATGAAAGAGCAGGTAGTGATTATATGCAAAGTAGTTTCCAAACAGTAATTTTAAGGTTTCTATTCATGCATTTTGGAAGATTTATAATGAAAACAGAATAGCACAATGAAGTCTTTAATTGTCATGGGAAGCTGCTCTTTGGAAAATGAATTATTGTAATAGTTGTGCAAAACAGATTCTCATAAACTAAATCAGATACAAACTCTTTGTATCTCAGTAGGTAAAAATGTTAGGATTTGAATTATTATTTTTTGTTGAAATGCTTGCCTGAAGACTTTTGATTAAAAGGGTGGAAAGATTACAGATGTAGCAAACTAATAAGAAATTAACAACCCTAAGACTGCATTTTGGTAAACCATGGCAGAAAGCCAGAGATCCATTTAAAAAAAAAATCTGGCAACAAATTAAAACTCCCCAACAAAACAACTGCACAAAAAAAGACAGGAAAGTGTTGTTTTACTGTCTGTTTTGTGGTCTGCTGTAACTGAAAGAATATATATTCTTCTATGAGTGTGTTTTTTTTCACAGTTTTGACCACAGCATTTAGTTTCTTCATCTGACCACTACCAACCTAGTGCATTCATTGCTGATGTACAGTAGTTTTTATTTATTTATTGTTTTTAATTCTCTGTGCTGTTTGTTATTGGTGATTTGGTTTACCAGAGGATCTTAATAGGTATCTCTAAAGACTAGCCAAGACTTGTAGCTAAACCAGATTGTGATGCTAATCTGAAAAGTGAAAAGTTTGGGATGTGGCTGACAGCACTACAACTTGGTTGCAGGGTAGTGGAGGAAATGAAATAGAATGTCTTCCCATGCTCAGAGAGGTATTGTTATCTGTTACAAGATGAACAGATTGCCAGGAAGTCTGAGCACAGAGATCTTGTGTGCTCAGAGACGGAAGTTTTTTGAGCACTTCAAGTGAGAGAAGATGACATTGGTAATGAAAGAGGTGATCCTGCATTTGGGTTAACCCCATGGTAAGTTTGGTCTGGGGTGAGGGTTATATTTAAAATTAAAAAGAAATCGGGGGGGGGGGGCGCTGTTTTTTAACTTGGGTGTGCTCATCACAAAGTTTACCACATGGATAGAAAAGCGCTAGCAGCACAAGGATGGAGTGAGCAAGAGTATCTGGATCAGGTGAAGCCTTCTTCTGCATCTCATTTTATGCCACTGTGAAGTACATGCGAAGCTACAGTGAAAGTCTTCTCTCTGTCTCAAGAGCAGATACAGCATAACTGGTGGATTCATAATCTGGCCCAGAGATCATTATAAGAGGTGTCGTGGTTGCAGAATTGTACCATCTCTCTGAAGGAATCCTATTTGACTGATGCTTTTTCTAATAAGAACATTTGATCCTATTATCACATGGTTAATCTGTTTACAGAGTTATTTACTCATTTGCTCACATTTGACCTACTGTCCACGGTCTACATGTTTCTGTTAAAATCTGTAGATGCAGTATTATGAAAAGTACATTTAATGTATATTACATCTTAAACATTTGTCTGAATTTAATGTTATTCATCGTGGGTCTCCACATAAAGTGTCATTTCACAGGGAGTCACAGCACTGGAAAAGGTTTCATGAAATCTGCATTTCCTTTGCTCTTTGCCTTCTGTTCTATTTTTTATGCATTTTCTTAAACTTTGTTTCTTTAGAAAGTTATTTTATGTTGAAATCCCTTTTGTATGTAGAATGTCTGAAAACTTCAATAGTACTGATGCAGTTTAAAGGTAAATGCCACTTAATGTTGCTTGACTCAGAGTCTGTCCTGTCAGGAATTTTACTAGGGGAATGCCATTCAAATTACTCTGAACATATATACTTGATGTATCCAACTGTCTTGGACAAGTGAATTTCCTGAATATACTAAGGATACATGTCTTACAAATGCTGTAGCATTTGTGTTTCAAAGATGTCCTCTTAGGAAGGTTAAAAAAAGAATTATAAACTGCCTGATTATTTTAGATATACTTCGCTAGTGAAACTACTAATCGTTAGATATTCACATGTTGAAGGGTAAAATTACCTGCTCTTTCCTTGTCTTCCATCACTTAGGAGAAAAATAGCAAGAAATTCCAGTTGCAGAAAGGCTGCAATTCAAATAGAGATTTTTTCAGCAGAAGTGATTATGATCCACAGCTATTGAAATTATGAGCAATGACAATTCATATAAATATTTTTTCCTCAATAGTAGTCAAAGCTAGACTTTTTTTTTTTTCTTGGTTTTTTTTTGGTTTTTTTTTTGTTTTTGCTTTCAGGAAAGCAGCACTGTGCTGTATCAAGGATCTCTTCCCTTTGAGCCAGTTACAGCAAGTATTTTACTTAAAAAAATAAGAATATGAAGTTGTATCATCTGAGTGATGGCAGAGATGTGTGAAATGCTGGAACTTCCAGTCCTGCCCTGTTGGATGAACTTGCACAGTTGACCAGCTTCTTGGTACTGTCCCATTGACTTTTATAGCAAGCTGCTCCAGAGAAAGGGAAATGGAATGCTGACTGGCTGTGTTATCACAATGCTGTGTGATGTAAATCTGAAGCAATGTAAATCTGAAATGATGTTTAGTGATAATTTATCCTAGCTTGCCCATCCATAGAGTGCTGCAGCATGGAAGTTCATTGCTGGTACATCAGTAGGAGTGTGATATTGTCATTTCAAGGCAGGAAGAAACAATGAGTCCTGGTGTTGGAGCTTGCATTTAAATTCAGAATAAAAAAAGGTGTCCATAATAATTTAGATAATTTGTTGAGTGTTGATTAATAGGGGAAGAAAAAAAAAAGGCATCTCTCTAAGTGGGGAAGTGAAACAGATGTCTAAAATGTTATCTGATTCTAAAATGATGATTTTATTCCAGAAACTAGGTCTGATAAATACCAAGGACTATGAAACATTTGTTTATCTTCAGCAAGATAAACAATGCAAGTAGGTATCATACTTCCACTTGGTTTAAAAATCAAGATAATAGCATACGTTGCAAGGATCCAGAATTGAAGCTTGATTATAGCATTGCTGTAAAATCCACTGCACTGTCCTTTAATTTATTTCAAGGTGATTTTGAAACCCTGGGTTTGTATACTAGCTTAAAAGGGGCAGGATTTTTTTTGTATTCTATCAAATACAAAAATCAGTCACGTTAGTATATGGAAACTGCAGGTGGCTATTTTAATGGTACAACAGAAAGGTGCAATGGGAAAGGAGGTAAATGTTTCCTTTGTATAGACTACTTTTCCTTGAAATAAATACTAGAGGTTTTTTTCTGTATTTCTTAGTCTTTTTTTTTGCCATGTGGTTTGAAGTTACTGGGTAGGAAGAAGAGTTGGGGGATTGAAGGCAAAATATGGTAAAGTTTTCAAACACTCTAAGAATTCTTGCAACCAGATATAACAAGTCCTCTGAATAGGTCAATTTGCTAATTCTGGAGTTTATCTTTTTTGGAAGCAAACATAATAATGAATCAGACAAGCTATGGGTGCTGTCATTCATGAACAGCAGGACTGAGGTGGATGAGGAAAGGAAACGAGACACGGCAGAGAAGAGGTAATCTTACTTCTAATGCAAAAGGCTGATTCCTGGCCTCTAGATGAATATGGAAGAAATAAATCAACTTCAGCAGTTGTGTTGCTTTTCCTGTTTATATAAGGGACTAATGATATCTTCTGTTACAAGTTAATTGATCATCTTTATGTTGCTCTTTAAAATCTGGAACAAGACAGTGCTTGCTGGAGAAACTATATTTTCTTCTTTTCCTTTAATCAGACTACTCTGATTTACTACTGTTTGCAGTATTTTTTGCAAGGTTTGAGGCTGAAAAGCACAACTTCATAGATAAAACTAGAAGTCTTGCACAATCTCCAAAGTTCTCAGGCAGGCTAGCCTATCCACTTCTTCTTGTTTAACATCTGGAGCATAGTGCTCCAGAGAAAGTTTTGTAGCCATAATGCAGAGAGTAGATGTAGGATAATGGATGCCTATATATAGCTACTTCTGAGTGTTCTTTATGCATATATGAAATGAAAGATAAATGCTGATGGGGGTCAGATGTGAACACTAACAGCTCTGATTTATATAAGGAAGACAAAATTAATGTGTGGGTTTTTTTTTTTTCCCTAATATTTGAAAAGAGAGTCAGAACCCTCTTTCCTAAGTACTCCGTATGTAAATTTTAAAAGTGTGATTTCTTTTAGTATCACTTAGTAGAAATGTTTTTGTTTGGATTTTTTTTTTTTTTTTTTTTTTTTTTTTTTTTCTGAGATGCTGCCTCCTTAATATTTTTCTGGGATGCCTCAGGTTAAATGTTAACATGCTGAGAAAAGGTGCTGTCTCATACTTATTTGTATAGTTATTTATCAGTTTTTTATAATGTACTCATATAAATTAATGATCTGCAGTATTTCTCACTACTTTTCCTGCTACCCCAATGTGATAGTTTGAGTGTTACCATACCCCCACACTTTGTAAACCACACAGACTAGACTCAGACAAGTTGGAAATGGAATGAAGCTTTATATTTACAGTTTAGCACAACATACGAGCAGCTATTTACAATATATACAGTTATATACAGAAATATACAAATGAAAAGGTAATACAGAAACACAACTCCTGTCCTGGAAACCTGAGTCCCCAGGAAGGGCTCTCAACCAGCCTTCCACCTTCCTCCCACTCCTCTACCTTATCACAGATCTTGCCTCATGTTTAAGGCAGTTTTGAGGGTCGGCCAGAGGGGTTAGGAAACAAGTGGATTAGTCACAAAGATGGCAGGTTAGGTTAGAGAGAGAAAAGTGCAGCCCACAAAGCCCAGAAAGCGACAGCCTTATCTATGTTTTTGTTCTTGTACATCTCAGCAAGCCTAAGAGTGAAATAGACATCACCACTGTTTCCTTTTCACAGCCTGTAATCTAATTCTCACCAAAACATTCTAGTTAGGCTCAAACTGGCACACCTGAGAAACAGAATATTAACTTGTGATGTGCAAAATAAATAGGATAAATAAATAGGTGTCGCGGAGGGGTATTCTGCCACCTATGCCGATTGTGGCGGAGGGGAGAAATTAATTGGTGCAAGATAATATTCCATAAAAATATGTATTTATTAACTTCAATATTCTGAACTCTCACCACCCCCAACCACTGTAATTTAATATTAAAATGGATCTTACACGATCATGAAAACATTCTAGGATGAATATAAACAGTAACTTGTGAATAACTAGCATACATTCAAACTGTAAACAGAGAGAGGAGTTTCCCCGCAGCTTAATACCACTTGGTGTCAATATGCTATGTGCCGAGCAGGTGGGCTGAAAACTCTTTCTGCTCTAGAGAGGAGGCAATAGATATTACAGAGGCATCAAAACATTTACTTACAAGTTTTGATTATCAATCACCCTCCGGGGCTACATAACAGCCTATTACTAATGTCCAAACTTCAGAGGAATCTTTGCCCATGGACTTTGAGGCTGGAATCCTCCCGGCTTGAGGGGAAAGGAGAATCTTTCTGGTTTCTGAGGAAATGATGGTCTCTGACCCTGTGTCCTGGCTTCTTCTGGAGGCTCTGTCCACGGGCTGTTGGCAGGACCTTCAGGTACAGGAGTAGGATGTACATGTGGTACAGCACGGTCTCACGCTGGCTAGCAGGCCAATCGTGTGCAGATAAGTGAGTCTGCTTCTGGTTAACTCAGCATCAGTGGCATGCTTACCAGCCAATGATAAGGCAGCGGGCGTGCAATACTGTACGCGGCTGCACGGGAGCCTGAGCGCCGTAGGTAAAGGCAGGCAATAAAGGATCTGGTCCTGATAACTCACCACAGCGGCATGCAAGCGTGCACAGCTGCCTGGGAGACTATGGGCTCCACATATACACAGGCAGGCAAGCAATGCGGGGAGCCCAAGCTATGCAGGGGAGTCCCAGCATGTTGTTTACCTGTGTACCCCTATTTATTAAATGTGGGCCAAGATTGATGGCCCCTTGGCCACTAGAATGACCAAAAAGGTATTGGCAGTCAGCCTACAATACCATAATAGGCAAAAGCCACAAGCCTGGACTTTTCAAATATGGTAAACACAACAGGCTAGAACTCAGCAAGTATGAGCTGGGCGCATGGGCTTACACAACATGTTCTCAAACAGGGGTCCTGGGCAGACCAGACTTTATGGCACCAGGCCTATTGTGCCCCTTTTATCCATTTAATATGTTTACCTCTGGTTTGAGCAGAAAAACATGTCCAGGAAGGGCAAGGCATAAAAAAGCCTATTTTCGGGCCTACAGGCTCTCCACAACAACATGAAACTTTCTGTGTCCAATAAATAAAAAAATGCATGCTGAAACCACTGCATGTATACAGTTGCAGGGACAGGCTCAAACCAGCTTGTATCATTTCCAGCAGGTGCAGAAGAACAGCGGTCAAGAGGGAGGTTATTCTTCCCCTGTACTCTGCACTGGTCAGGGCACACCTTGAGTACTGTGTCCAGCTCTGGGCTCCTCAATTCAAGAGAGATGTTGAGGTGCTGGAACGTGTCCAGAGCAGAGAGACAAAGCTGGTGAGAGGCCTGGAACACAAACCCTATAAGGAGAGGCTGAGGGAGCTGGGGTTGTTTAGCCTGGAGAAGAGGAGGCTCAGTGGTGACCTCATTGCTGTCTACAACTACCTGAAGGGAGGTTGTAGCCAGGTGGGGGTTGGTCTATTCTCCCAGACAACCAGCAGTAGAACAAGGGAACACAGTCTCAAGCTGTGCTGGGGGAAGTACAGGCTGGATGTTAGGAGGAAGTTCTTGACAGAGAGAGTGATTTGCCATTGGAATGGGCTGCCCAGGGAGGTGGTGGAGTCACCATCCCTGGAGGTGTTCAAGAAGAGCCTGGATGAGGCACTTACTGCCATGGTCTAGTTGACTGGCTAGGGCTGGGTGATTAGTTGGACTGGATGATCTTGGAGGTCTCTTCCAACCTGGTTGATTCTATGATTCTATATATAGTAAGAGTGACTGATGCTTGTGCATGTATTGCTGCGTTTCAGCTGTTATGGGAAAGAGTAAAACGGGAAATTCTGACCTCATTGCAGCTAGGAGACAGACACAAAAGACCGCTCAGCATCGAAGCTGCCATACTGTCATGAGGGATTTATAAGCTTGCAATAAAAGTTCAGTTTGTTTAAACTATGAAGTCAGATTCTTTCAACTGGTGGAGAATAGTAGAAGCTTCTCATCCTTATGTTATGAGACCATGTTTTACAAAGCAAGTATTGCTGTGAAATGCAGAGGATTGTTAGTGAAGGCTAGTAGTTTACAGAGGACTTCAAAGCTCTGCTGATGTCCATGGTACCTCCTGTGGCTCTCTCTTACCCATTTCTGTCTGCTTTTTCATTAAGTGCTTCCTGCTGCCTTTGAGGGAGGAAAATTGAAACCCATCTCTGCCTTTTCATGTCCACTTGAGGCTTTTTTCCCTGGGTGCTCTGCAGGTGCTTGTGGCAGGACAGGATGCAGCGTGATACCTGGTGACATTCAGAAGAATTGAAGGATTGTGGGGATCTCTAGGCTGTGTCTTTCTGTTTCCCTACTTGCTGGTAGTCAATAAAAACCATTAATGTTTAACTTCATCAAATGACAGGCTTCAAGCGTGTTTACATGTCACCTTACTTGACTTGCTTTTCTTTGTCTTAATCATGAGTGATTCAATGTGTCCTTTCTTATCCAGTTGAGCTCCATGTGGTTCTTGAGTCATTAAAGCCATATCTTATCAGTTTACTTCAGCAGCCCACAGATCAAGATGTACACTAGACAGTAGATTTTGAAAGTTCTGCCTCTCCAAATCATTGCTTATGTTGCTGTCTGCAGTACTCTGTGCAAAGTAAGCACGTAAGTTAACTTACTGAGGGTATTATATTTATAGTACTTTCTGAGCTTAGTTGTTGGGGTGTTTGTAAATTAAGTTGATAGGAAAATTAATTGGAGAATATCTGTGATTATTCAGCAGAATCTAGTGGCCCTTCCTGTACTCAATTCTGCGTGCATTGTTCAGATTAAATCTCCTAAGATTGAGCAATTGGTGAAGAACATATTTTCTGTTTAGTATCTTTCTCAGCAGAGAACTTTTGCCGTCACTCTGTTTACAAGACTAGACTCTTTGTGGCTCAGCCTCCAAAACTATGTCTTTAGGGCTAAAGAAAAATTTTCTATTCAGGGCTTGCAGTATTTCCTCCAGTTCTGTAGAAAATCCTGTAGAACTGAAGTAAGCACTTCTAGACAACAGTCTGTGATTAAAACAGAACACAATCTTCTCTATGAAAGAAGAGTTAATTTTCTGTGAAATATTAAGATTAGCTTTTTTGCTTGCTTTATTCAGGATTGTGGTATATCAGAGTGTAATAATGTTTTTTGTCTCACTAATTTGTGAAATGCTTGTTTAGATGTTATGGGTGTGCGCATGTGTTCTTGGTAAGCACTTAATAAACTAGATGAATCTTTTTCGCTAAAGCTGCGTTGTGTAGAAGAAAATAAACCTGAAGTAGCAGTTGTTTCCAATTATTTTTCTGGAAGTATAATTACATATATTATGTTTTCTCTTGACTGCTGAAATAGATTTCCTAATAGTGTTTTATTATTCTATTTTATTTCAGCAATACATATGTAGTAGTTATGTTTCCATTCCAGTGACTGACCTACAGCCTTCAGTGGCAGTTCTTTAATGACTTTTTAAAAATATTTTACTAATTATGAAACTTTGTGAAGTACAGTGAAAATATTTTCCTGAAATTTGTATACTATAAGTAAAATCCTATTTTTTTTTTCCCTCCTTCACTGGAACAGAATGAAAGCGCCCATTTATAAAGCAATAAAGAGATCCTGAATTCCCTGTCTATTACATAATTTCTGAATATTTTAGTATTTGGAGTTTATATAATTCTTACTTATCTTTTAGTCCCCATCTGTGTTAAGAGTTCAAACATGTGCTTAAACATATTTCCATATTTTACTGTGTACTTATGTCCAATTTTAGATGTGCATGGTAAGAATAAATTGAATTAAACCCCTACATTGCTATCCTCAAAGAGATTTAGGAATCTAATGGTCCATCAAGTACTCCTGCCTGTGCACAGCTGGTAGCTGCAGAGTCGTGGTTGTACCCCAAGGACCAGCTGCTGTACCCTAAGGGCCAGCTACGTTACCTTGTGAGACCTGAAGTGTAGCCTTGACAACGCGCTTATCTTTGAAGAATTTACTGAATGCTTTTTAGGTGCTTAGGAACTTCAAGGTCAGAGCTTCAGGCGTATTTAGGCAATTAAGTACCATTTAACCATGGGCTTTGGTCAAAAAATATTTTGTTGGCTGCTGTTGCTCTTGTGTTCTAAATCTGCAGTAATGCTGAGAGACTTTTAACTGATACAGGTCTTCATTCCTTTTACTTGTATTGGGTTCTGGCACAATGTTTTTATTATTGTCTCATTATATGCACAGCAAAATGGAAAAGTTTTTTAAGCCAGAGTTAGTAAATATTTAATAGCTTAAAAAAAAGTTACTAAAAAAGTGATGAGAAGAGCTCAAAGCTGGTTAAGTAGTGTGTTCAATAGGTGTTTCCCAAAGCACGTAAACAGTATAAGCTTTCATTAGATGACTAAAAAGATTAATTCAGCCTGAGCTTTCCCTGCCTGACTCTCCCTCGTCTTTTCTGGTTCCATGCTGGTGTGTTTTTATGCAAAACCAAATGTCTTTTGTGTTTAGGGAATGAGTATAAGTGTTGGTGTTTGTTAATGTATTTGACAAACTATGGCAGCAAAAGCTATCCTTTTTATATTTTGGCATGAACAATTGCCCTTTTATTGGGCCATTAATGCTGTTTCAGAACATCATGCTGTATCCACAGGCAGTAATTTAGCAGCTGTTTATCAGGAGCTTTCATAAAGCTTTGAATAGTATTATAACATTCAATAACCCTAACAACAGCATTACAGAATGTGTGCTGTTTTAAATGGGATATCTGTGAATGTAGTTGTTCAGGGATGCATGACCCATATAACCTAAAATTTTGATTGAAAGTTACAGTGCTGGCATAGGCTGATGGATAGCAGATTAGAGCCCTGATTAACCATGTGATTCACAGACTGGGAATATATTGTCCTAAGGAAGTTTAATCAGATGCAATCAGAATTTCAAGTGGTAAGATGAAATTCAAATGCACTTTTGGGGTTTCAGGTTTTTTTTTTTTTTTTTTTTTTTTTGCTCCCTTCCTTGTACTTTTCTTCTTAGGCTGTCTTCTGTAATTTATTTAGTTTCCAAAGCTGAAAAATACTTCTTTGATGAATCTGTTCCTCACCCTAAAGCTGTCTGTCTGTTATTCATCAGAAAGCAGGTCTCAGTTCAGTGAGCAGAAGGAAAGATTTTAATAGAAGCTGTGCCAAGGGCTGTAATGCATCATTTTAGAGCCCTAATTACATTACAATGACAAATATCAATGGTGACAACAGCAATAACCTACATCCTTTAATAGCTATGCTGGAAAAGGAGTTTGGGCACTGTGCCATCAGATCAGTCTTGGTTTCAAAACGTAGACCATTAGAAGTGTGTGTGTGTGTCCACAGTATTATTGGCTGATAACTGAAGCCCAGTGGAAGGGCCTTTAAATAAATGATGCCTCTCTAAAGCCTGGTCTCATGAGACAAAAGAGGCAAAATTAGATGACCGTGGAAGCAGCTTTGTTTCCGAGGCAACTTCATCTTTCCATGTGAGGAATTGGATGCCTCATTTTATGAAATCATGCCTTTTTCTTCTTCTGCCAATTAAGTTTATCATGAAAAACCCAGTGGCCTGACATCTTAGAGAAAAGAGAAGATCCTAAATTGCTTTTTAAACTCGGAGTTTTAAAGATCTGTATGAGCATAGAAATGTGAAGTGGACTTGTGTTTTATTCCATGTCTGACTTTTTTTCGTATGCAAAGAAGAACAAGTTTCCAGGTCCCCTCCAATGACAGTATCAATAACTCTACAGAACTACTAACCTACGTTATCAGTACCTACACCTTTAAGTTTTAGGATGGTGTTGCAAGGAAACCAGTCTAGCTAGCAACCAGTGGCTTATTCCTTCCCTTGTATGTTTTGTGGTAAAAAGTTAAGCATGTTGCTCTGGTATTATTGGTAGAGTTATTTGCAGAAACAGTGTCAGTTACAGTGTCAAGTTAGAGGATACTTTGTATTTACTTTGTGAAATGATGGTTTTGGGACAGAACATGTGGTGTGTCCTACCTCTGTGCAAGTACACAGTATTTTCCTTCATGCTCTCCTGCTGACTGGTCTGTGAAGGTAGGCAGTGCCTCTGATCCACAGCCACTCAGCTGGGCAGTTTCCTTGCTGCCCAAGTGTTGAGAATGATAAAATGTAGCTGCATGCACAACCACACAACCAGCGATGCTCCTTGTTAAGGGAAATGAAGACCATTTTAGTATGGAAAAATAATGTAGGCACCTACTTTGGCATAGTAGAGGCATGTCATCTTTGTTGTGACTCGCCTTGTGGGCCCTGTGCCTACCTGAGAAATGCTACTGGAGAATGCTTTAGCATCTCTTCAAACTTATCACAGTATCACAGTATCAACAAGGTTGGAAGAGACCTCACAGATCATCAAGTCCAACCCTTTACCACAATTCTCAAGGCTAGACCATGGCACCAAGTGCCACGTCCAATCTTGCCTTGAACAACTCTAGGGACAGCAACTCCACCACCTCCCCAGGCAGCCCATTCCAGTGTCCAATGACTCTCTCAGTGAAGAACTTTCTTCTCACCTCAAGCCTAAATTTCCCCTGATGTAGCTTGAGGCTGTGTCCTCTCATTCTGGTGCTGGCCACCTGAGAGAAGACAGCAACCTCCTCGTGGCCACAATCACCCCTCAGGTAGTTGTAGACAACAATAAGGTCACCCCTGAGCCTCCTCTTCTCCAGGCTAAACAATCCCAGCTCCCTCAGCCTCTCCTCATAGGGCTTGTGCTCAAGGCCTCTCACCAGCCTCGTCGCCCTTCTCTGGTCACACTCAAGCATCTCAATGTCCCTTTTAAACTGGGGGGCCCAGAACTGAACACAGTACTCAAGGTGTGGTCTAACCAGTGCAGAGTACAGGGGCAGAATGACCTCCCTGCTCCTGCTGACCACACCATTCCTGATGCAGGCCAGGATGCCATTGGCTTTCTTGGCCACCTGGGCACACTGCTGGCTCATGTTCAGGTGGGTATCAATCAGCACCCCCAGATCCCTTTCTGTTTGGCTGCTCTCCAGCCACTCCAACCCCAGCTTGTATCAATGCATGGGGTAGTTGTGGCCAAAGTGCAGCACCCTGCACTTGGAGCTATTGAACCCCATCCTATTGGACTCTGCCCATCTGTCCAGGCGGTCAAGGTCCTGCTTCAGAGCCCTTCTGCCCTCCAACCCAGCCACATCTGCCCCCAGCTTAGTGTCATCTGCAAACTTGCTGATGACTGACTCGATGCCCTCATCCACATCATCTATGAAGATGTTAAAGAGGATGGGGCCCAGCACAGATCCCTGAGGGACACCGCTAGTGACTGGCCGCCAGCTGGATGTGGCACCATTCACCACCACTCTCTGGGTCCGGCCCTCCAGCCAGTTCCTAACCCAGCACAGAGTGTTGCCATTCAAGCCGTGGGCTGACAGCTTAGCCAGCAGTTTGTTTTGGGGGACAGTGTCAAAGGCCTTGCTGAAGTCCAGATAGAACACATCCACAGGCCTCCCCACATCCACCAAGCGGGTGACCTGATCATAGAAGGAGATCAGGTTGGAGTGGCAGGATCTGCCCTTCCTAAACCCATGCTGGCTGGACCTGAGCCCTTTGCCATCCCTCAGGTGCGCTGTTATCATCCCCAGGATAACCTGCATTTTCTTCTCTGTAGGTTGATCTGGTTTCTGTATTCATCAGCTCACTCTCCTGCATACAGCATGAAAAGAGTTGCTGTTCTGCACTGCACTGAGATTGATATAAAAATGTTTATTACAGTTGCGTAACTGTTCATATTTAGTTACCTGTTTTCAGTTACTTAGTGCATTTTGGAATATGTGTTTTAGCTTAATGTCTACTAGGCTCAGAGTCTGCTGGAGGTGAGTTTTCGTATAAGTACTGGGAAAATACGTCTCAAAACACTTTCTGGCCAGAACAGAAGTAGGTGAGAGACATACTACTTCCGATGAGGAGGAGGGAGGGAAATGATCAAAGGTAAAACATTGTATCTGAAATAACTTTAAATATCTGGTATTGACTACCTAAATTGAGAGGAAACGCCTCAAAGTGAGATGGACAAAATTTCTTCTGTTGACTAAGTTATGTTCTAGCTGAAGTAGGATTTTTGGGTTTGATGGAGGGATCAGTGAAGTTTTACAGTGTATGCTACTCAGGAGGTCAGATAAGACAATTTTAACAGTCCATTCTGGCCTTAAAAATCAGTGAATCTACAGGCTTTTCAAAATTACATGCTGAGCTCCTGCATGGCACTTAGAGCCAGTTTTATTCTGTTTGTAAGGAGTGCAGTGGAGGCATCCATCTATCATCACTATGGTAGAAATGTGATCTTCAGCTGAGCACAGCCAAGGCATAGGCTCACACCCTGGAACTGCAGAGGAGGTAGTTAAGTTTGTGAGATGAATCTTAAAGATGGGTATGAGTTGTTGTTTTGCAGCAAAGGAGAGCATTGCTTGTCTCTTTTCACTAAGGCATGTATGTGTTAAATGGCAGGTCAGAGGGTCTTCAGCACATGTCAGGATAGCAGAAGAGCCTAAAAGGGCGAGATGTAGTTTCCTCACTGGTTTTAGGGCACTTTGGTGATTCCTTTAAAAAAAATAAAACTCTGTGTCTGTGTCCTAAAATTTCAAAATGACTAAATTAATGGTGCTTGAACCACTACAACACAGGTACTTTATAGCTGTGCATTATATTGTGGTCTACAATTCCCTGATGAGATACTGTTCTTAAGTAATGCTGTTCAGGATCAAACAGGCTCTCTGGCTGAAGCTTAAATGGACACATCTTGTCACTCTCTGTACTGCTCTATGTAACAAGCAGTTTGTAAATCTCTGTGTCAAATAGTATAATTAATGGCATTTATTTAAAGTTTTATTTAGTTTTTACATAGCATGATATCTGATATTATAGGCACATACAGACCTCTGAAATAAGCAGGTGAGTTAGTTTTGTAGTGGACAGAACATATTCTCGAGTATTCTTTAAGTTACCTATGCTACTGAATAAACAGGAAAGGTGCTTTAGATGAAAGTTTAAAAAAAGAGTTAATATGCATAATTTAATGAGACAAGGACTTGCATAAACAGTGAAGACTACTGAGAGAATACTGGGACAGTATAAAGTAGAAATTATTGTATAAATAACCTAGAGGATTAGATGTATTTATATATGGCAAAGTAGCATGTATTAACTTAAGTGTATCACAGTGTGCACAAGGGGGCAGAGTTAGTTCCACATGTGCCATTACTTCTAGTGTACCATATCCTCTGGTTATGTAGCTGTACAACCTAGATTCATCTTTTATGTGGTCCTGACACTTTTAACAGCTAGCTCTGAGCTGTTCTTTTCTATAGATTCTTTTCTAAGTGTTAACAGCTTAAGAGACAGTGTAGCAATAAGGCCAGAATGGTTGCTGTTAAAAGAAGGAAGCCTAAAGTATAGAAATTCATATATCTTCATCATACAGTTAGCAACTTTGCAAAAGGAAGAGCATTCTGCCTTGCACTATAATGAGGAGCTGATCCTGGCGATAATTTTTGATAAGAAAGTTATTATTTGTTGCAAGAGTCCATGTGGCTTTGGCTTTAAATATTCTGCTTTTGGAGCTGTAATTCTTGTGTTACATTTCCAAATCTCCTCTGTCTCTTCAATACACAGAGAAAGATCTAATCTTCAGTATGGAAGTAGAACATTTTATGTTACTTAATTTCTGATCCAAATTGCTGCATGAAAGTAACTACTATTAACCTTGGGTTTGATAACAGTGTAAATATGACGAAAGACTGCAATACCCCTTTCTAAAATACATGATAGAATGATTACCAGTGAAGTTTTGTATTGCATTACTAGTGTTCTTATAATATGTGATGTTAATATAGAATTAAATAGTTTATTTGCTCCCTTCATGTACAATGGCATTGCTGTGATTTGAAATGATCCTTCTTTTTTCCTCTTAGGAAAAAAAATAATTCAATACACAGTATCATATGTATCTTTTCTTCTTTTTTTGGTTCTCCTGAAGATTCTTTTTCTTTAAATGCTTTTGATGGCATAATCAGAATGAACTTTTCTTCGTGTCAGTTTTAAAAAGTGTTTTCTGTGGAAACCTTTCTAGTCTGCAATTACTAAATTTCTAGGTAGTGTTGAATTAGTGAACTGTATTAATACTTTTGTAATTTTAGTAATCTGTCTTGGCCAGAGGATGACTAGAGATGAAAAAATCCTGAACATATATATGTCTTTTGTGTTCATAGGTGGAGTTGCATCTAAGAATATATATAATTTAACTATTTTTCTTTCTGTCACTTACAGGCAGAAATTGTCAAGAGGCTGAATGCTATATGTGCACAAGTCATTCCCTTCCTGTCCCAAGAGGTAGGTAGTAATTTGTACTGGTGCTGATCTAAACAAATTCCTTATTGTATTTGTTACAAAAGTGAGACTGTGTGTTGAGACTGTTTCCGTACAAATCTCTTGATGCTTGTAGATGACTTTCCACTGTGCTATTATCACTGTAACTTCATTATCATTTCCTAGTCCATTATAATATCATTTAAATATATTAATGAAATAGAACATGTTGTAATGTGCTAAGCAAAATTTTAGTCATTTAAATGTTTTACTCTCACATACAATGTAGTTTTCTCACAATTACCACTTTGTCAGTTTGAAATCAGAGGACAGCTTAGCTTGCCAAAATATTCAAAAGGCATGATTTGTAATACATTCTTGGCAGCAGGCATTAAGATTCAGCAGCAAACTTATATTTCAACATACTGAGTAGTGATGTTCAACACAGTAGTCATACAAATGCAGCTTTTTTGTGCTTTTTTTCTTTCTTCATCCCAGATTACTTGCTATCTTAAATCCTTCAATGTTTTTTGTGGATTTGGGGGACATAGACAGAAGATAGAAGCTTTGAGATAATTCCTCCAAGCACTAATTTTCATCAAATTACAATTTGCTTTTATTATTTTGAGTTCACTGTAGACACTTTTAGGGCCACTGGGATTTAGGGATCTGTTGGGAGCTAGCCGTGTGCCCTTGAAGCTGCAGGTGTATGTGAAGTAAAATGAAGCTGTGGTTCATGAAAGAATGCCTCAGGTGGATAGTGGCTTCTCCTGCACACTCTGCTGGGGGAAGGTGTTGGAGATCACAGTATCACAGTATAGAATCATAGAATCAACCAGGTTGGAAGAAACCTCCAAGATCATCCAGTCCAACCTATCACCCAGCCCTAACCAATCAACTAGACCATGGCACTAAGTGCCTCATCCAGTCTTTTCTTGAGGACCCCCAGGGACGGTGCCTCCACCACCTCCCTGGGCAGCCCATTCCAATGGGAAATCACTCTCTCTGTGAAGAACTTCTTCCTAATATCCAGCCTATACCTACCCTGGCACAACTTGAGACTGTGTCCCCTTGTTCTATTGCTGGTTGCCTGGGAGAAGAGGCCACCCCCCACTTGGCTACAATGCCCCTTCAGGTAGTTGTAGACAGTAATAAGATCACCCCTGAGCCTCCTCTTCTCCAGGCTAAACAGGCCCAGCTCCTTCAACCTCTCCTCATAGGATTTGTGCTCCAGGCCCCTCACCAGCTTTGTTGCCCTTCTCTGGACATGTTCCAGCACCTCAACATCTCTCTTGAATTGAGGGCCCAGAGCTGGACACAGTACTCAAGGTGTGGCCTGACCAGTGCTGAGTACAGGGGAAGAATAACCTCCCTTGTCCTACTGGCCACACTGTTCCTGATCCAGGCCAGGATGCCATTGGCTCTTTTGGCCACCTGGGCACACTGCTGGCTCATCTTCAGCTTACTATCTATCAGTACCCCCAGGTCCCTTTCCTCCTGGCTGCTCTCCAGCCACTCAGTCCCCAGCCTATAGCGCTGCTTGGGGTTGTTGTGTCCAAAGTGCAGAACCCTGCACTTGGCCTTGTGAAATCTCATCCCATTGGCCTCTGCCCATCAAGGTTGGAAGTATCATCAAGATTGGAAGAGACCTCACAGATCATCAAGTCCAACGCTTTACCACAGAGCTCAAGGCTAGACCATGGCACCAAGTGCCACGTCCAATCTTGCCTTGAACAGCTCTAGGGACAGCAACTTCACCACCTCCCCGGGCAGCCCATTCCAGTGTCCAGTGACTCTCTCAGTGAAGAACTTTCTTCTCACCTCAAGCCTAAATTTCCCCTGATGTAGCTTGAGGCTGTGTCCTCTCGTTCTGGCACTGGCCACCTGAGAGAAGAGAGCAACCTCCCCCTGGCCTCAACCACCCCTCAGGTAGTTGTAGACAACAATAAGGTCTCCCCTGAGCCTCCTCTTCTCCAGGCTAAACAATCCCATCTCCCTCAGCCTCTCCTCGTAGGGCTTGTGCTCAGGGCCTCTCACCAGCCTCGTCGCCCTTCTCTGGTCACACTCAAGCATCTCAATGTCCTTCGTAAACTGGCAGCACTAGCAGATGAGTCTGCTAGTGCTGACTGGCATGCATCTATTCAATGCATGGTTTCATTTCAGTAGAATTGGTATACAAGATGTCAAAACTGGAAGATGTGTATCTGTGCATTGCACCTGTGAAACATTGTGCCTCAGAATGTACTGCATCTCTTCCTTACTCCTTTCCAATGGTTCCATGAAATGCTATTTCTTTTTAAGAAACTTTCTCCAGCTGCAAACAAGAAGCTGTGTGCTTGATACTTGCATTCAGTTGATATGCTGCATGAATGCACATGTGTGTGTCTGCATGTGTTTGAAATAAGAACAATGCTATCAAAACTAAAACCTGACAGTGTTCATGAGTGCTGCTTATAAGGATGGATTTGTGGAAACTAAATGATGTGTAATCCTCTTGAAAGGCTGAGAGACCTGGGGCTGTTTAGTCTGGAGAGGAGAAGACTGAGAGGGAATTTAATAAGTGTTTATAAATATATGAGAGCTGGATGTCAAGGAAGGGATAGCCTCTTCTCATTTGTGCCTTGTGATAGGATAAGGGGCAATGGGTGTAAACTACAGCACAGGAAGTTCCACTCCAACATGAGGAAAAAATTCTTTACTGTGAGGGTCATAAAGCACTGGAAGAGGCTCTCCAGAGAGACTGTGGATTCTCCTTCTCTGGAGACTTTCAAGGCCTATGTGGATGCATTAATGTGCCACCTGCACTAGATTATATGGTCCTGCTCTGGCACGGGGGTTGCACTTGATGATCTCTGGAGGTCCCTTTCAACCCCTAACATCCCATGATCCTGTGATCTAGTTATGTTGGTGGAGGACTAAAAAATTCAAGTCTTGAAGGGATCTGAAGTGAGTAGCTGTTGATGCTGTATTTTAACAGCTATAGGATCTCTGTTGGTGTTTTATTTGTATAAATATATAATACATAAAATGAGATGTGAAACTGGTTAGTACCAATGCTAAAGTGAGCACTAAGATAGAATGGCCTTTAAGCAAAGAAAGAGGTGAGTTCTTGGCAGCCAATGCTGTGATCTTGGCAAAGACATGGGATCAGCATGGGATTATGTGGTTTTACAGTATATTTGAAGAAAGTTATATTTGATTCGCAGTGACTGATAGATTTCTGACCTTTGATTTTGAAAATCCCAGCTCCCACCCCCTCTACATCCTCATGTGGAAATTGAGAGGGGAAAAAAAAAAGGCGGTAGGTGTTTAGATTTTACATTAGTGGCATCCCACTCAAGTGAGCATAGGTTCTCTCTTGTTCTATGCTCCCTGCGAATTGAATACTCCTCTCCCTGGAGCTAAATTGCTCTAAGGTCATTCTCCTTAAAGCTGGTATTAGTACATTTTAAGTTTCTGCCATAGAGAGAGAGAGAGGCACTATGAAGGCTTCACATTATACTTAGTTCTTTTCTTCCATTGAAAAGAGTCTGCCATGTGGTGCCTACATGCAGCAGCTTGTCAACTATGAGCCAAGGGGCCTGATATCTGTTTAGCACCCCACTGGCCACCAAGGTGGACATCAAGAACGATTTGAAAGTAATTCTGGACTTACCCATTGTACTAGCTTCTCATTAATATGTTGGTTATGAGAACTATGGAAGCAGAGAACTCAGATGATCCAGATTGTAGATTTAGAAAATTGTTGCACCATTTCTGTCATGGGTACAGTACTGGTGCTTAAGTGCACCAGTGCCAGTGTGCTTAATGACTGCTGTTTATGTTGTTCATCTTTAGACCAGAGCTTTGAGTTAAGCGGTTTTAGATCTGAAAGCAAGCTTTTGTAAGGCTTCTGTGTTAGTGAGTATCTGTTTTTTAAATCTGTGGCAAATAATATTTCCTTCACCTGTTTGCATGTCTCATTTACCAAGTCCTGTAGCTCCTTCTTCAGTGCATGTTGCATGGTGTCAAAGTGCTTTGTGGTACAGCAGTGGTGGAGAGATTTAGAAAAAATACTAAACCTTCAATGTTTTTTCATGCATTAACAAAGTAAAAAGGGAGTACTTCCAAAAAGCCCTTGTACTCACTTTCTGTGGAGAGAAATGTGCTTTTTAAAAAATTCACCTAGTATGAGGGAAGGGCTACTAGACAGGGACTGAAAAGAGAAGCACAAAAAAATGTTTTCACATGATTGACTGTGTCACTGATCATAATGTCTTTCAAATTCTGGTTCAGGAAAACTTGGTAACTGTTTAACCTCTCTTAGGAGAAAGATTTATTTAAATTGATTTATATTGGCATATGCTGATAAGGCAAAAGAAAACTGAAGTGTAGTTTTTAGTATTCTGCTAGTCTTGATTTCTGTCTAATTTGTGTCCTTAATAATGAGCGTCTTAATGGAAGTCTTTATTTCACTATATAGATTAATAGCTGAATCATAACATGGTTTTGCTGTTTGTGCCTTTTGCATAGTCTAATTGTGGAACAGTGGCTGAAAAATGTGATCAGACTCCTTTGTATTGTGCCTGAGGGAAAAATGAATAAAATACAGTGGTTATATGCACTGACGGCAACATTATTGCCTCGTAATAACATCAGGTTAACTTGTATTATTGCTTGTTAACTTTGTAAGGAATCAGTGGCTTGCGATAACTTGCTGTAGAAGAAATCATGGCCAAAATTGCTAGAGATTCTGTGAAAAGGATACAGTTATAATACCTCACTCTATTGTGTACTAATGTCTGCTTTATTTGAGGGGGTAATCCACTAAAGTATTCAGCAAATTCTTGAGGCTTCAGTTAATTTTACTGTGCTCTACATCATCTAAGCATATATAGAAAATAAAATTCATAACACACAGTTAAGTGATGGTTGTTTTTACATTGCCTTCAACTTAGTCAAACTGTAAAGAGCAGCACCAAAAAATATGAGCTTCCCACTTTGATACAATAAAGTGACTTTGTGGTCCAGGTATCAGATGCACCTCGGGAGCAGGGTGTGTGTTCATTGTTGCAGTTGCAGGCTTCCTGTGCTGTAACAGTCATTTTCTACATTGCTGTGATGCCTGAGATACCAAGGCACTCAAAGTAGTTACTATTGCATAAAATGAAGGGGATTCTACAAGATTATAGGTAAATGCTTGGAGGTTGTTAGAACCCAGTTAACTTAGTTTCTGATCTGATGGTATAGATAGTTTGATACTCACATATCAATGTTCTAGCCAGTAACGTGCAATGCATTTTACACCTGAAGTTGTAGATCCTGCCTCTGCTAATTTATGCTTCTTCTCAACTGAATTTACCAGCTGTGGTGGTGTGACAAGCTGGGGCTGTTTCCTGTCTGGTCAAGGTAGTGTGTGTCTGGCTGCAGCCTCTGGCTGTTACGGGGCCTTTCTGGCTATCCAGTGCTGAATGACCTCATCTGCTGGATAGTGGTGTTTGTTTAGTATGGCTGGAGATATTCATATATCGCAATTACCATCTTTTGAGTAAATATAGATGATGTTTATCTTGATAAGACACAAGCAGGCTGGCTGATTTATGCCTAATGATGTAATTGGTGCAACCTGATGCTCAGTATAATTTGCAAAAGCTTCTTGAGAAGCTAGAAAAATATTCATGGTATTTGCCTTGTGATTTTCTATGCCACACTGCAAATATTAATTAGGCTGGAGGAGACTAATACAATTTTTCAGATAGTGCATTTTCCCTTCCACCTGTCAGTGAATTAGCTAATAGTAAGTTAGAAGGATTGCCCTGTAATAGGTTCTTCAATTGTCTGTGCATGATAAGGTAGTCAAATACGTTTAAGAGTACAGTAAAGTGCCAAACATGGGCATGCATACACACCAACAAACATACATAAAGGAAATGCTGCATGCAGTCTTCTGAACATTTCAATATTACTTGATGATTTTCCCATTACAAGATAGCTGTGAGCTGTCATGTGCTTGCTTTTCTCTCTACATACATCCCCTAGAAGTGCTTTTAAAGTTCAGTAAATTTGGATGAACATTGTGAGATTCATTATATAAAACCAGATTAGGAGTCTTCACATGCTGTTCAAAAGGAAGTAGTTGTTCTGAAAAGTGAGAGTCTGAAAAGACAACATTACTTTTCTCCATCATACGCTTGCCCCAAACCAGAGCTGAAACAGTAAGTACGAGGAAGATGTCAAATATCTGTTGTCTTTCTACCAGGGAAGACAATCTTATTAGTGATTTATGTATATAATGCTTATAATATGTTGCTACATTGCTAAAAAATGTTATATTTTTGTAAAGCGGCTGTGATACTGTGATACTGTACTGTGAAATCTTAACTAAGTTAGAGGCTTGATTGCAGTGACCCTGCTGATCCCTGACTCCTAATGGTAGGTGTGCTAGTTTAAGGCTAGCTGAAATATTTTAGTGAGAGAAATTAGATTATAGGCTGTGAAAAGGAAACAATGGTTATGTCTACTTCACTCATAGGCTTGCTGAGATGTATAAAAACAAGAACATAAACACAGATAAGACAATCGGTGTGAGTCTCTGGGAGCCTGTTTTTTTTCTGCTTGAGCTGTTAATTAATCCTTATGCTTTTGAGCCTCCCAACTCGCCTTGCACGTAAGGCAAACTGGGATAAAGTAGAGGGGTGGAAAGCAAGTGGAAAGGTGGCTGGAAGCCCCTCTTCTGTTTCTGGGAGGGGTGTTGTGTTTCTGTATCACTTTTAACTAGTGTATTTCTATATGTAGCTGTATATAGTGTAAATATCTGCGTATATACTGTTCTAAGTGGTAAATATAAAGTTTCATTTCTTAATTTTCCAGCCGTCTGAGTCTAGACTGGGTGATTTCATAAGAGTGGGGGAGCAGGTAACACCCAAACCATCACAGTAATGGTATTCACTCAGCAGAAGACTGTGCCATCCCTAAGCCCTGTACTCACCTGGTCTGCTGTAGCTTCCCAAGTGGAGCTCTGGTGGGAACACATTGTCATTGAAATGTCAGGCTGCAGGGTGTGCCCCACTGTTACAGAAGTGTCAGATGGCAGCAGTGAGCGCACCTGTGAGAGGCGTGCCCAGGTAGAGGAGTTTCTCTGCGTAGCGGTGGAGCTTTGGGAGGAGATAAGTAGGCTGAGGACTATAGGGAATGTGAGAGAGTGGTAGACTCTTAGAATCATGCTTTGCTTTCCCTGGAACAAACCAAATAGGCAGACAGAGCTGGAGATGTGGAGAGTTCCCTGTCCTCTCTCTGCCTGACTGAATACGGTGACTTAGAGATAGGGAGAAATGGCAAGAAGCTGCTGTCCAATGCAACAGGCACTGCAGACAAGCCTCCCCAGTGACTACTGCACCATGAACTCTTGCAAAATAGGTGCCATTCTCTGCAAAATTAAGTTAATGCTGTCGAGAGTTATGGTTCTCCTGACCTGGAGGTGATGCCAAGGTTCAATTGGCTTACAGTATGCATATAAAGCTCTTCTTTAAAGAACAGAAGACAGATCATTGCCTTCTGGTGTGTCAGCCACTCCACACAGTTTGGTGTCATCAGCAAACTTGCTGACAGTGCACTCAGCTCTCATCCAGGTCATTGATGAATACGTTGAACAGAGCTGGCCCCAGTAGTGACCCCTGTGGGACTCCGCTAGATAGATACAGGCCTCCAACTAGACTCCATCCCATTGACCACAACTCTCTGACTTCTTTCCTTCAACCAGTTGACATCCCCCTCACTACCTGATCACTCAGAGCACACTGCCTCAGTTTAGGCAAGGATGATAGGGGAGATGATTTCAAATGCTTTGTTGTAATGATGATGAACCACAATCACTGCTCTACCATCTATCCACCTGGTTATGTCCTCATAAAAGACTGTCAGGTTGGTCAAACATGACTATCTTTTGGTAAAACGATGCTGACTGTTCCTAATGACCCTCATGTCCTTGATATGCCACAGGACAGCACCAAGGATAAGTTGTTGTTTTACCTCTCTGGGAATGAAGGTGACTGCTCTATAGTTACCTGGGTCATCCTTCTTAACCTTTCTGAAGATTGGAGTGATGTCTGCCTTCCTTCATTCTCCAGGCACCTCTTCTATCCACCATGACTTACCAAAGATAGTGGAGAGTGGTCTGGCAATGACCTGTGCCAGCTCCCTCAGCACTCACGGGTACACGCCTTCAGGACCCATGGATTTATGAATGCCCAGATTATTTAACTGTTCCTTAACTCAGTCTTTGTCAACCAAGGAAAACTTCTCCTTTGTCATGTCTTCCTCTGGCACTTCATGGCTTTGGGGCTCCTGAGGACAGTCTCCAGCAGCATAGATGAAGGCAAAGAAAGCATTTAGTAACTCTACCTTCTTTGTATCCTGTGTCACCAGGGTACCCATCTCATTCAGCAGTGGGCTTACATTGCCTCTAGTGTTAGTTTTTTCCTGCAGTGTGTTTGAAGAAGCTCTGGCGGTTTGGGTATTAACCCACCCTCCACACTTTTATGGAATCACCCAGACTAGCCTCAGCCGAGCTGGACATTAAGAATGAAGCTATAGTTACAGCTTAACACAATATACAAGCATATGTACATAAATGTATACAGTTATATACAGGTTAAAAGTAACACAGAAACACAATACCCCTTCCAGAAATAATGAAAGTCCCCAGGAGGGCTCCCAACCCAAACCCCCTTCCTCTTTCTCTCCCTTCAAAAATAACCAGATCAACCCACATATATCTCACATGATAAATCTGGAGATCTGAGGTCAGATATCAAAAAAAGATGACAAGGAGGTTAGGGGAAGAAGGGGTTAGGTAGATTAGAGAGTTATAGATAGTCATCCACAGAAACCATATCTCCAGCCCTGGAGCCATCAACAGGGGTTTGGATTCTAAACCACAGATTGGTTTACAAGGTGCCAGAGCTACAAACAACTAATGGGATGCCCTTGTCCCAGAGGGGGAGAAGGATCCTTGGGGCAGGAGTTGGCAGGGCTCATTGATAGGCCTTTAAACTACATTTGAATGGGGAAGGGGTTAATAGTCTCCTGCTGGCTGATGACAAACAGTGGGGCAACTGACTGGAGGCAGAGGGATGCAGAGCCAATGAGGGCCCTCAACCTCCTGCCCTGAAGCAAGCCAGGGATGATGCAGCAGGACAATCTGAGGAAGTCAAGGGGACACCCACAAGTCCATGGGACCAGATGGGATCCATCCCAGGGTGCTGAGAGAGCTGGCAGCTGAGCTGGCCAAGCCACTCTCCATCATTTTCCAGCAGTCCTGGCTCACCGGAGAGGTGCCAGGAGACTGGAAAATGGCCAACGTGGTCCCCATTCACAAGAAGGGTCGGAGGGAGGAACCTGGGAACTACAGACCCATCAGCCTGACCTCAGTGCCAGGGAAACTGATGCAGCAGGTTATCTTGGGGGTGATAAGAGCACACCTGAGGGATGGCCAAGGGCTCAGGTCCAGCCAGCATGGGTTTAGGAAGGGCAGATCCTGCCTCTCCAACCTGATCTCCTTCTATGATCAGGTGACCCGCTCGGTGGATGTGGGGAGGCCTGTGGATGTGTTCTATCTGGACTTCAGCAAGGCCTTTGACACTGTCCCCCAAAACAAACTGCTGGCTAAGCTGTCAGCCTGCGGCTTGGATGGCAACACTCTGTGCTGGGTTAGGAACTGGCTGGAGAGCTGAGCCCAGAGAGTGGTGGTGAATGGTGCCACATCCAGCTGGCGGCCAGTCACTAGCGGTGTCCCTCAGGGATCAGTGCTGGGCCCCATCCTCTTTAACATCTTCATAGATGATGTGGATGAGGGCATCGAGTCAGTCATCAGCAGGTTTGCAGATGACACTAAGGTGGGGGCAGATGTGGCTGGGTTGGAGGGCAGAAGGGCTCTGCAGCGGGACCTTGACCACTGCAGCAGGACCTTGACCACCTGGACAGATGGGCAGAGTGCAATGGGATGGCATTCAATAGCTCCAAGTGCAGGGTGCTGCACTTTGGCCACAACTACCCCATGCAGAGATACAGGCTGGGGTCGGAGTGGCTGGAGAGCAGACAGAGAGGGATCTGGGGGTGTTGATCGATACCCACCTGAACATGAGCCAGCAGTGTGCCCAGGTGGCATCCTGGCCTGCATCAGGAATGGTGTGGTCAGCAGGAGCAGGGAGGTCATTCTGCCCCTGTACTCTGCACTGGTTAGACCACACCTTGAGTACTGTGTTCAGTTCTGAGCCCCCCAGTTTAAAAGGGACATTGAGATGCTTGAGCATGTCCAGAGAAGGGCGACGAGGCTGGTGAGAGGCCTCGAGCACAAGCCCTACGAGGAGAGGCTGAGGGAGCTGGGATTGTTTAGCCTGGAGAAGAGGAGGCTCAGGGGTGACCTTATTGCTGTCTGCAACTACCTGAGGGGTGGTTGTGGCCAGGAGGAGGTTGCTCTCTTCTCTCAGGTGGCCAGCACCAGAACGAGAGGACACAGCCTTAGGCTGTGCCAGGGGAAATTTTGGCTCGAGGTGAGGAGAAAGTTCTCTGAGAGAGTCACTGGACACTGGAATGGGCTGCCCGGGGAGGTGGTGGAGTCGCCGTCCCTGGAGCTGTTCAAGGCAAGGTTGGACGTGGCACTTGGTGCCATGGTCTAGCCTTGAGCTCTGTGGTAAAGGGTTAGACTTGATGATCTGTGAGGTCTCTTCCAATCCTGATGATTCTGTGATACTGTGTGATACTGTGACTTGGCACAAGGGGACGACAGGGCCAGCCCAGCTGAAGTGCCTCAGTGCAAATGCACAGAGCTTGGGCAACAAACAGGGATGAAGTAAGGGCCACTGTGCTGCTGGGATGCCATGACATAGTGGCTATTACTGAAACTTGGTGGGGTGATTCCCATGACTGGAATGTAGGGATAGATGGGTACAAGCTCTTTAGGAAGGACAGGCAGGAAAGAAGAGGAGAAAGCATTGCCCTCTATATCAGTGACCAGCTAGAATCAGTGGAGCTCCACCTGGGGAAGGATGCTGAGCTGATTGAGAGTGTGTCGGTTAAAATTGAAGGGAAGACAGGGGAGGGTGGCATTACTGTTGGGGTCTGCTACAGGCCACCTGACCAGCAGAACCAAGCAGATGAGGCCCTTCACAGGCAAATAGAAGTGGCTTTCAGGTCACAGGTCCTGGTCCTCAAGAGGGTTTTCAATCACACCGACCTCTGCTGGAGGGACAACACAGCAAGGCAGAAGCAATCCAGGATGTTCCTGGATTGCATAGATGACAACTTCCTCTTCCAAATGGTAGAGAAACCAACAAGAAAAGTGTAGCACTGGCCCTTGTCCTCACCAACAGGGAAAGGCTTGTGATGAATGTTAGGCTCTGGGACAGCCTTGGCTGCAGTGACCATGAAGCAGTTGAATTTAAGATCCTCAGGGCAAACAGGAGGACTTATTCTAAGCTTACAACCCTAGACTTTAGGTGTGCAGATTTTGATCTCTTCAAGGATCTGCTGGCCAAAGTATCACGGGACAAAGCCCTAGAGGGATGAATGGCTCAGGCTGGGCAGTGAGTGGCTAGAGAGCTGCCCTGAGGAAAGGGACTTGATGGTGCTGGTGAACAAGAAGCTCAGCATGAGCCAGCAGTGTGCACTTGCAGCCTGGAAAGCCAACTAGATCCTGGGCTGCATCAGGAGAAGTGTGGCCAGCAGGTTGAAGAAGGTGATTCTCTCCTCTGGTGAGACCCCACCTGGAGTACTGCATCCGGTTCTGGAGCCCCTATTACAAGAGGGATGTGGAGATGCTGGGGCATGTCCAGGAAAGGCCCACTGGATGATCAGAGGGCTGGAGCACCTCTGCTATGAGAACATACAGAGTTGGGGCTGTTCAGTCAGGAGAAGAGGAGGTTCCAAGATGCCATTATTGTGGCCTTTCAGTATCTGAAAGGGGCCTACAAAAAAGCTGGGGAAGGACTTTTTAGGGTATCAGGGAGTGACAGGACTAGGTGGTATGGAGCAAAGGTAGAGATGGGTAGGTTCAGGCTGGATGTGAGGAGGAAGTTCTTCAGCATCTGAGTAGTGAGACCCTGGAATGGGTTGCCCAGGGAGGTGGTTGAGGCCCCGTCCCTGGATGTGTTAAAGGCCAGGGTGGATGGGGCTCTGGCCAGCCTGATCTTGGGTAAGGTGTCCCTGCCCATGGCGGGGGAGCTGGTACTAGATGATCCTTGTGGTCCCTTCCAACCCTGACTGATTCTATGATTCAGTGAGATGACAGGAACCATCTGTGAAGAAAGCATAGTTCTTTTCCTGAGCAGAGAGATCAGCATAAGGAGGAGCTTCTTCAGCATGGATTATGTTCTCCTCTGGAGGTTTTGTACAGTCTGTTCCTTCCAGCCAGTTGGTGATTGCTTCCACTCCAGACCAGGGCGAAGTGAGACAAGCACCCCAATTCTCTCCTTTTGGGGTATGAGATTTAGCAAGGCTGAGTGTGAGGTCTTACACTTGGGTCACAGCAACCCCATGCAGCGCTACAGTCTTGGGGAAGAGTGTATGGAAAGCTGTCCAGCATAAACAGACCCTGATGTGCTGGTTGACAACCACCTGAACATGAACCACCATGTGTCCAGTTGACCAAGAAAGCCAACAGCATCCTGGCCTGTGCCATGAGTAGTGCGACAAGCAGAACCAGGAAAATTATCATCTCCCTGTACTCAGAATTGTTGAGGCCACACCTTGGGTAACTGTGTTCAGTTTTGCACCCCTCAGTATAAGAAAGATGTTGAGGTTTGGGGTGTGGGGTGTGTCCAGAGAAGGGCGTCAAAGCTGTGAAGGGTCTACAGAACAGGTCTTATGAGAAGTGGCTGAGAGAGCTGCTGCTGTTCAGTCTGGAAAAAAGAAGTCTGAGGAAGACCTTATCACTATATTGAATGAGGTTGTAGTGAGGTGGGTGTTGGTGTCTTGTTTCTGGTATCAAGTGATAGGATGAGAGAAAATTGTCTCAACTTGTATCAGGAGAGATTTAGATTGGATTTTAGAAGAAATGTTTTTACTGAAAAAAATTATCAAACACTGAAATAGTGTGCCCAGGGAGGTGGTTGAGTCCACATCTCAGGAGGTGTTTAAAAGGTGCATAGATGTGTGGTGCAAAGGGACGGGTTTATAACTTAGACTTGGTAGAGTCAGAAAATGATTGGACGGGATGATATGAAAGATCTTTTCCAGATGGAACAATTTCATGATTATATTCTGTGAATGCTTGTGCAGGAGTCCAGGCTAGGTGACACAGAGTTAGGTAAGACAAAATGATGGTGAAGAAGCCTACATCCTTCATATGTTTTTTGTTGTTGCACTACCCACTGTCGGTGTGAAAGGAGGTGATTTTCCATAATAACAAGGCAAGTGCAGACATGCTGCTTATTATAGAAAGCAAAAATGGGTGAAGAGAAGAGAAGAGAAGAGAAAGAAGTTCAAAAGGAGAAATCATGCTAGTCTGCAAGACAAGCCAGGCATGTTATTGAGGTAATTGCTCTGACCTGTTAAATTCAATGCAAAATACTGTTTTCCTATAACCGAAAAAAAGAGTGTCTGTCATTTGCCTGTGTGCACAGAGGAAAGCTACCATTAAATGTGTGTGAAAGCTGCAACCCTGTATCTATATATGGGTTGGAAAAAGGTAACCCTTTTTTTTTGTTGTTGCTTTTTTTTACTTGGATGTAAAATTGCTACATGATCAATGGGTGGATAGGCAAATACAAACTGCTTGGTTTTAATGTGGCACTGCTGTTAATGTCTCACTGGTTGGGGGAGGCGTTCAAGCCCTTGGGAAGCCCTAGAGCTATCCATCCTTAAGTAGCTATGTGGACTGCATCATGTAGCTGTCACTCAGCTTGACAGTCCCCTGAGCTTGCTGCCTCTCACCTTGGTTTCAGGTTGCAGTGTGCCCCTAGAACCTATTTGGGCTCCTCTGTATGTAGAACCTGTCCATCCGTTACCGGAGCCACAGCTGATAATGTGGAACTCTCCACCTGCCCTGGGTTCAGAAATGGTAGGACAGCTGGTGGGCCCTTCAGACATTGTTCAGCCTTCTTACACGCCACTGAGTCACCGCTTTCATGTGCATTTATCCACTCAAGTGTGCGGTTCGTGCCTTTGATTTGAGGTAGCCCTGGGGTCATTCAAGGCAGGCCCCCTGTTGGGTTTTGTGGGACTGAGTGAAAGTGTGCTGCATTGCTGCAATAAGGAGGAATTGATGGAGAGGCTAATTACAGACCATCTCTTCTGGGTCTTTTGCATACTATGCCGATGAAGATTAAATCAATGTTAAAGCAGCTAGCAGGAGAGTTTTAATTGTCTCTACTGTACCTAATTTAGGTTCACTGTTACAAGGCCCATGGGTTTTTTCATCTCCATGAAGGCTTGATCCCAAACCTATTAGAATCAATGAAAGATGCCTTGTGTGGCTGCTTAGGGAATTTGTGTCTTAACAGTGCCTTCCAGCAGAAATACGAAAGTAACATTTTGGTCCTCTACCCCTTCATCTTCTCTTCCCCTCACCTGGGAATGAAAGGATGTTTCTCTGAAATACTCCAGAGAGCCATTCTTTATATGTTTGCTGTAAAGGAAATTAAAAAATTCAGATGCCTGTGAAGTGGACTTACTTTTCCAAAACCTGGATGAAAATTGGAGTAATTTCTGCAATAAGTTTTATGCTTTTAGTCTGACTTTCTGTGGGACACTGATTTTTTTTCTTCTGCCTCTGACCCTGGGAACAGGATTTAAGTAAGAGGATGCTGGAGGACTTGAATGCTTATATGTAAAAATCAACAGCTAGGTTATCTTTCTTTAGTGCAGAAAGCATTGCCTAGGAAATGGTAGAATCTTAAAGATGACTGTGAACTCAGTAAGTGATGGGCTTTGTGAAAGTAACATATGAAAGATATTTAGACCCCCCTCTTTTGGATTTTTTTTTTTAGATGACTTAATCAAAAATACTGTGACCCATTTTTGGTGTGGCTGACCACCACCATAAGATGGTAGTATAATTTTTTGGTGATTATTCTCTTCTGTCACTAGTCTTTCAGCAACATAATTGATGAAAGTGCTGCTTATCTTTAGCTTGTGATGACCTGAAGGTGATAACACATCATCAAGAACTTGATGGCTTGAGTATTGTAATTTCCTTTTTACTGGCTATTTGGTAATGCACTGCTAAATATTTTTGTTTTAATTTGTTGTTATTTCTGAAGCCAAGAACATATTTGCTTATATTGTCTGCTTGAAAGTGACAGATTTGGTTTATGTCAGCACTGTAGCATTAGGAAACTCTAGATGGGACTGCTGTGATTCTGTTTGTAGCAGTGTGTTATTTGTTCTTCTGGTATTTCCTTAGTTTAATTCTTCTATGCTTAAAAACAAACAAACAAACCTTAAAACCATTTTCTTCCTTCCAGGGATGTTTCTAAACTACCTCCTTTGTTATTTGCCTTTATCCATTTTTTGTGGATTTCTTACATTTCTTACAATTACTGGTAAATTTTTAGGCTCACTTTTCTTTACCCTGGGGGCTTTTATGGGAGAGAGTTTATTAATAAAAATGCCACTTATGTTTGCATGTTGCTCTGAGGAATCAAATGAGACTGCCAAGCCTCCACGGTAGTGGAGCCCTTTCTTATGGTTCCTTTCCCCAGTGAGGCTTAAGCTAATGCCTGGGAAATTTTTCTCATGCTCTTCACCAGCTCCTGTGTTGGAGAAAGTCTGGAGGATTTGAGTCCCCACCTTGTTTAATGTATCTCTCTGCCTCTAGTAAAGAGGAATGTGAGGTGTGGCTACATAATCTGTACCTTGGCTCTGTTTTGCCTGCATAGACAACTATGATGATCAAACTGGAGGCTTTTTGTGCAAAAGAGCAATTATTTTCGATGTAGATATAATGTTTCCTACTTCAAGCATCAGCATCTCTTGAGGCAGGCAAGAGCTTGCTCCTCTCGTGTTCAACTCACATAAATGAAAGGTGACTCAGACTCAGATTGTACAGTCTACTTGCACCTCTCCCTGACTACACCTTGCTTAAATTTGTTACATGCAATCCCAATCCTTTGAGTCTGCTTGTGCATGTGAGTCTACCAACAGTGGAGCTCTGAATAGACATGACTGGTTGCAAGATGAGGACCTTACTTTATTTGTAGTTGATGTTTTTGACTAAATATCAATCACTTTTCAGCATACAGCAGTGTCAGATTGACTGTAGGAATACGGTATCGCTCAAACTCAGAAAATATAACCACTGAAGCTTACAAACTGTGTTACTAATTAGACCATGTGTTTCTGATGGATTTTTTTTAAAGCTATTAAAATGTACATGTTGGGGATTGAAATAATTAGTTTTCTTTCACATATTTCATGGAATTGTGAATGGCATTTTAAATTTCTTTATTGCGGTTGAGTTGCTTTGAAATGTACCTAAAAGTGGAAATCTGCGTATCCTCTGGTGACATGGGTGCCATGTTTCTTTTTCGGTATACTTTAAAAAAGTAAATTAAAAAAATAAAAAGCACTCCGTGGCTGTAATAAAAGTGGCTTGCATTTTAAGTTGGCATGTAAATTCAAGATCACACTGTGCTGATGAATAAAAGGAAGACAATTCCCTGTTTAGTTGTGTTGTAAAATAGCTCTGTGGGGAGCAAAGGTGTAATTCCTGGCAAAGAATGGCATTAAATATCCTCCTTTTCTCTAGTATTGTTACAGATCAACACAATGTAACTGCCTGTTATAACTAAACAATTATTTCAAGCCCTGCATTTGTTTGAAAATCAAAGAAAAAAAATGAAAGGAACAATCTGTGCTTAATCATTTAGAAAACAAATAATTTTATTCTGTTTCTGATCTTCATTTATAGCACCAGCAACAAGTGGTGCAGGCTGTGGAGCGTGCCAAGCAAGTGACCATGGCAGAACTGAACGCAATCATTGGGGTATGTGGCCTTTCTGGTTTTGCTGTAATTGTGTTTATAAATAGCTTTTATTTTTCTTTCTCTTTCTCTCCTGTATGAATTAATTTCCATCAGGTGGGCAACAGTTGTGAGCAGTGATGTAGTTCAATAGCTTGACCTTCATGAACACTGGTCACTACCTGAAAACATTTGCTTGACTAACGGAGTAATTAGTGTCTGTTTTGTATCCATTTCCCAGAGCTTACTCAGTATCTCTTTTTTTTTTTTTTTTGGGTCGTCTTTAAGTAATATTGCTTCCTTTGACTGCAAGCCAGCCTGCTTCTGCAGCCACAGGTAGTGTTTGTACAGTAACACTGCTTTAGGAGGTTCCCATTCCTGCTGCCCACACCTGCAGGCTCAAGGCTGCACGCATTCACCACACTTTTTACATTAGAGAATGTCCATTATGCTTTTTTAAAAAACAAAACAAACCCCAACCAAACAAAAAGCGAAACTAAACCAAAACACAACAAAAGCCAAAACAATAACAACCAAAACTGATGGCAAAACGACTTATCACCGGTGTGCTTATTGGCACCCTGTTCCTAGTCATATGAATGTACAGGGATGTGGAGCCCTTCTTGTAAAAGGTTTGCTACCATCAGTATTAGCCTGGTGTAGCAGTCCTGTGGGATTTTATGGGTGTGGGCAGCCATGATGTTTACATTTTACAACTGAACAGGAAAGGCATAACAATGACAGCCTTGTCTTTTCACACTACATAAAATAAAGGTGAGAAGTCATAGCTTAATAGCACATTATTCACATGTATAATTAGGCAGCTAATGCAAGCAGTTGTTTAAGTTATTCTAATGAAGACACTGCAACTGTACTTCCCATCTTCTGTGCCCTCCCAAATGCTTTTACTTTCATGTATAGATTTTAAATAAAAGTAAATTCTTTTTTTAAAATTCAGTATATCAAACACACTTTGAAATGCTAATTATTACATTTACTTTCATTAAAATTCAAATTGTTGAGTGAAGATGTGGATAAGGGTCACAGAATAATCAATCTGAAGTGAAGATACTGCTTCAATTATGCCTCTATCTTTTAACTGACAGTAGTGTTGAGCAGCATTCTGACTGTGGCTTCAGCTTAATAGGCTGTTTCTAGTTCTATTTAGTATCCCTTTGACCACAAGAAAACACTGGTAGTCAATTAGAAGATATAAATGGAAAAGAGTAACCTTCATTTCCTCTGAAGTGCCCGTTAGAAAGAAGGGGGTGAATTGCAGTGAGTTGTGTAAAATCATGAATAACATTTGTTGTATGTCTTTTATGCTTCAGTGGGGAGAGTGGGAAATGAATAATTTTCCAATTAGTTTTCATTACCTAACCAAAAATATTGCTTTCTATTAACATTCTGTGCATAAATTAAAAATCTAAAGGTTGGCTTCTTTGTTAAAGAAGTTTTTGTATGCGTGTGCTGCATGTGTGTACGTAGCTTGTACGTATATGTGTATATACTGTTTTGTGTACATGCATGTGCGTGTGTATGCATACTTCACAAGTCTACCTTGCAAGGCCATTAACCTTTATATGTTTTAGAGAGACTGCAAAAAGCAATTTTCTTTCTAGTAAAGAGTAAGTTGATTTATGTACAACATCTAATGTTACAGGTATTGGCTGCTGTACTTATTTTTTTCCTGCTTTTGTGACCACTGACCACAGAGAATAAATATAAACAAACTAAACACTTGTCTGGGAGCCTGGCAGTCACTTTTGTTGGTCTTTGTCCACCAGACAGAATATTTTTTCTATTTTGTTTGTTTCTGAATTATATCTTCATTGGTATTCTGTTGCTTCAAATTTTTGTATTTGAACATTGGTTTTGTGTGTTGGACAGCTCTCACTTCTCTCACAAGACTCACTTCTACCTTGTAGTACTGCCTTTTTTTCACTTTCATGTTCTGTGTTGATTTGAAAACTGTTATGTGGTCCTCTCTTCAGTTTTAGAGAAATTGTAACAGTAGAAACTGAAAATTTGATGTTCATGAGGTTTGAAGACAAGTCATATCATCTTTATAAACTTGTTAAAAGAGGAGAATAACTAGGATAGCAAGTTACCAAAAAAACCAAAGTACTAGCTGTGTGGATTACTAACAGTAATGCTGCCTCTGCACTTAAAGCCAAAAAATGTGGCATGGGATTAAAAGAAAGGCTTAGCATACTTTGTGAAGTGAATGTTGATAAAAGTGAAACAAATAATGTAACTAGAAATCATGTTTTCTCTTTATCTCTAACCATTGAGCTCTGTGGTAAAGGGTTGGACTTGATGATCTGTGAGGTCTCTTCCAACCCTGATGATACTCTGTGTGTGTGTGATACTGTCTTAGGTTATTTTGCTCTTTGGTAATTCTTACAGCTTTTTTTTTTTAAACCCTGTGATATTTTAATAGCTTCTGAAGTTCATGCTTTTTTACATTTTTTTAAAAAAGCAATTTTTAGCCACCCTTTGAGCTGCATATCAGACAAAGACAAACAGTATGTGAGCCTTTGAAATAAAACTTTACCCTAAGCTTCTCTGTGCTTTGAGGGGTCCCGTTCAGTTTGCATCACTCGAACTAAACCCTTTTAGCTTGACACATGAGCCCTGGGTTTGAATTTAAAATGGATTGTGACAGAAAGGAGGTTGGCATAAGAAAAAAAAATTGACTGTGCACAAATCACATCTCTCTTTGTGTTTCACATATATATATATTTGTATGAATGTGTTCTGATATAATGAAATCTGATGAAGCACCTTTTAACCTTGCAGTATTATTCTATCTTCATTGCTAAATGAACCAAATCACTGATCCATGCAGTTTAAATGCAAAATACTGAAGTGATCCTGAAACCCAGAGAGACTACTTGTTCTGACAATAACCTAGTTGTGTTTAATGGAATGAAACACAGTTATAATGACTTCTTTCACAGGTTATGTTCAGTTTAAAACTGTTGACAGGCTGAAACAAGTTAAGTATCATCTATCTTTTTCTGGAGAGATGCAGAGATTTGAACTAAACTAAAACAAAATATCACAAGCATGCTATGGGACGACCATAAATCTCTAGGCATCCAGACTCTGCATCTGGTGTTTACCATGGACAGTATGATACAGCATTCTTGCTTGAACCAATTTGTGGTAGAAACCTGAGCTCTTTTTCAGGTTAGGTGTATCAGGATGAGCAGTGTGATGTACCTAGTTGAATTATAATGTCATTGCTTCTATGTTTTTCAGTTAAAATCTGCAAGATCTTACTATTGCGACAACACACAAATTGTAGCCTTAAATCAGTACTATGATTTAAATAGGAATGATGGCTTTCATTTATCCTAAATTATTTATTTATTGATCTGGTTTGGTTTTGTGTTTTTTTTCGTTTGGGTTTTTTTTTCTGTTTTTGTTTTTTTTTTTTTTAAACCAATTATACTATATATAATCAGAATATGCTGTGCAAATATGGTTACATTTTAATAAGGAAGCCAAGGAATTAACCTGAATTCTATCAAAGTCATTTTTTCCCCCTCAGTTTAAAATAATGAGTTTTCAGCTGCAGTTGGGTCATAAGGCAGAAATGGAGGCCACTGCTTTTGTGTCTGTTTATCATGCAAAGAGTGATAAATGTACCAAAAACTTAGGAACAGGTATGTGATGGTGCTCAAAGAAAATGCAGTTTAGCACAAGAAATGCTGAACCTCAATTTTTAGTACTGACATTTTAATGATAGGAAGTCTGTGAAATTATTTGCCATCAATTGTGAAGGCAATAACAAGCCTTGGTGGTTTTTCACACCCTCTGTGTTAAGTGCTTTCAGAATGACAGCGTAAACTGTGTTGGAGAACTCCAAGGAAGTAAAACTGATTAAAATGTTCATGCTTCAATGGTGCTGATGGAATAGTTCATTTGGACTTTCTCTACCTCCTGCAGCTCAAGCTGAAATATTAAAATTCAGTGGATTTAAATCTCTCTCCCTCAGCTCAGGAAAAAAACATTACATTTTAATAGGTTTTAAACTCATAATTCATTGGTTTGGAGCAGTACTATTAAATCTATTTAAATATTACTTGAATTACTAAGGAAATTATTTATATGTAAGAAAAAAAAAAAAGAAAGCATTGGTTTAATTTTTAAGCATTTTGTTTTATTATATCACTCATTGTCTTCTTTAAGAAGAAGTAAATGGCCGTTATTAGAAGGCATTATTTCTTCTGTATTGTCACATATAATCATTGAACTATATAAAGTTCTGTCTTCAATGTGCTGCTTGTTAGAATTTCTGCCCTGTGCTTGAGACCGAGGTACTTTTTAGTTGCCTTCAAGGGGCCATGATCTGTTTTACAGATTGGAGAACAACAGCTACTTAAAAAAATATCAGTATGCCATGGGAAGCATGTAAATCTTTGAAGGCAATGTGATACAGATTAGTGCACACTAATTATTACAAAAACTTGGCATTAGTGCATGCTGTTGTTGCTGTGGTGCCCAGAGGTCCAAGGCTCCTGCTACCAAACACCAAGACACCTTTTTGCATTGGTGCTAAATGTACAGAGACATCTCCCATTCCTTGTGGAGGGTGGGTTGGTTTTGCCTCGTTTGTGTGCTTGTAGTATGAGGAAGAGCAAGGGGGTTTTGGTTGAACCAGTGCAGTTTAAAGGAAATACCAGTTTCTATGGTATAGTCATTCCTGCCAAGTGCATTCAGAAACAGGAGCTTCAGGAAGTATGGGGAAGGGCAGCAAAATGGTCAAGTGCGTTGTAATTTAGGGACATCAGTCATTTGTCTCTACAGCTCTTGAGTGTGGCTTGTTCAGTGGTGTATTAAGCAGTGACTGAAGCTTACATGCTGTAAAACAAGTTGGCTACCTGCTCTATGTTGTGCACAGATTGTAACATCTAGACAGCAGCCGAGGAGGTTTACAGAGGATGCTTACTTAAAAGGCTATGTGCTAGGTCTGAATGGATTAAAGATAGTTTGTTCTTTTAGGGAAAAGAGGTGTTTTGTAAGGATTTTTCTTCTCCCTATAGTCTTTGTTGCAACTTTCAGAGAGAATGTTGCGGGCAAGGCCTGATTTAAGTAAATCTCTCCCACATGGAGCATTATCCTAATTTTCAAAAGTTGAAAATGAGGCACATGGTCTTTCTAGGAATTTCCTGGAGATTTACTTAGAATGTAAATAACTCCAGGTTTCATATTTACTGAACAAAGAATGAGCTGCCACTGTTTTTCTCTTTTCCTCCTTCTGTTTTCAGTAGCTGTGGTGGATACTGAGTCTATTTCCATTGGTCTGTCAGAATATGGGCAGTCAGTAACATTCCAGTGTGAATTGCAGGACGCTTGCTACATTTCATTGCCAATATGATGATGCCAGCAGCCCTGCTCATGATGCTTAAATGCCTGCATGTGATATGACATTTACAACTCACCTACTGTATCAATCAGGCAGGAGAGATGACTTTTGCATCCATATTTCTTGAGGTTTTTCATACTTTGGCACCAAAGCTAAGTAACCACTCTTCTTTTTTTCCAAGTACAATTAACCGCTGCAGATACGAGGAGTCCTACAAAGACTCTTCTTTATGTTCTACAGCATGAACATACTCAGAATTTTATTTATGACTTGCGTACCCTCTAACTTCATAGACAGTAGAAAGGAAAAGACTCTGTTGCCAAAGCAGTCTGTTCTCTAGTGTATGGAAACTGTCTCTTAACCAATACATATTTGCCATACTCCACCAGACATAGTCATTATGTGCTATATATTACTTTCACTGATGGCCTTATGCTGGTACTTTGGAAGAGAGGGAAAAGTGCATAAAGGATCTGTTTGGCTTTGAGATATTGTGAAGGTAGGGCTTTCCCAAAAATAGTTCACTGCAAAATTAGCAGTGTTTATGTACTCAGTGGAGAAGCAAGTCATTCAAATACCTACTCTTGGCTTCGAGACTGGTGCCTCCAGGCTTTTTTGACCATGGGACCCCCACATGATGCCAGTTCTGCTGTACACCTCCAAATGGAAGAAGGGTGATGTGTCAGCTCCACTGCTATCTCAGGGGCATAGATAACAATGAGTTGTGCACTGGAGAGGATGCAAGAGATGCCACATCAAGGTGGGAGGCTAACAAGAGCCTTCAGCATGTTACCTTAAAGCATGTTGGGGACACACAAGACTCTTTAAGTCTTATAGATCTGGACCATGAGAATCAAGTAATGAGGAATCAGCACACTCAGAACTTACTGCTAGATTGGTGGCCATGAAAGAGGCTGTGAATGGTCAAACTGCAAGAGTGAAAGCAAATAGATTAACTCCCTCCCTGAAATGCTTTTATATCAATGCATGGAGCATGGGCTATAAGCAGGAGAGCTGAAGATCTGTGTTAGGCTGAATAACTATGATATAATTGCCATCACTGAAACATGGTGGGACAGCTTCCGCGTCTGGAATGTTGCCATGAATGGCCATGTACTGTTCAGGAAGGATAGACCAGAAAGATGAGACTGAGGGAGTTGCTCTCTGTGTGCAAGAAAAACTGAAATGTGCTGAGTTCTGTGGAGGCAGATGGAGTCAGGGTCCAGTATAGTCCCCCTGTAATCCATGAGGAAGAAGTAAGGGACCTGCTGAGACAATTGGATCCTCACAAGTCTGTGGGACCGGATGGGATCCATCCTAGGGTGCTGACAGAGCTGGCAGATGAGCTGGCCAAGACACTCTCCATCATTTATCAACAGTCCTGGCTCACTGGATAGGTCCCCAAAGACTGGAAGCTGGCCAATCCGATGCCCACTCACAAGAAGGGCTGGAAGGAGGAATGAGCAAACTACAGACCTGTCAGCCTGACCTCAGTGCCAGGCAAGGTGATAGAACAGGTCATCATGAGTGCCATCAAAAAGCACCTACAGGATAGCCAAGGGATCAGGCCCAGCCAGCATGGGTTTAGGAAGGGCAGGTCCTGCCTCACCAACCTGATCTCCTTTTATGATCAGGTTACCTGCGTGGTGAATGTGGGGCAGACTGTGGATGTGTAGTCTACCTGGACTTCAACAAAGCCTTTTACACAGTCTGCCACAACAAGCTCCTGGCCAAGCTGGCAGCTCATGGCTTGGTCAGATTCACTCTGATAGGGGTCAAGAACTGACTGGAAGGCCAAGCCCAAAGAGTGGTGGTGAGTGGTGCCACATCCAGTTGGCAGCCAGTCATTAGTGGTGTTCCCCAAGGATCAGTGCTGGGCCCAGTCTTGTTCACTATCTTTATTGATGATCTGGATGAGGGAATTGAGTCCATCATCAGTAAGTTTGCAGATGACACCAAGCTAGGAGCAGGTGTTGATCTGTTGGAAGGCAGGAGAGCCCTGCAGATGGACCTGGACAGTCTGGATGGGTGGGCAGAGGCCAATGGGATGAGATTTCATAAGGCCAAGTGCGAGGTTCTGCACTTTGGCCACAACAACCCCAAGCAGTGCTACAGGCTGGGGACAGAGTGGCTGGAGAGCAGCCAGGCAGAAAGGGACCTGGAGGTACTGATAGATAGTAGGCTGAAGATGAGCCAGCAGTGTGCCCAGGTGGCCAAGAGAGCCAATGGCATCCTGGCCTGTATCAGGAACAGTGTGGCCAGTAGGACAAGAGAGGTTATTTTTCCCCTTTACTCAGCACTGGTCAGGCCACACCTTGAGTACTGTGTCCAGTTCTGGGCTCCTCAATTCAAGAGATATTCTGAGGTGCTGAAACATGTCCAGAGAAGGGCGAAGAAGATGGTGAATGTCCTGGAACACAAACCGTATGAGGAGAGGCTGAGGGAGCCGGGGTTGCTTAGCCTGGAGAAGAGGAGGCTCAGTGGTGACCTCATTGCTGTCTACAACTACCTGAAGGGAGGTTGTAGCCAGGTGGGGGTTGGTCTCTTCTGCACCAATAGAACAGGGGGACACAGTCTCAAGTTGTGCCAGGGGAAGTATAGGCTGGATGTTAGGAGGAAATTCTTCACAGAGAGAGTGATTTGCCATTGGAATGGGCTGCCCAGGGAGATGGTGGAGTCACCAGAAAAGACTGGATGAGGCACCAAGTGCCATGGTCTAGTTGACTGGCTAGAGCTGGGTGCTAGGTTGGACTGTGTGATCTTGGAGGTCTCTTCCAACCTGGTTGATTCTATGATTCTATCCAAGGGGAATATCCAAGGCAGAACAGGTTGAAAGCTTGTGGGTAAGAATTAAGGGATGTGGGAAATGAGATGAAATTGTTGTAGGCGTCTACTATTGATCACCAAACCAGGAAGAAATTGTCGATGAGGCCTTTTACAGTCAACTGGAGGTAGCCTCTAGAGCTAACTCCTTGGTACTCATGGGTGACTTCAACCACCCTGGTATTTGCTGGGTGGATCCCACAGTGAGGCACAGCCAGTCCAAAAGACTCCTGCAGTATATCAATGATACCTTCTAGATGCAGGTAGTGGAGGAGCCAACAAGGAGAGGTACACTGCTGGACCTTGTATTAACTAACAAAGTGGGATCAATTGAAGCCATTAAGGTCGGGAACAGTCTTGGGGACAGTGATTATGACATGATGGAGTGCAGTATTCTACAGGGTAAAATCAAACCAACAAATAGAATTACAGCCCTGGACTTCTGTAGAGATGACTTTGTGCTCTTCAGGGGCATGCTTGGAGAAATCCCATGGGCTAAGGCTCTAGAGAATAAAGGAGCCCAAGAAAGTTGGTCAGTTTTTAAAGACCACTTCCTCCAAGCCCAAGCCAGGTGTGTTCCCCTGAGTAAAAAAACAGGTAGATGTGCTAGGAGACCTGCATGGCTAAGCAAGTAGCTCCTGAAGGATATCTCAGGGAAGAAAGAAACTTAGACTTCATGGAAGAAGGGATTTGTCGCTTGGGAGAACTACAGAGAAGTTGTGAGGACCAAAGCTCTCTTGGAACTGAAGCTGGCAAAGGAAGTAAAAGAGAACATGAAAGGCTTCTTCAAATACATCAGTAGAAAAGGAAGAGCAGGGAAGGTTTGGGGCCACTGCTGAAGGAAGAGTCAGCCTTGATAACTGAGGATGTGGAGAAGGCAGAGTTGCTGAATGCCTTCTTTGCTTCAGTCTTCACAACTAAGACTGAACTCCCCCATGTACTCTAGACCCTGGATGAAGGAGGAGAAGCCTGGAGGAGGGAGTGCTCCCCACTGGTCACTGCAGACCGGGATAGGGATCAGTTACACAAATTGGACATTTACAAGTCCATGGGCCCTGATTAGATGCACCCAAGGGCTCTGAGAGAACTGCCTGATGATATTGCTCTACCACTCTCTGTCATTTTTGCCAAATGGTGGTGGACAGGAGAGGTGCCTGAGGACAGGAGAAGAGCCAGTGTCATTCCAGTCTTCAAAACTGGCAAGAAAGAAGTTCCAGGAAGCTACAGACCAGTCTGCTGCACCTCCATCCCTGGAAAAATGTTGGAGCGGCTTCTTCTGGAGGGCATCTCAAGACAATGGAAGAGAAGAAGATTATCAGGAGTAGTCAGCATGAATTTACCAAGGGAAAGCCATGCTTGACTAACCTGATAGCATTCTACGATGACTTAACTGAATGGGTAGATTCAGTGAGACCAGGAGATTTAGTCTGCCTTGACCTTAGCAAGGCCTTTGACGCTGTCTCCCATGATATTCAACTCAGCAAGCTGAGGAAGTGTGGGATGAAAGAGCAGACAGTACGGTGGATCGGGAACCGGTTATGAGATAGAGTTCAAAGAGTGGTGATCAATGGTGCTAGGTCCAGCTGGAGAGCTGTAACCAGTGGAGTCCTCCAGAGATCAGTGCTGGGTCCTGTTCAACATCTTCCTCAATGACATTGATGAGGGCAGAGAGTGTCTGCTCAGCAAGTTTGCTGCTGACACCAAACTGGGAGGCTTGGCTGATACAGCGGAATGCTGTGCAGCCATCCAGTGAGACCTGGACAGACTGGAGACCTGGGCACAGAGGAACCAAATGAGGTTCAACAAGGACAAGTGCAGAGTCCTGTACCTGGGAAGGAATAATAAACTGCACCAGTACAAGGTGGGAGGTAATCAGCTAGAGAGCAGCCCTCTGGAGAGGGATCTGGAAGTCCTGGTACATAACAGGTTAGCCATAGGGTAGCAATGTGCCACTGTGGCCAAGAAGGCCAATGGGATCCTGAGGTGTATTAAGAAGAGTGTGTCCAGCAGATCAAGGGAGGTTCTCCTTCCCCTCTACTCTGCCCTGGTGAGGCCTTATCTTGAATACTGTGTTCAATTTTGAGCTCCCCATTTTAAGAGGGTCAGGATCTGCTGGAGAGGGTGCAGCTGAGGGCAACAAGGATGGTTAGGGGACAGGAGGGCATGCCATATGAGGAGAAGCTGAGGGACCTGGGTCTTTTTAGTCTGGAGAAGAGAAGACTGAGAGAGGATTTAATAAATGTTTATAAACATCTGAGGTCTGGTCAGGAGTGGAGGGACAGGCTCTTCTCTCTCCCTGTGATGGGACAAGGAGCAGTGGGTGTAAGTTGCAGTACAAGAGGTTCCACCTCAACACAAGGGGCAATTTCCTTACTGTAAAGGTCACGGAGCACTGGAACAGATTCCCCAGAGATGTTTTTGAGTCTCCTTTTCTTGAGACTTTGAAGGACTGTCTGGATGTGTTCCTCTGTCATCTGTGTTAGGTTGTGTGGTCCTGCTCTGGCAGGAGTGTTGGACTCAGTGATCTCCGTGGGTCCCTTCCAAACCCTAACATCCTGTTCTCCTTTACAATTTAGCGTAAAGATAGTTAGTATTGTGTCATGGCTTCATAATAGGGAGTTCTGATAGCACTCCTAAACAGTGTTCTATATTTGTCATCTAGACTTCTTCACATCCACACTTTGTTACCTACAGCTATGAATGCGGTCCAGGACTCCAAACGGTTGATTAATTAAGCGTTTGCTTTTCTTCAAGTATGTGTGTTTTGGTGTCTTCGTTCTTAAACATACACTAAAGCGAGGGCTTCACTGCTCAAATGGGATGAACTCTAAAGTATTGTATAAAGTATTTCCAGATGGAGAAGGAATTGAAGAGGTATTAAATAATTTTTTGGTATTTCAGAATGTTTGACTTTCATTAATGAGACAGTTCCTCTATTCTTGTTTGATGAACTTTTCATAGATCCCTCCTTAGCATATGAATACATCACAAGCATTGGCACACTTATTCTGGTAGTGTTTCTGAAACAAGGGAGTACTGCTTTCCCTGTTTTGGCTCCTTCCAGTCTCAGAGCTGCAGATTAAATCCAGGTGGCTTGAATCTTGTTAAAACTTTCTTTATCAAAGATGCTGTAGCTGGGAAACAGCACTAAAGCAAAAGATGTTATTGTAATTTATTTGACAAATAGACGCTACAATAAAGAAACAGAGTACTACATCTCTCAATAAAGTCTGCATGTGGAGAGTTAATGGCATCCACATGTCATGCCTAATGCTGACCTGTGGGACATGACCAAAGTGCCACCAGAAATGACAGTCTTTAAAAACCTGGAGTAGTATGAAAAGAATGGGTTAATCCAAGCCACCCAGGTTTTTATCTTGGGCAAAGACAATTTGCTGAAATCCAACACAATAGGTGTTTGTGTGTTGTAGGCATGATGAAGCATAGTGTTAGCACTCACAGGGTTGTGGAGCCTGTGCTTTTCAGTAGTTGCTATCCAGAAATACGACTTGCTGGGGATTGACTTCAAAAGATGCTTCGAAGAAGTGTATGTACAAGATGCATAACATGCATCTCTTTTATGCTAAGGCTACACAGCACTTTTACTGTACCGTTTGAGGAAGATTGGAAGTGAATTATGGTTACCACATTAAAACCTCTGGTGATAGATCTGCTTATAGATTTAGCAACTATTTTTTTACTTAAACTTTTCAGTTATGTTTGTGTAGCCCAGGGTTTCAGAAACCTTTTTCATGAGGACCCTAGAAGGTTTTTTAAGACTCTTGTGGGAAAAAACATTGGCTTCACCCTCATTTTCTAGTTCTAAACAAAATAACTAAGATTCTCAAGTTCACAGTAGTGACGTGCTCTTCTTACTGTCAGTCCAGAGCACAGAAAATATCTTCCCAGTGTCTGTGGGTAGGAAATGAAAGGAGCACTTTGTAAATAAGGTGCTTCAACTAGTGTACACCTACCTATCTAGAACTAATTTTACCCTCTGCTCATCTGTAACAGAAGACACCTGTTCACTGTCATTTTTACTGTTCTCTCTGCATTTGTCTTTATTAAAAGGTTTTGAAACAGAGATGTGATATTGGTGTGTGGCACTTTTCACACCTCTAGTGCTCTGTATTATAAGACCTTGATCCTACTTGCATTTATTGCTTTCTGCCTTCCCTTGCAGAAAGTTTGGATTTTCTTTTCCTTAGTTAGCAATTGATAGGGAGAAGGAAGGAGAAGAGAATATAAGTAGTGTGGTTTGTGCAAGAATTTATGCCCTTAATTAAATTATAATAGAAAGTGATTCTAAAGAGCCTAATTCTTCACTCAAGGTGTGAAGTTGAGATGGAGAGAAGTAGAATAACGATTCTGGAGGAAGGTACACTGGGCCTTGAGCAGGTGACTAGGTTTTTCTTTATAGAAGTGCTGGTGTTTTTTATCCACAAATCTGTTATTTGCTGGTGGGCTGTGTTTACTGTATTTTGTTATGTTTTTCCTCTGTCTATGCTGTTTTACAGAGTGAAAAATAGTTATAGATGGGAAAAGAGAATAAACGGTGAAATGTATCCTGACAGATGTTCCTATATATAAGATTAAGAATGGAAATGTGTTCTGCATATGTTTCCTTTCAACCCACAATATGATTCAGAAGATGACTTAGTTCCTAGATCACTTAAAAGATCCTTGAGGCAATTTGTAGAGATATGATTCTGATATTTTCTTTGTTATTTTTGCAGGAGTTCTAAATGCACCCCTTCTGATTAATAAGAACTATTGATTTTCTTTTCCTTCTGCCCTGCATTTTTTCCAGTGAATCTTGCTTTCCTTCCTATCCTCAAGGATAGAAAAGTGGAAATTACTGATTCTTATAGACTAGAAAGCTGGGTATTTGCTTATATACATGTACATATACATATTTAGTTACTTTTTAATTACTACTGATATTGGTGTTTTCTTTATACACTTTTCTTTTTTACTGTTTTTCATTCTTTATCCTAGATTTTGTCAAACCAGTGCTTTCATTCCATTTTCTGAATAGAAACAGCATTTGTATTTTCCAATAAATTAGCTGTGTCTGAGTATTTAAGAGTTCTCATCATTCTCTGGATTCACACTGGGTGTGTTCATTTGCAAAATGATTACTCTCCCTTAAAAATGTAATGATAGTAGGTTGCTTTACTGTGCATCTGCACCACAGTCTCTTTAAGGAAAACCAATTACAAGATACATATGCATACAATTCCAGATCTGTTATATTTGAGGAACTGCTGCATGACTGTCTTTGTAGGCTGTTTTGCTGTGTTGTGTCTTAACATCAGGAAAAAACATCAGAGAGAGAACTGTACAAATGAAGTAAAAGCAGTACACATCATGTCAGAGGTGTGAACAGAAGGAGTAGCTAAACATTCTTAGAGTCCTGAGGATACTCATAATTATGTGCCAAAGGACTTCTGTTCTTCCTGGTCTTTATATCATTGACATTGATATTACGTACTCTTGAGCTATTGTTTTTATGTCTTGTGATGGTTTGGGTGTTCCCCGCCCCCCCACACTTTAGAAATCACCCAGACTAAACTCAGACAGCTCTGGAAATATGAATGAAGCTATTTATTTACAGCTAGCACAATATACAAGTGGATATTTGCAGTATATACAGTTATAGACACAAATATACAAGGTAAACAGGTAATACGGAAACACAAATCTCCTCCCAGAAACCTGAGTCCCCAGGAGGGGCTCTCAACCATCCCTTCACCTTCCCCCTGCTCCTCTTAATCTTACCCCAGTCCCAAGGAAGAATAGTAGTTCGGCCAGAGGGTTAGGAAGCAAAGTGGGTTAGTCCAAAATGGAGGGTGAGGTTAGAGAGATGCAGGTCAGCCAGCAGCCCGAGAGAGAGTGGTACCGAGTGTGTTATTTATGGTTTGACTTATGTTTTTATACATTTCAGCAGACCTGTGAGCAAAGTAGACATCACCATTGTTTTCTTTCAACAGCCTGTAATCTAGTTCTTCTTACCAAAACATTCTAGCTAGCTTCAAAGTAGCACATGTCTTTATTACCTCTTCATCTTTGTTAGTGATTTATCTCTGTGTTATGCTACTACTGATTCACTCAGCAATTAATCACTTAATCTAATGTATTTCAAACAGACAACAAATATATTTTTATTCAGATTTGTTGAGGTCTTCTCTCACTGATATTGCAGGTATGAGTGTGTATAGATATAAAATATCTTTATGAGATATTAGTTTGTTAATATTAGAAATGTCTTCATGTCAGAGGAATATGTTCAAGTTGTCTGGACTATGTCTGTGAACTTCCAGGGTCTGTAAGAGGAAATGTGGTGGATTACTGTGACACAGATCTTCTTGGGAAGTATCAAGTGAAAACTTGATTTTTTTTTCCATGAAATTAAACTTTGAATGTGCTGACTATAACAAGAGAACATTGGAAGTTTGTTTGTTAGGGAATTGTTATTACATTTGCTTTAAATTTGATTTCATAAGATATGTTGGGAAAATAATTAAGCTAAGCAATATTTAGAATCACTGTTGTAAAAATCAGTGATACTCAAATAAGAACCTTTTGCAAAGCCTTTTTTACCTATTTGCTTATACCTGGCTTTAGAATTGCTTTGCTTTTTACTGTAAACTGCCTAGAAGAATATAAAGGAAAACCCAAACAGATCAGTAGTAATAAGATGTTATCTTTATCTGACATGTGTTAATATGCCTTGAAGTTTTTACTTCTTTTTTTATTACTAAGATGATCTGGATGATCTGTCTTCCTAAACTTATTACTAGGAATAATGCAGTTTTCCATTTTGGCATCTCTCTGATGACTCAGTTTACCTTTGTTCTTGATTTTTTTTTGTGTTTGATGTTTCTTAAAGTCATTGGAATATATTTTACAATTATTTAGGGCATGTATCTTGGTAACTACCTCTTGGTTATTCTATTTTTAAATCATTCTGGAAGATTTACAGATTAAATCTGGTGTACTGCCTTTGCAAGTTTCCACCTGTTGTGCATTGATGGTGAAACTGTGCTTGACTTTAAACATGCTGTACTCAGCTGTGTTGGAATTGTCTCAATTTATCCACATGCTAAGAGTTTATGAATACTGTGAGTAAGAATAAAAACCATAAAGAAAAGATGGAGGAGTGGGAAGTGAAAGCATTACAGCAACAACAACAAAAAAAAGTGGTTGCTCAGTTGGCTGATTTTGAGAATTTCCTTGCAAGTTTTTCAGTTGTGTCAGATTCTGTGATCTAAATCCATGGTATAGGCATAAAAAAACATAGACTTTTCTTCAATAGTGAACTATTTTTGTGTGAGAAAAATAGCAGCTAATTGTCTTACTCCTTCATATCTTTGGCATTTTGATGATCAGAGTGCTACTTAGAATCATAGAATCATAGAATCAGCCAGGTTGGAAGAGACCTCCAAGATCATCCAGTCCAACCTATCACCCAGCCCTAACCAATCAACTAGACCATGGCACTAAGTGCCTCATCCAGTCTTTTCTTGAGGACCCCCAGGGACGGTGCCTCCACCACCTCCCTGGGCAGCCCATTCCAATGGGAAATCACTCTCTCTGTGAAGAACTTCTTCCTAATATCCAGCCTATACCTACTCTGGCACAACTTGAGACTGTGTCCCCTTGTTCTATTGCTGGTTGCCTGGGAGAAGAGGCCACCCCCCACCTGGATACAATGCCCCTTCGGGTAGTTGTAAGTGTGTACTTCTTCTTAGCACTTTGTATTACCTGTTGCCCAGTGCTTTGAGGATTAGGCCATGTTTTTATAACTTTCCCTGTGATTAAGCACCTGTGTACAAGCCAACTGAGAAACTGATTCTCACCAGTGACATCCATGAACAGTGGAAACCAGATCCAAGCTGTGAAACTTGTGGGCATTTGAATGTAGTAACAGATTTCAAAGGTCTGGAAATGGCATTTAGATATGAAGATGCACTGTCACATTGCCTTTTTGAGTATGTCTATTAGCAAACAGCACTTAATCATGCCATTATGTATTTTTTTTAATATATTCTGAGAGCAAAAGTCTGCACAGTGTTTCACTCATTTTCTTTAATTCAAGTAATTGCTGCTTTTGGACCAATACCTCAATTTTGCTGTACAATGTTGCTTGCTTTGAAACAGCTCATAGTCCTTTCCTGTACCAATCCTAGTCCGTAATTCTCCCTGCTCTGTTGCTAGGTTTCTAGTCCAACCCTGGTCTAGCAATACATACATATGATATTATTGGTGTCTGTGTGGCACAGGCATGTGGGGCTCTACTGGAATTTTGAGTGTTGGCTTAAATTTATGTAGCCATCTGGTTTTCATATGAAAGTGTTTATTTTGTTCCATTACAATGTAACTAAATTGCACTGAATTACTGTAGTGTTACTGGCACTTCTGTGATTGCAGGGACCATCTTCTTTCCAGATGTCAGGCTTCCATTGTTCTCTGTGAATGAGCTTAGTCTACCAAAGTTCTCCATGGTAGGAAGGCACTGTGTTTGGGCTTTTTTTTCACCTCTCCCCTCTTGTTTTCAGAGCTCTCTGCAGCTCAGCTTTCAGTGACCATATGTTACTTCCTGGACAAGAGGGACTGGGTTAGCCATGCTGTTCTGGGTGTCATTAGAAACTGAGGTGTCATTACCCATACTACTTTTAATGCCCATATTATGTCTGGAATTCATTAATGATGTGCAGTTCATCAGCAGTGTAGTTTGTGCTGCTGTCTTGCTGGGCTAGGCAGAGAGTTTCCCAAAAAATAGCAACGAAAAAAGGAGATTTCATTTGCAGTAGCTTTCCTTAAACTCTTTGGAAACCATCTGGTATCCACAGAGGAGGTCCTATAATGCAAATTGGATAGGTCAGTAAACAGATCTGTATAGTAGTGGGCAATGAGTGTCCCATGTCTGGTACACTTGTTTGACAGTGAAATAGTTGACAAGGTGAAAGCTCAGTGCTTTTTTCAAAGCCTTTGCTTGAAGCTGCTGGTGGATTCAGGCAGACATCTTCCAATGGTGGTGTAGCATATTCTTCAACAGGAAGAAAAATTTCTGTGTCCAAAATGAGACTCCAGAGCACAGGTTTTGTCAGTTCCTTTTTTTTGCTCTTGCTTCTCTCCTCTCTCCCCAGATCAGGCAAGCTGGATTACAGAATCACAGACTATGTATTTTTGCGAGACACTTCAGAAACCGTCCAGTCCAGCCTTTGATCCATCACTGAAGAATCAGCACTAAACTATGTCCCTCAGTTCCAGGTCCACACACCACTTAGAATCATACAATCAGTCGGGGTTGGAAGGGACCACAAGGATCTCACCGCTATCATCATGAAGAACTTCCTCCTCATGTCCAGTCTGAATCTATCCACCTCCAGCTTTGCTCCGTTCCTCCTAGTCCTACCTGATAGCCTAAAAAGTCCCTCCCCAGCTTTTTTGTATCCCACTTTTAGATACTGTAAGGACACAATAAAGTCACCTGGGAGCCTCCTCCTCTCCAGACTGAACAGCCCCAACTCTTTCAGTGTGTTCTCATAGCAGAGATGCTCCAGCCCTCTGATCACCCAGTGGCCCTTCTCTGGACATGCTGCAGCATCTCCACATCTCTCTTGTAATAGGGGCTTCAGAAATAGATACAGTACTCCAGCTGGGGTCTCAGCAAAGCAGAGTAGAGGGGGAAGATCACCTCCCTCAACCTGCTGGCCACACTTCTCCTGATGCAGCCCAGGATCTAGTTGGCTTTCCAGGCTGCAAGTGCACACTGCTGGCTCATGCTGAGCTTCTCATTCACCTCAAGTCTTTTTCCTCAGGGCTGCTCTCCAGCCACACTGCCCAGCCTGGATTTGTGCTTGGCATTGCCTTGATCCAGATGCGGGACGCTACACTTGATCTTGTTGAACCTCATGAGGGTGGCTTGTGCCCACCTCTCCAGCCTTTCCACGTCACTCTGGATGGCATCCCTTCCCTCCAGCATGTCTGCTGCACCACACAGCTTGGTGTTATCAGCAAACTTGCTGAGGGTGCACTCAATGCCACTGTCTATGTCACTGACAAAGATGTTGAACAAGACTAGTCCTAGGACTGATCCCTGAGGGACTCCACTTGTCACTGGTCTCCACATGGACATGGACCCTTTGACAACTGCTCTTTGGGTGCAGCCATCCACACAGTTCTTTATCCATCTCATGGTCCACCCATCAAACGCGCGTTTCACCAGCTTGGAGACAAGGATGCAGTGTGGGACAGTGTGAAAGGCATTGCTCAGGTCTAGGTAAATTACATCAGTTGCTTGCCCCTCATCTATGAATGTGGTGACCTGTTCATAGAAGGCCACCAGGTTTGTCAGGCAGGATTTGTTCTTGATGAAGCTATGCTGATTGTAGCAAATCACCTCTTCACTATTCCTCTGTTTCAGTAGTGCCTCCAGGAGGATCTGCTCCATAATCTTACTGGGCACAGAGATGAGACTGCCTGGCCTGTAGTTCCCTGGCTCCTGCCCTTTTTGAACATGGGAGTTCTGTTTCCCCTTTTCCAGTCAGTGGGGACTTCACCAGATTGCCATGAGTTTTGGAATAGAATAGAGAGGGGTTTAGCAACCTCATCTGCTAGTTCCCTCAGCACCCGTGGGTGTATCTCTTTAGGTCCCATGGCCTTGAACACTTTCAGGTTCTTCAGGTGATCACAAACCTGATCTTCACTTATGATGGGCAGTTCTTTTTCCAGTCCTTGCCATTATCTTCTATGACTGCAGGAATGTGGCTGGAGGCGTTTGCAGTGAAGACTGAGGTAAAGAAGTTGTTGAGAACCTCAGCCTTTTCCATGTCACCTGTGACCGTTTCACCAGATCTCTAGCTGCTCAGGCAGCTTCCTTATATCCCCCCCATTTTAGCTGTTTTTTCTTCCACTTCTTGTAGTTTCTTTTTGTGTGACAGCATGTCCAGGAGCTCCTTGCTCAGCCAGGCAGGCCTCCTAGCATTCTTCCCTGCTTTCCTCTTTGTTGGTATACATTGATCTTAGACACAGAGGAGGTGACCTTGAATACTAACCAGCTCCTGGACACATAGGAGGTGATCCCCAAGTACTGACCAGCTGTCTTGGGCCCCTCTTCCCTCTAGGGCCTCAGCCTATAATACTTTGGCCAGCAGATCCTTGAAGAGATCAAAGTCTGCACACTTCAAGTCTAGAATTCCAAGCTTAGAGTATATCCTTTTGGTTGCCCTGACGATCTTAAATTCAACTGCTTCCTGTTCACTGCAACCAAAGCTGTCCCTGAGCCTCACATTCGTCACAAGCTCTTCCCTGCTGGTGAGGACACGGTCCAGTGTAGCACCTTTTCTTGTTGGTTTCTCTACCATTTGGAAGAGGAAGTTGTCATCTATGCAATCCAGGAACATCCTGGATTGCTTCTGCCTTGCTGTGTTGTCCCTCCAGCAGAGGTCGGTGTGATTGAAAACCCTCTTGAGGACCAGGACCTGTGACCTGAAAGCCACTTCTATTTGCCTGTGAAGGGCCTCATCTGCTTGGTTCTGCTGGTCAGGTGGCCTGTAGCAGACCCCAACAGTAATGCCACCCTCCCCTGTCTTCCCTTCAATTTTAACCGACACACTCTCAATCAGCTCAGCATCCTTCCCCAGGTGGAGCTCCTCTGATTCTAGCTGGTCACTGATATAGAGGGCAATGCTTTCTCCTCTTCTTTCCTGCCTGCCCTTTCTAAAAAGCTTGTGCCCATGTATCCCTACATTCCAGTCATGGGAGTCATCTCACCAAGTTTCAGTAATAGCCACTATGTCATGGCATCCCAGCAGCACAGTGGCCCTTACTTCATCCCTGTTTGTTGCCCAAGCTCTGTGCATTTGCACTGAGGCACTTCAGCTGGGCTGGCCCTGTCGTCCCCTTGTGCCAAGTCCCCTTGATTTCCTCAGATTGTCCTGGTGCATCATCCCTGGCTTGCCTCAGGGCTCAGGGCAGTTGCCTGAGCAAGGGCTCAGTTCAAGTGCCTCAGGGCACTTGAACCCCCTCAGGGGTGGTGAGTTCACCACTGCCCTGGACAGATCATGCCAGTGAAGAATTATTGCCCAATATCTAGCCTAAACTTCCCTTGGCTCAGATTATAACCATTTCCTCTAGTCCTATTTTTTGTCATTAAGGAGAAAAGGCTGGCCCCCTCCTCACTCCTACCTCCCTTCAGATAGTTGTAGAGAGTGATAAGTTTTCACCAAAGCCTCCTCTTCTCCAGACTGAGCAATCACAATAACACAGAATTTCTTAGATTGGAAAAGACATTCAAGTTCACTGAGTCAAATTATTAGTTTCACACTGAGAAGTCATTGAGTAAACTAAATCCCTCAGCACAACATCTAGTCATGATGAATCCTTATGGTTGGAAAGGACCACTAGGATCATCCAGTCTAACCTTCATCCCAGCATCCCTAATCACTAGACCATAGTCTCAAGCACCACATCCTCCCTTCTTTTAAACACTTCCAGGGATGGTGACTCCACCACCTCACTGGGCAGCCTGTTCAGTGCCTGACCACCTGCTCAGGAAAGAACTTCCTCCAAACATCCAACCTAAACCTCCCCTGATGCATCTTGAGGACATTTCCTCTTGTCCTATCGTTAGTAATTTGGAAGAAGAGACCAGCTCCAGCCTCACTACGGCCTCCTTTTAGGTAGTTGTAGAGGGCAGTAAGGTCCCCTCTCAGATTCCTCTTCTCCAGACTAAGCAGCCCCAGTTCACTTAGCTGCTCCTTGTAGGTCATGTTTTCCAGACCTCTCCCCAGCCTCATTACCCTTCTCTGCACCTGCTTCAGCACCTCAGTGTCCCTTCTGTACTGTGGTGACCAAAACTGGACACAGTACTCGAGGTGTAGTCTCATGAGTGCCAAGTACAGAGGCATGATCACCTCCTTACTCCTGCTGGTCACACCATTTCTGATGCAGACCAGGATGCTGTTTGCCTTCTTGGCCACCTAGGCACACTGCTGGCTCATGTTCAGCCGTCTGTCCACCAACACCCACAGTTCCTTTTCCACCAGGCAGCTCTCCAGCCACTCCTTCCCCAGCCTGTAGGGTTGCTGGGGGTTGTTGTGGCCAAAGTCCATGACCCGGTGCTTGGCCTTGTTAAACCTCATGCAATTGGCCTCAGCCCATCACTCCAGACTGTCCACATCCCTCTGCAAGGCCTTCCTACCCTCCAGCAGATTGACACTTCTGCTTAATTTGATGTAATCTGCAAACTTGTTGGGGGTGCATTCCATCCCCCCATCCAGGTCATTGATGAAGAGATTAAACAAGACTGACCCCAAAACTGAGCCCTGAGGGACTACACTTGTGACCGGTTGCTAACTGGATTTAGCCCCATTGACCACAACTCTCTGGGCTTGGCCTTCTGTCCAGTTTTTAACTCAGCAAAGAGTCCACCTACCAATCCTGTGGGAAATGGTGTCAAATGCCTTACTGAAGTCCAGGTAGACAACATTGACCACTTTTCTCTTATCTGCTACGTGGGTCACCTGATCGTAGAAGGAGATAAGGTTGGTTAAACAGGACTTCCCCTTCATGAACCCATATTGGCTGGGCCTGATTATGCTGCACTTGCTGTGTGATCACCCCCAGATGAACTGTTTCATAATATTCCCCAGTACCAAGGTCAGGCTGACAGGCCTGTATTTCCCCGGATCCTCCTTCTTGCCCTTCTTGTAGATGAGTGTCACATTAGGAAGTTTTTAGTCATCCAGGACTTCCCCTGTTAACCAGGACTACTGATAGATGATGGAGAGCGGTCTGGCCAGTTCATCTGCCAGCTCCCTCAGCACTCTCAGGTGGATCCTGTCCAGCCCCATAGACTTAGGGGTGTCCAATTCCCTTAGCAAGTCCTTCACTTCTATTTCCTGGATTACAAGGGGATTACTTTGATCTTCGACATCATCTTTCAGCTCAGGGGGCTGAGTACCGCGAGGATGGCTGGTTTGACTACCAAAGATTGAGTCACTATCCTCCCTGTCTTGGGTGGTGTGGCTCAAGTAGTTGCCAGTGAAGACCGAAGCAAAAAAGTCATTATTTCTCCATATCCCCAGTAACTAGGTCACCTGGATCTCTATGAAGGGCCCCCACGTTGTCCCTACTTCTTCCTCTAATGTACCTGTGAAAAGTTTTTTGTTATCTTTGATGTCTCTAGGCAGATTTATTTCTATCAAGACTTTAGCCTTTCTAACCTTGTCCCTGGTTTCCCAAGCAATTTCCTTGAAATCATTCCAGGTTACCTGTCCCTGCTCCCTCTCCCTGCAGTCTCCTTTTGTGCTTGATTTTGGCCAGGAGTTCTTTGGTCATCTATGCAGGCCTCCTGGCATTTTTACGTGATTTCTTCCTTTTCAGAATGCAGAGCCTTTTAGCCTGAAGAAGATGATAATTGAAAGTTAGCTGGCTTTTCTGGACTCCCAGTCCCTCCAGGGCCTTTTCTCATGATATCCAACCAAGGAGGTCCCTGAGGAGGCCAAAATCAGCTCTTCTGAAGTTGAGGTTGCTGAGCACCCCTGTCTTCACTGCTCTTAGGATCTCAGACTCCAGCACCTCATGGTCACTGCAACCAAGACTACCCATAAGCTTAACATTCCCCACCAGTCCCTCCCTGTTGGTGAAAACAAGGTCCATCATGGCACCCCTTCTTGTTGGCTCCTCTGTCACTTGGAGGAGGAAGTTATCGTTGATGCATTCCAGGAATCTCTTGGATTGCCTATACCTTGCTGTCTTATTTTTGCAACAGATGTAAGGGTGGTTAAAGTGCCCCATGATGACCAGGGCTTGTGAATGGGCAGCAACTTCTGTTTGTCTATAGAGGGCCTCATCCATTTGGTCTTCCTGGTCCGGTGGTCTGTGACAGACCTCCACTGTAATGTCCCCTTCCCTTTACCTTGGCCTGTAGGCACTCCGTCTTTTTGCCTTCACTTGCAAGATGAAGCTCCACCATTCTAGCTGCTCATTGATGTAGAGAGCAGCACCCCCTCCTCATCTGCCCTGCCTGTCCTTCCTAAAGAGTCCTAAATCCTAGCTCCCTCAGATGCTCCTCATAGGTTATGTGGTCCAGACCCTTGCTTCCTTGCAGTAAGGCAGCCCCACTCAAACCCTGAAACCAAACAATACTTTTTGTTGGCTCTTGCTTCATTTTGTTGTAGTTAGAAACAAAGCATCTTTCCGTAACAGCAAGTATAATGTGTTTGATACTTCCAATAAGAAGGAACACTTGCTTGAATGACATGGGTTCACAAGTAGAAAAAGGACTGAACCTTCCAACTTCCACCTGAGTGGAAACTTCTTTCTGGTTTTCTGTTTTTCTTAACTTCTCATCTTCATTTCCAGTCATATCTCTGGCATTGATCTGGCTTGTATGATGTGTATGCCACTACCAGTCTGATTCCACTGCACAGGATGTATTAACAAGAGGTAGAAAAGGGCTTGTACTTTCACAGAAGAGTGTTAAGGGAGGTGTGCATGCAGTGTGGTGCACAAGTAACGTAGCATGCTGTATGTCACTTGTAGTCTTTTACTTCCAGATCACCTTTATGTAAGGATTCATGCTAAGGTGAGGAGGTAAAAATCAAGTGAACAACCCACTTTTTCTTGATTGATTAAAGAGCTCACTTGAAAGGTGTGACGTGAATTTAACTTCAAATGAAAAATAAAAGCAAGACTTGAATCATCACAGTTAGGAATTTGAAGTGAAATGCTTTTCTATGAAGTGAGTTAAGTTTCCATTTGTGCTTCTTTGAAAGTCCTGTATATAGATGTGCAGGGGAGATGCAGCAGTCCTAGAGGACCTGTGATTTCATTTAACTTGAATGCTGAGCAGTGACTGCTTGAAAACAAAAAGAAAATTCCGTGACTAATCTAGTTATGGATCTCACTTGGGATATATTATACATAACTTTTCCACTTTTTTTTTTTTTTTCTTTCTTTTTTTTTTTTTTCCCTGCTGCTTTCCTATTGAATAGCTACAAACAATCTACCCCATAATGGTTAGTAAAACACAGAGCTTGATGCAACCCTGGTTGGGGTCAAGCACTGCAATTCGAATCTCTCAAGGGCTTTCTCTATGTGTTGCCAATGTACTGGTAAAAATTACTTTAAACTCTTGTCAGCACAGTTACTGGTGCATGCATCACAGTCCCACTCAAATAAACCTGTCACAACACAGAGTCAGCAGCTAGAGAAGAGTACAAGGGCAGGCCTCTAGCTTTTCATTTGAGCATCACTAAACGTGCACAGAGTGCCCAATTATTTCAGCATTATTGAGCAAGTCTACAGGAGGATCCAAGCCTTGCTACATTAGATTTTCTTTAGTAATTTGCTCAAGTACCACTGAGGACACTTAAAGGGCTTAAAACGGTGACTGTAACCAATTCCCTTTTCTGGATTGTTAATTCAGATTTTCTCTTTCAAATTAACTCTCACTGCATGCTGTGCAGTAGCACTGGGAGAACTCTTTAACACTAATTTTCTCAATTTTCAGCCTTTTTTTTTTTATTTCTTTCTGGTTACGTGTTTTGATTGTACATGCGGTGTATTTCTGCTAGAAAGAGTAAGATGTGATACTTTGGTCAGAGAAATAAAAACTTCACCAAAACTGTAAAATTTCTTCATTGTTTGTTTTTTTGGTTGTAGGTTGGGGTGATATTTGTCATTGGTTATTTTGGTGGGGTTTTTTGTTTCTTTGGGGGAGTTGTGTGTGTCTTTTAATTCATCCTAAATTTCACCAGTTATGTTACGTCCAAACATATGAACATTTTTTAAACACCAAACTGTTTGTGATAATTGATACCTGGATCAGTCAGTTGCATTGTCTTATCTGATCAGTCACATTTGACGTACAGGATCAATCAGATGACTCCTAGCTTGCTGAACAAATTCAATATCTGTGTGACGTTTTTCACAGCAGCAACAACTCCAGGCCCAGCATTTATCACATGGACATGGTCTTCCTGTGCCACTTACTCCACACCCCTCGGGCTTGCAGCCTCCAGCCATCCCACCCATCGGCAGCAGTGCTGGTCTCCTGGCACTGTCCAGTGCACTGGGGGGGCAGTCCCACCTCCCAATTAAAGATGAGAAGAAACACCATGATAACGATCACCAAAGAGGTATGCACTGCCAGATTGATATGTGACTTCATTTTGTTTCTCTTTTCTTTATTCCTTGTTTTAAAATACTCTTCTTAAAAAGAAAGAGAAAAAAGAAATCACAAGAATTCCTAGCTAACTGCTTTGGTATTTTTCATGTAGCTGTAGCTGGAAATTGTATGCAAGTTTAGAAATCCATTTTTATAAGTCTATAATGGCTGTACAGTATTAATAATTAACTTCATAGAAAAGTTAACATCAGTGCAATTTATTATTTAACAGACATCAAAATTCTTTCTTCTGAGTATGATAAATGTATAATTTTATGTAAACTAACGAGTACTTTTCTCTTTCTGTCTTTCCCTACCTCCTCATCTCCTGCCATTATCTACTCCTGTCCTTGTGTATGGGGGCTGCTCTGCATGCAGACAGAGACTCCATCAAGGTAGGACTCCATTTTAGGTATAAAGGGTGACTCAAAAGAGTTGCATGCTTCCTTTTTGTGCAGTATGGTCCAGAATGGTGGAAAGAGTCACAAAGAGAAACCAGATTGTGACCCTCAAGTTGATTGGTGAAGCCCTGTATATATTGTATGTGACACTTGTAAAAGGCAGTTGATATTGAGGTATCTGGAATTGCAGGTGATATGCTGGCCAGTGTGTTTGGTGGAACAGCATTGAAGCTGTTCCTGGATGCTGGAAAAGTGTTGACTGGTGTCTCTGCAAAATTTATGAGACAGAAAGAATTAACCAGTAGTTTTAAGTAGTTTGGAGACTGTAAGCCATAATTTTTTTAGATCCTAATAATACAGTTGCAGAAGAAAAGCTCTGCTGCCCACAGGGGAGAGTTTGGTTACTGACGTTTTTCCTCACCAAAGTAGCTGGAGAGGAGTGAACTGCTGCTCCCTGCCTCTACAAAGGTGGTACTTACACTGAGTATCCCAGGTTTGTTTTCCAAAATTTAATTTTCAGGCTCAGAATGACCCCACGACACACATGTGCACACCCTTCTGTGCATAGCAGCGCTTATAAATTGAGGTAATACACACAGTGCAGCTTGTGTAACTTTGAGCATTCAATGACGCATTCAACCAGTTCAGCAAACGTTGCTGGATTCTTGTCCATAACTGGATAGCCACAAGAGTCCCTCAGAGCTCATAGGGCTTTTAATGCTGCAAGTGAGGAGATGTGTCTGGCTGTTCCCTCTTCTGGATCTGCCTGCTCACCTCAGTTTCCTTAGTGGTTTGCCTACTGACAGCAGACCTCAAAGTTGCCAGCTGTGTATTTGTCTGCCCAGCTCTGCATTGCTGGGTGTAGTTATAGAGTAGAGCCTGAGTGGCTTGCGCAGTTTTCAGAAGCAGAGGATTTAGGCCTTTTTAGGTCATTGTGAGTGTGAAGTGAAAGATACACTTCTCTTACAGAGGGCAAAACCTATGCCTATGCCTTATTGAACACTTATAATCAATTTTTAAAGTTTTCAGTGGTACTTTTTTTACAAAGATGCAATTTATTCCTGGGCTTGGCCAAATGGCAGCAGAGGTGTTCACAGCATGTGTCTTGGATGCATCAGATGAGCTTACTAGGAACTTGCAAGGCATATGTTACTGGTGTGCACTGGAAGACATCAGGAGGTGCAGGGTGCCTGGCACAGGCTTTGTCCCCACTGGAGACGTATATTGCTGAGGCTGCTGTGCAGGGGGCTATGGCTTCTCTTTTCTGGCAGCACTAGGTGAGGATGTGTCCTGCAGCCTTCCCCAGTGCACCGTTCTTCCACTGGCAACTGTGCACGTCCCAGCTGAATGCAGCTGAGCTGATGGTTGTCAGTTTTGCTGTTACCCATATGGCTCTGCATAACAACCAGGAGTTGACGGGAGCTGTCAGTTTTTACTGTGAGCAGCAAAGGAACTGAAGCTGTCTATCTGCCAACATAGGACAACAATGTGTCCGATTCTAGTTCAGCTTCTTTTCACGAGGTCTAGAAACTGAGAGTATTGCTTTATGTGACAAGACTGAGTGCAGATTAATGATGACTTCACTAGAATGCCCCCTGTTTCCTGTGAACAAATTAGACCGTTGTACTTATTCCTGCACCCAAACAAACAAGGCAGATACCTAAATTCCTGCCCAAAGTAGGAATACAAGCCTCCTGGTTTCTTTAGTGAGTTTGCATACCTGTACAATTGGAACCACAAACATTTCACTCAAAAAAGTGAATTAGGAGAACTGCTAGTATGTGCCAGTTGCTGTTTTTAAACAAAATACATTAGTCATGTTTCTGTAACGTGTGGGATGTTGTGGCGTTTATGCTGGCATGGGTATTACAGGAAATGTTTATACTAAAAAGGCTGATTTAGTCTGGGAATGATTCAAAGTCACTGTTGTTCATGCTGCTTTGAGAAGGAGAAGAGAGCATTGCTACTTTGTGCCAGTTTACTTTGAAATGATAAGTAGATGTTTGTCTTGCACGATGTTCAGGTTGTGAGTTGGCTTGTGTGTCAGCGTTATGGGGCTTGCTGCCGGCTTTGCAAGGTGAAATAGTTTGCTAATTTCCTTAAATGTTTTCAGTGATGTCCAGAGTAGCAGTTAGTCACATGTTTGATCGATCTGTCCTCCCTTAAGTGACTCCTGGTTAAGACAGGCTTTTTATGATTGTCTGCTGTTTGACATGAGATTGTTTTTGTCAGCCAGAAGATGCTAGTTGCCAGCAGCTGGAGTCTTGTGTGCTTTTATGAAATAATTTATTCATGCAGGATAATGCTCCTTAACATTTAACAGGTAATGAACATGACATAAATTTCCTTCTTGCTTTAAATTTTCCCCTTTCCTCTTCTAATGTGCAAACAGGCAGCTCTGGTACTCTAAATAGTAAGTAATTTTTGGCCATCTGTCAAGAAGAAATTTCAATACAAATTTAAATTAATGGCGCCTGAAATTTTTTATAGCTCCTCTAAAAGCCTCTAATGTGCAAAAAATTCTGAGTCTGCTGGTAGTAATTAGTGTAGCATGTAATGAGGATATGGGCAATGTTATACAGCCCCAGTGTAACATTTTGATATGGTAGCAAAATTTTGATTTATACGAGGTTGTGCCTGGGTTTAATTGTGAGAGACACTTTAAAGTGTTTTCTTGCTGAGACAGATTATTAAACAGGGCATATTTTAGAAGAGCTCATAAAGAGTAAATTTATGCTTTAGTGTACGACTCAGATAACAAAGGTACCATACCCATTTCTGCAAAGGAAGTTTTCCTGAAGTGTCCTGTTCTTTGCTATCTTTTCCAGGTCTGCTGGATAGTTACCTTTGTGAAACTTGCTGCCTCTAACTGTGCTAGTGCTAACTCTCCTAGTTCAGGACAGGGAAAAGGCAGTTTGCATCACTTCTAAATGTGAGATTTTCTGCCTGGTAAGCCAGACTGGGCTCACATCCTTCCTTGGCACCTCCCCGAAATGGGTGATTTACTGCCGAAAGAGAGTAGTCACCTTCCAGATAACACAAGATTGTCCAGGGACTATTCCTAAATAATAGATAAACATGAGCTCAGCAAGCTTTGTGGAGAAGGTTGGCTTTGGGAGCTCTTTCATATTGTGTTGGATTCAGTCCTACAAATTCTTTGCAAAGTCTGAAGTGTGGGAAAACTCTAGATGTGGTAAACTGGGTCATGAGAGTGCTCTTTGTGCAGCGGCAAGGCTTCGGAACAGACAAAGGGAAGGGTGGCAAGCGCCAGGGCTATGCTCTAAAGTGCAGCCCTGGCTTAACGGTTCTGGGAGAGTATAATGTGTTTAGACAGAAAGACAAACTGCTCTGCAGTTAACTGAGCAGCTTTTCACAGAGGACTTGATGTGTCCACTTTTCAAATCAGTAAAACTTCTCTTTAAAGAACCCAACACCGCACAACAACAATAAAACCAAACAAACCCCCCCCCCCAACCAAACAAACAAAGGCCAAAAAACCCCCCAAAAAACCCAAAAAACACCCAAACAGCAAAATCCAGGATTATTCTGCAGTGGATTCTTTCATGCTAATTGCACATCTTTCAAGAACTGTTGATTTAGGGGGCATGGTCTTCTCCCCAGGTTTAGTACCATGTCCAGGACAAATACGGCAAAAGTTTCTCTGGTGCCTAACAAATTCCCTTCTGTAAAAGGTATGCTTGTGAAGATGCCAAGGAAGCAGTTTGTGAGCAAAATTGCCACTTGGCAGAAAATAGTCTGACTCTAGCAGTTTCTTTCTGTAGCTCTTGGTGCAGCAGCTGCAATGAAGGACCCCCCCTCAAATGCTGTGTGGATTGTGGGCCTGCTCAGAGGTAGCCAGGATGTCCCTGAGCAGGTTATTCAGGAATTCAGGTCTTCTGAATTGCCACCTTGTGCAGGATTCAAGTTGTGTAACCTTTTACCACATCTATTACCTTCCTTTTGCTTATGTTTTTGATTGGTTTGGGGTTGGTTGTTTGGGGTTTTTTTTCTGTTCTGTTTTGTTTTTCACCTGAATTCTTTGGAGCAGAGACTACAATCACAGTAAAATTCACTAATGTGGTGGAGTCTTTACCCATTTGAATGCTGGAAGTTACTGTTTCAGCAGCAACAATTGTCAGTAGTTAAAAGCTACAGTCCTGTGGCTGGAATAAAACAATTTGTTTGAGATTCCCCCAGAGATGAAAAAGGTGTTTTAAATGAAAGAATCTGAACTAACATGACAAATGCAGGTTAGGAGTGAATTTCTGTTCAGCATGTTAGCAAACTAGGCAAAGTCTGTCAGGGCAGATTGAAATGGGTTAAGTAGTAAGATGACTTTTGCCTCAATCTGTGTGAAGGCTAATAATTACATGTGTCATATACAGGGAAATTGAACAAGTGAGATTTTCGTGTACTATTTACATTTTTGGTGACGGGTACTCCAGTGCTTCTCAATTTAGCTTCTTGAGCTGTTAACCACTATGAAGTGTTTAGACCTCCATTCATTTAGTGCATGAGAGTAAGCTGCTTACTCCTACAGCTATAATCTGACACTTTTTAAAAAGAAGAAGTTGTATGAATGTCATGCTTTTCTGGAAAGGACAAGGTAGTTTACAATCAAAATGCTAGGACTTCTTGTTTTGCTGGTAGAGGAATGCTACATTAACTACCGTGAGGTACTACTGTGGACTGCATCTTGTTAGGTTTCTTTTAAATGATACTTTCTCCATTAGTGTGAGTGTTCCACTTAAATGTCTTTGCATCCAGTATGTATTTAACAAGCTAAAGAAGTCTAGTTATCTGTTGTATGCCTAAAGAAATCGACAGGATGTATTTTTTTATTGGTTTGTTACTTTGCCATTTTAATAGCAGTCATCTGACAAGCACCTCACAGGCTTGTTAAAATCTGAATGTTTCACATTCATGTCATGGCTTCTGCTCCTAGCTTTCTCCCTTTGGGAACAAGGAATTGCATGTATTTTGCCTTCTGTAATGATGGTTAGTTTTAAGCTGAGCATATTTGAATTAAACTTTACTCCACAAAAATAGTGTTTTCAATCATTATGGACACTTTGGGAGTAGCATTATCAAAATAGAGTGAACAACTTCTGCTGGCTTCTGATACAGTGATTTTTTTTTCAGTGTTAATTGATACATGCCTCAGGATGCATAAGCTGTGCTGAGTGTAACAGGTGTCCTAATTCCAGAAAATGTGTTGTAATTGTTTGTTTGTGGAACAAGTGAATAAATATCTGTGGGGCATAGCTGGTCCTCAGGTGGTGAATGTGAATGGATTAATGATGTGATTGGGTGAGACGTGCTTGTTTGTTGCAGTCTTGTCCAGTAACTGTCTGCTGAAGCAGAACAAATACTAATTAGCAGAGTCGTGTTTGTTGTCTCAGTATATCTTACGAAGCTGATTTTTTGGCACTGTGTGCTGGGTTTTGTTGTTTTTTTTTTTTCTAATAATCTTTTTATTGCTAGATTTTTAGCATGTCATTCAACCCCTGTGGTTTTTAGCAGATTTTTAGAACAAGAAACTGATCCTTGGGTATGTATCTCCCTGGTGCATTTTTTTTCTTCACCCCCCATCACAGGTTTTAAATTTATTTCATTCAGTATCACATCATTTGCCTTTTTAATGAGGTCATCTGGGAATTTTAGTTTAGAGTGTTTGTATGAAAGTAATAGCATATACTCTAGTATCAGAGGATTATCCTGCTTCTGCCACTTGTGATGGCTTCACCTACTTTGCCAAACAGCTTTCTTCCTGCTTCTGTGTGTTTAACTGTACACTGGCCTCTTACCTTGCCACAGGCTGATTCTTTCTCAGTGGTGTGCCTGTGTTTGAACAAACTCTTGCAGTGCTTCTCGCGGTCAAACTTTCATTTTGCTACGTAGTGATTTAAGGTAACTCCAGTGTTCTCCCTCCAGGTGGTCTCTGCATGGGCTGTAATTTCTAACCTAAGCTGTCATGTATAATTACTTCCATGACAACAGACTGTGATGTTGATAACGCAGGAGTATGACTTCATGTCATAGAGTAGGAAGACGAAGTTTGCAGGAATGAAGAGGTGGGTGGAAAGATCTTCTTGAGTGCAAAGGCTTTGACAATGCAGTAGCTGAGGGGAAAGAAGAGAGAAAAGGAACTTGCTTATTATCTCTTGAATTTCACCTCATTTTAAGTGTGTGATTACTTTGAGTGCTGTTATTCATGTCTTGCACTGATTGACCCATGTTGAATGTGTTTGGAATGAAGAACATGGTGCAGGTTGCGTTAAACAGTTGTTAGTCAAAGTCATGAGAGAAAATAAACATCATTTAACCATGTTTTTGTTGTGCCTTCTAGATTCTGTTGGCCTTGTTACACTTAGATTTAAAGTAACTTGAACCATCTCTTACTTTTACGTGAATTTATGGATGCTTTGGCCATGCTAGTTGTAAGCTAAAGGGATGGAAGAAGGAGAGATTGTCTTCTGGAATCAGCAGCATGGATGACTTGTTGAAAGTTTGTATCCTGTGGTTCAAGTCACCAAATGTCATCAGAGGTTAATAGTTCTATTAATATTTGTGTTGCTCTTCCTGTCTCTTCAATGGCACCAAGAAAGAAACAAATTCCTAGTCAAAGTGTCATCAGTCTCCTAGGTCATTTTTGCAAGAAACTGAAGAAAATGAACAGTCTGACTGATTCCCAAATTATTATACAAGATTGTTGAGTGTGTTGTGTATTGCAAAGTTTTAACTGTGCTTTGAGAAAAAAAGCAATTAGGTCAGCCAGCAGGAATCATCCATAGAGGGGAATTTGCAGGAAACTTATGCTGTCTCCTACCTCTCTCCAGTACAGCTCTAATTGAGGCAAATAGTTAATTAAATATCTTAGGCTCGATTAGCCTATTCTGCATAGCAATTTGAAGAGTTCTGTCTTTTCTTGAGTGACATTTGGCCTTTTGAAGAACTAAAAATTGGAAATGCTAATATTTTTCAGCCAACTAAAGGAAGAAAATAAAAATGTCTCCATAGCAACAAAGCTTCTTTCTAGATGGTTTCCTAAGATATTCCTGAACCAGAAGCAGATGTCTGATTTGTGGATCTCACCTCCTTCAATGTAAACAAATAACTTCTAGGCAGGTGTTGGAAATAATATGGAAATCCTATTAAGAGGCCCTGGGTTCCTGTCACTCAGGAAGCCCCTGCCACAAAAGGGTTGGTTGTCTGAATAAAAGAAGCAGAGTAAATTCTCGTTAGGCTTTAGCTTTTCCCAGGAAATTATTGTCTCTGCATGCTCTTTCTCCCCGCGAGTCTGAATGCAAGCCGTTTCTTCTATTCATCTCCTCTGCTACCCTTGTTTTTTTCCTCTCTTGCTGGATTAGCACTTGGTGGTGGTGGCTGCTGCTTACGGCATTGTGGGATTTGTGATTTTAACTCATATCCCTCCACCTCCAGCACTGCCTCAGTTGGTGAGAGAGCAGCTGGAGGGGATGCCTAATGCCAACCTGGAGCAAGGAGAGAGGAAAGATAGGGTGAAGGAGAAGTGGATAATGGTGGAAGCGGAGCAACCAAGTCTGTCTTGTTTGTGTCAATTTATATCTGAAGTTGTAGCCCTTGGCACTGTGAGGCTGCATGTTGCCTGGACATGGGATTTTCTTTTTGCACAGGTATTGCAACTTTGGAGGGACTTGCTGGTGGTTTGCATGGCTGGCTTGCTGACATCATGTGCTCAGAATGAGAACCTGTTTTTTCTCATAATGATTTGTATGTTTCTAGAACCTAGTTTGTGAAATTTTTAAAAATAATTTTTTTGAAGTCACTGAGACAGTGTATTGTGCCTGCTGTCAGTAGTCTTGTTAGTCTGTGACACTTGTGCTACCTTTGCACATGCCAGTATCACATTTATCCGCAGACTCTGCTGTATAGATCCCTACACTTCCATGGCCTGGTGAATATGTTACTTGCAGACTGTGGGTGAAAACTTCAATGCCAGATGGGTAGGAGCAGGCTCCTGACAGTGCATTTTCTAGGATTTCTAGGCTGGAAGTGGAGACTCCATGTGTGTGCCCCCCTCCCCATCTTTGCTTTCTTCAGTGTGCCAAACATGCATAGTGATGCCCTTAATAACACTCAGAGGGTTAAATGTGAATAAACACAAAACAAGGCTTCTGAAAAGCCTGACAATTATCATGCAGCATTTCTCAGACTATAGCCCCCGAGACACACTTCATAAAGCCAATAAAGCACACACTGGTGGTCTCCTGTTGCCCTGGCAACAGACCACAGGGCACCCTGTGTGTGAAATGCATGAACATCTGTGAATTAATCTTTTTTTAGTTCATTCTTTCCTTGACACTGCTAGGGCTGTGCTGGCTGGCAGTGATGGTGCCTGAGCTGGAGGGTCCCGCAGGGATGTCCCTGGTGCGTGGCAGGGAGGGTGAACAGCTAGCTCTCTTCTGGCAGACCTTCCCGTGTTAGAGGGACTGAGTCTGGTAATGCTTATGCTGAGGTGCTGCAAGCTTCTCCCAAAATATTTGACTTGTCAATCTGCTGTGAAAAAAGCAAAATTAAAAGAAGTGCTGGTGTCCACACCACAGTTTACTGGACTTCACTGCTCCTGTGTTTCTCTCTCACTAGACTGTAGTGCAAACTGAAATTGACGAGTAGATGGTCTAACACAAACTGCAACACAGGTAACAAAAATAAGGAGTGTGGTAGCCAACTCAGCAAGAGGCCCAGCCACGCTATGCGTCAGAGATGCCAAATACAGGGGTCAGTGGTTTCCACAGCCTCTCTGATCAATTGCTGAGTGGCAGCTTTAGGGTCAGCAGCATCCCGGCAGTGCCTATACAAGTGTGTGCAGTGGGGTTCCCCTTGGCTCCTGCACAGCACACCGCAGAGCAGATTTGGCATTTGGCTCTAGATGTTGTGTCAGATGCAGGCCGCAAGCACAGAGCTTGCCCCGTTGCTGTCCACTGAGTCTCCAGGAGGACTGTAGGGGGAACACTGTGTATGTGGTATTATCAGTGCATGCTGGTTGCAATCAATGTTTAAGTGAAGTATTGGAAGTGAAAGACTGCTTTAATCTTCTAATTGCACTAAGAAGACAGCACATTGCTCTGCATCACTTCTTTCTGATCTGCAAGCTTATCAAAGAGTACTGAGGTGCTTTTAAGTGAGGTATGGCAGCCAGTCAGATGGTACTTATTTGCATACGAGTATTAGCAGGCACAGCTGTACCTCTGTTTTTCTGCCTCTCAATAGGTGGCAAACGCAGCTGTGAGAGTTTCCTTAATGTGTAGTTATGAGTAAGTAGGGTGGAGGTGAGGGAAAAGGGAAAAATGTCAAAACGATTTGTTCCTTTTTTTCATTCAACAGGATGAATATCTTCTTTAAACAGTGAATATTCTCTGACATATTTCAAGTCAATGTATTTTTTGAAAGAGGGCATGCATTATTTTCTTTGTTGTTAATCTTGCTTGCTTAAGTCAAAGTAAATAAAATAATGCTTATTTTGCTGATGGTGTCTTGCTTTGTCAGACTGATGTACACTGCAGAGATACAGTGTGGGTGTGTGGAAAAAGGGAAAAGAGGAGTGTCTTCTGATAGCAGCTGCTTTCAGAAGAAGGATTGTCTGCAGGGGTGTGTTGCATGACTTTGGCACAGAATACACACAACCTGACAGCTACAGCAACAGAGCTAAGTTATTTTAATAACAAACTGGCCTGCCTATATAGAAATCATTGATTCCACTGAGTTGAAAAAAAAAGTGTTGACCTAAATGGCATGAAGCTTTGCCTTGTTGCAATGTTACAACACCAGGCATTGTACTTGGCTTGGAGTAATTACAGCTGTGTGTTTATGTCTTGTCTCTCCCTGATGGGTTTACTGAAACCTTACCTGTTGGTACTGTATTTCTGTCCCTTCTATCTATTTCTTTTTAAGATGCCAAACTGCAAAGAAATGAATGTTTTGCTTTGAGAGTTTCATGCTGTGACCTGCAAATACTATTTTGTAAAGAGCTTTGGTGTCCCATACTGTGAAATGCTGGAGAAGTTTCATGTTTGAATAGTTTTAAGATAATCTAGTCAAAATCAATTACAGTAAACTTGTGGGGTGAGGGAAACTACTTTTTTTTTTTTTTTTTTTTTCTGGTCATCCTCTTGAAGTGCAGTATTTTTCCTTGTATTGTATCAGAATGTGTAATTGGCATTGGGGTAGCAAAGGCACCCTGCTTTCTGCTTGAAGGCAGACTGTTCAGGTTCAGTTTGATGCCTTTATAGAAAGCACTCTTAGGCTCACCATCTAGAGAGCTTAAAAGCTTTGTATCACAATGCAGGTATTTGAAAGCACTAAATATTTAACAGACTTTCTGCAGGACTTCTGAGGTGCTTCATGAAGATTTTCTGGTAACCTCAACCATGGTAAAGGCAAGAGGTGGCATTTTTCAACTCTTCTTCCTGTTCCAGGGGATAAGGAAGAAGAAACATCTTTGTGTGGTGTTGTTGCTCTTCACTGTTACTTTTAGAATATGGAATCAGACTGTGCAGTTTGTTCCCCAGTTAATCTGAGGAAATTGCAGTCTTTTTATGTGATTTTTTTTCTGTCCTATAATATTTCTCTGTTGTGCCTTTGGTCTCGAAGGAACCCAAACTATTTTGTAAATATTGCTGATGACTTCAACATTCCTTATGGTACTGATAAACAAACTTCACATTGCAAATAGCAAGCAATAACTCAAGTTACAATGGTAAATTTAACTGAAGTTTTGCACGAAGTGCAGTAGTGCCTAAATGGGTACTAACAGCTGCAGTGATCACAAAGTGACATAGCTGCAGCTACTTAGTGGACAAGTGTTTCATAACTGTTTTGGACAGAAAGAGGAAGAAAACTTCATTTGATTGAAGGGAGCTCTTTATGTTGACAACACACAACTCCAGATATTGTTGCACTGCAATCACTGCAAAATCACTTGTAAAAAAAAGTGTTACAGATTCTAATTATAAAAAAGCAAAAATATGTGTTTGGACTTGATGTGCAGACAGGATTTCTGACACTTACTTGCTTTGTCTTCAAGCTGCCAGGGTTTCTCTCTGGATACTGACTATTTAGCATACGTAACTGCTATTGTAGATGTCAAAAATAAAGTATTTCTAAGTGTGTTCGATACTGTATTCTGATTCAAGGTATGTATCTGTCCAGTCCTACACTGCCAGGTATCTGTACTGGTTGTAGGAAAAACATTTGTTTATATCCAGGGTTGTTCTTGCTAATCATATGATTAAATCCAAACAAGCACTACTATTCTCTGATTTACTCATTTTATTGAAGTTTACTTAAAGTTTAAAAAGAACATCTTGATGAAATTACATGGATGTGCCAGGAATCCCTGCCCAGGGAGGTTGTGGGTGCTCTGTGCTCCCTCTCTGGAGGTGTTCAAGGCCAAGTTGGATGAGCACTTGAGCAACTTGTTTTAATGGGAAGTGTCCCTGCCTATGGCAGGGGGTTGGAACTGGATGATCCTTGAGGTCCCTTCCAACCTAAACCATTCTGTGATTCTATGATTTTTCATCTTTCTTGAGGCAAAATGCTACTTGTCTCTTGTCCTAACCTCTCCTCTATTTAACAGTAAAGATAAAGGAGATGGAGGAGGTGAGGGCAAAAGCCAAAGGGGACTTGGCAGTCATTGAAAAATTCTTTAAGGTGTGAATCATTTAACAAAGGTCCCATTTTCATTACTGTAGAGAAATAGGTGTCCTAAATCAGATTGATCACACAGGTTACATAGGCGGCATACTCATCTATTATATTTTCAGGAGAAAGTACAGCTAACTCCAGAAAAGTACAACTTAATACCGAGTTGTTTTCCAGTCCCTGTTGCCTCCCTTTTTAATTATAAGGAAGTGCTTTAGTTTCAATAGGACAACAAATTAAGAGATTCTTCTATCTCTTTGAAGATATATACACACCTGGTATCTGTGGTTTAGTACAGAAGAAGGAGGGGCTACGGAGTCTTGTTTATGCAGAATTCCCTGCTTATGCCACCAGAGGTTACTGCAAAGAGAGGAACCTTGCAAAAACGAACTTCTTTCAATCTCCTTACTCAAAGCAGATATATTAACACTAAATTTTGTCAACTTGGTCTCAAGCACATACAAACAATTTGGTGCTAGCTGTGTTAAGAGCCGTGGGAACTTTTAGAAAAGTCCCCAGTGGAGGTGAGAGATGATACTTTTAACACATGCAGCATTACTTTGTAATATCTCAGTCTTAAAAATTGAACAGAGGTCCTGAATTCTTTGTAAATTGATTTTGATATAAATGATTGTTTATAGTTTTTGAGGCTTTTTTATCATATGCAGAAATCATGCACCTGGGTCAGGGACTGTTACCTTTTACTTATCTTCCCTTCGTTACTTGACACCAGAAAGATATGATGTTATGAACAAATTTCTTTACAGTACATTCTTTAAGATGAAGGTGGCATAACACTGAAACAGGTTGCCCAGAGAGGTGGCTGGGCCCCATCCCTGGAGATATTCAAGAGGAGGCTCAACAGGGCTCTGGATGACCTGATATATTTGAGAATGTCCTTGCTTACTGAAAGGGGGTTTGACTAGATGACCTTTAGAGATCACGTCCAACCCTTCTATGATTCTACGAAATGCAACAGAAAGGAGGAAGCAGACATCTGAAGGTGGGCTGTTTCTTACACTACAGAGGCAACTGAATTAAAGAATATAATGCCTAGCACTTGGTTCTATGTTGTATGACTAGTTTGCCCTGCTTTTTGAAAGTGTAAGCATGAACCTTTCTGAAATCTCTGGAGAATGCTCTTAAATGTGAAAACATTAAGGTGTGTGATTAAAAGATATCAAGTGAGAATGGGGGGAGCAGAAGGTGAGATGAGGGAATAAATGCATGTTTCCTCTCTCCATCCACCTGACTAACTGCTGTGCTTACTTTTATCCACATTTCACATATTCTCTGGAGATAACTCTTTTACAGCCTGCATGAAAAAAAGAGGAAGAAAAATTGTAGGCAGCAGCCTTGATTATGCTGCATATAGATCAGTCAGGTAGCAGACCTCTGAGTACCTACCATTTTTATGTTAAAAGCCATTTGTTCTCCATTCAGTTACACCGGAAGCAAGGTGTAGGAAGGCATTAATCCTCTGAACATTAACGCTTTCCAAGATCACTGATTACCATTACCATCTATTACACTGTCAGAATTTGCCTAATGTTTCCTTCCCCGCTCCCCCCTTCCCCCCCTGACATCTGGTGGTTCCTCCGAACCTGTTTGAAGAGCCATCATTTAGCAGTTTGGGGAAAAGCCTTGAATAATTCACAAAACAAATGATTAGGCAAGCACTTATCTATCTAACGGAATTATTCTGAATGTTTGCTGAAGCAATTAAGCTGGAGAACAACATTTCCTTCTCCAAAGGGTTTGCAGTGGTAGTATTGACCCACCTAGTTACTGGGTTTCAAGCCTGTTGTTGACACTGTTGTAAATGAAAGCAACCTGGACAGGCGCTGAGCAGCTGGGCTGGATAATTGTGAAGGATTCATGTTTGTTGCTGTTACTTCAGTGTTTGTAGTGGGTTGTTTGCTTTGACTTTTGTTGAACTGTTGACAAAAGCATTAGATACAAATGGGAACAAATAAAGTGGTGAGATGCCAGGAAGGCATGGCAGTAATGGTGATTTTAGTTCTCACATAAATGGGAAATATTGACACTTGAGTGGGAAATGGAAGATGTGTGTAGCATCTGTGTGCTTTCTTCTCCACTTTCCCCTTGTTTCCTTACTGCTAAGTAAGTTTTGGAAAGCACAGGTAAATGAAAACAGAATGGATGCAATTTCTTCATTGCATCTTTGGTACCATGTTTTTGTGAAGCTCTTTCTGACTGTGGATATCTTGCAGGGCAAACCCAGTTCCTAGCGTGAAAGAATTAAATATAGAAAGGGAAGGAAAGAAAAAGGAATGAAAGAAAATGAAGGAATTTGGAAGGAATGGCAGAATTCAGAAGGAAGAAAGAATGAGAGAAAGAAAAGGAGAGCAACGTGGAAGAGATAGAGTTGAGAAAAGAGAGGATTGATTTGAACAATATACACTAAGTAGTATAGCCAGCAAATCTGAAGTCATTTACTGGAACACTTTTAATTTGGTTTAAACAAAATACACTTTTTGTATATTCAGATGGGGAGTAGCTCAGCTGTTGTGAAGCCAGAAAATTAATGGTGTTTTTAGTGAAATAGAAAAAGCATGTCAGCAACATAGCTGTGGATGATAATGCTGGCGTTTTATTCATGAGAAATTATCATTGCGGGTTACTGGACAACATAGTGTGACTAGAATGATTGAGCACAAAGTGAGAAGTGTCTGTCCTTCTGTAAGATGATTTCATTTTGCATTTAGTCTTTCAGGAAGGGAAGGAGAGAAGAAAAAGAAAGCATTTAAAAATACATGTCTAAGATGCTTATCCTTGTGGTTTCTGGCTCCCAGAGACTAACCTTTTTACCTCTGTCTCATGGTTTTATCACTGCTTTTTTTCTAGCCAGCTGTCCTTTCTTTTGAACTCTGTCTTGAGGGATGGCATAGAACAAAGGCAGAAGAATAGAGTCACATTAGGATATCTCTGCTGAAAAGGCAGTTTTGGCCCTGGAGGAGCTGCAGGTTCATTCTAGCCATCTCTGGCTCTGGAATTTTGTGCTGAGCATTGTTTGCACAGGACCCTTAATACGTTTAATGTGTTCCAAAATACAGTCATGGAGCAAGGTAGTATATGATCTGTAAGGCCTTACCACTTCTCACTTACCATTTGGCTTCATATTTGTTATTCCAACTATGGTATTCTTGTAGCCATCAACCTCAGAATGGGCAGAGGGAAACTCGTAAGTAGAGTTCACAGGCATGAAGATACCACTGATGAAAAAAGTCATGGTGTTGTACTGCTGTCTGAAGACATACAAAGGTATTCCTTGCCTCTGCTGTAGTTTGTGTGCCTGGTGGTATTTGAGAGACTCACAGGGTTTCAGAGCCATAAAGTTGTTTGCATGTATTTTTTTGTCACCTGTCTTCATGCAGTTTCAAATTGTCCTAAAGCCAAACACCTTATTAGCAAGGTAATTGTGGTGTTTATGAAGCCACTTTGAGCAATCATCCGTATTTTCCTTACTCTCCATTGTTACAGTTGTCATACTGTTCCTAGTCCTTCACAATCAGAAAAGAAAGGAAGAGCAGTAAGAGATGAAGGGAAAATTGCTTTTTAGTGCTGCCATTGGTATGATTTTCTGTGAAACGTTTGGTGGGTTAGTTGTGCTAAACCACAGCCTTGTGGACTTCAGAAAGAAGTGTTTTGGCCAGATGTTAAATACTTTTGGATCAGGGCCTGAATTTGTTACTAATCCTAGGAATATTAAAAGGAAGTGAAGAAATATCAAGCTATTTCCAGCAAGTGTGTTGTGGGAGTGGTGGTATTATAAACATCATCTTGCTTATGTTGAACCTCCCAGTTCATTTTGTGTCCCACTTTGGGAATACCCTGAACAATTCTACAGGGAGCTAAAGAAATTCTTATTGCAAATTACGACCTTACATGAAGGATAAAAAAGAAGTCTCTGAAAAGTAGGGACATAAAGCCCACTCAGGACAAATATATTTATGTTTGCATAAATGTTATTCAAGTTTGCACAGCATTTGGCTGTGTTTTGCCATCAGAAGACAAGAGTTTCAGGAAACCAAGACCTGGAAATAGGAAAGTACTTCTGTAAAGAATTTGCATTGAACATCAATTTTGAATGATTACGGGAGCAAGAATGAGAGACAGAGAGAGAAGTGGTGTACTAATAGTCTGAAATAGGACTGGACTTAGCCAAATTGTAGAGTGATTATCCACCATAGTGCAACTTTTTTTTTTTTGTTGTCTGATGCCAGAGAGTGAGAAACATGTTAAACTGGCCAAATAAGGATAAGAGTGCTTATCATTAGTGGGTTATAGTAAAAGGAGTGAAAGTGGGAAAACTGTCTCTGCATTTTTTAAATCAAGGAATTTTATCTGACATCTGGCCATCTTTTGGAAGGCCGTACACATTCTGAAGTACAGATTTGAGTTTGTTAGGCAGATGGAAGTTTGACTTTGTTCACATTTCTAATACATAATTTGAGAAAAGGCATTTCAAAGACAAGGTTTCAGTAGCACATTTCCTATTTAATTTCTGTTACGAATGTGTAATTAACAAGGGGAGAAAAAAAAAAAAAAACTGGCTGTGAAGAAGCACTGGCAACGTTTTCTTCCTTCAATTTTCTTCAGAGTATTAAGTTGGTTGCATCTCAGAAGTGGCTTTAGGTTCTTGTGAGTTTAGCTAATGACAGTTTTAATAAGGTTGTTGCATTTAGTGAAGGATACATTTGGTAAGAGATAAATCTGCTTGGGTTCTAGCCATTCCTCAGAGATTAGAGGGGCTAGAGGCAGCTGGATTTATGCCAGTTATTGCTGTGACTATAGGCCTGACACCAGATGCATAAGCAGCCTGCTTGCTGTAGGTCTGGACACATTCAAAAAAAGCTATTGGGTGCACAAACAATACAATTTATTTACATCAAACATATACAGATTCTTTAAGAATACATTTGAGAAAGCTGCAGACAACCTGTGTAGCTCTAAAATACGATTTTAATTGAAAGCATAAAATCTACCAGGGAGTAACTCAGGCATATCCAGTGTTGTGATTCTCACCTAAAAGGCATCCCTTCTGGGGGAGAAGATCAAATCTATTAGTTTGTACATGCTGTTTGGCCTCAAAATTCTTGTTACTACTATATATATGAAACCAGGACAATATAAATACCTTGTATCTAATATTGTAGAGTGTGGAGGGTAGAACTGGGGTCAAAACATTCTTCCATTATCAATTGCACAAGCACTTAAACACTTTTTGCAAGATGATCAGCATAAAAATAACCCTTCAGGGCTGCTTAATAGAAGAATAGATCTCCACCTATTCCACACTTTTTTCCCAGTGACATGGCAGCACAGACCACTGGATCTCCAGCCAACCTCCGTACCTACCTCAGTTACTGTGCTTATAAATAGATTTTTTTGGGGGAGGGTGGCTTTTCCACTGTTTTATGCTTACAACAATGATAAATGATATAGTCTCTACCTCTGTGTTTCAAGTTTAGCAGTCTAAGAATGAGATAAAATTATTTTTAGACATACTAATTTCTGAACTCTAGGCACTCGTTATAGTAGCTAGATTGCTGTAGTTGCCTGGTTATGGTTTTGCTGATAAAATGGATACTGATTTCTGCCCCTCTCTTGTTTTCACATTAGAATTTAGCATATTTAATGATTCCATCCCTCCGATACTGGAGCACCTCCAAATTTTCAATACGTTAATCCTCACAACTGTGTAAGGGAAAGACATACTCTTTAGTCTTCTGAAATTATCCCTATTAATGGATAATGAGCTGAGGTGCGAAGAGCCTTAACTAAGTTAACATGATCAGATAAAACAGCAGACTGCTGAACCTAGATTTCCCAAATTTGAACACAGTTTCCTGTCCTTCCCAGTTTCAGTGTTTTTACCTAGGCATCAGTGTTACCTTTTCATCCTATTTTACATACTTTTGCCTTTTAAAATCCCTCAGTGGATTTGAGATACATTCATGACAAGTGTATGTGTACCTCTTTTTGATGGGTAGCTTGTGTGGGCTAGTTTGCCACCTTGATCCTTTTGGGCTAATTCTGATTTCTGTTGACCTCGTGATCTGTGTATTGTTTTTCAGGACAAAAGCTTTATCTTTCTTTGGTGTTTGATTACATTACTCTTGTGTGTGGTATGGATCCTTCAGTACTGCACAGAGTTGTAGACTCAGCAGAATCAGGAGGCACACTGTATTGTTGAGAGGATCACAGCAAGTGGAGCACATGTGTGATGTGTACCCCCTGTGTTAGCCAGCCATCACGCAGCATATATATATGCCGTGCCACCAAGCACACCACTGAAAATCTGAGGCTAATGCTAACCCATCGTAGTAGCATACCACCTACCAGCAGCACAACTTGGACAGCCTAGCATGGTGCCTGAGCTGTTCCCCATTGCGTTACCTCTGGCCTGGGGCCATATTAGCATAGCTCTGCCTCTTCTTATATGAGCAGACATATTGTTCATCCGTGTATCACAATTGCTGGCACAGTGCTGGGCTGGGCTGCTGTATGGCTGGAGGACTTCCAGGCTTCCATAGTGCTTCTGTAGAGGGAGCAGAATCAGAAATGGATACAGGAATGTGATTTTTGTCAGTAGTCGAAGTGCTCTGTGGGGAGAGCTTGTAGTCTGGGAAGAAGGATTTCCATCTGTGGGTTGGAGCTTCAGCTACAACTGTGCTTGTTGTGAAAGAGCTTGTTACACTGTCTCACTGTAAGGGCTCCATCTGGTGCTCTAGGTGTCTTTAAATGTAAAATTTTGTTTACTGTCAGAACTAAAGTTCATGTGCAATGAGCAGTCTGATGGTCTTACCAGTCACATCAGACGCTGGAAGCCTTTCTTTTAGCTCGTACACTTTAGTACAAGGGGAAGGGAAGGGCAATGATATGGAGGTTGATTAACGGGGCAGGTTCAGAACCTGTTGTCATCATCGTAATAAAGACCCATTTTAAAATCCCTGGTTTTCTCTGTCCTGGGCAGGCAGGATTTAGCTCATTACTAGAGAGTAGGCAAGGTGGCATTGTAAAGAAACTGATTCTGCTGCTGTTCAAGCAGCTCAGATGTTGGTTATTAAACAGTGGTGTGACTTAAAACTGAGCCTCTCAAATTCTGCCTAGAGTCTGGCTTACTGTACTTTGTGTAGTCAGCGTAAAGTTGCCCCACTGATTCATCAGGCCGAATGTGCCCTATGTTGATGACAAATTTGAAGATGATGTGTGCAGGTATCATCATAGTAGTCAAGACTTGCATTAGTAAACACTTTGTTAACTGTCTAAGTCATTGTCTTGGCAGCTACTAAGAGAGGAAACACTGGCAAAATGCAATAGTCTGTGATTTAATAACCCTGCCCAATTGAGAAACACATTTTATAATGTAAATTATCCCATGCATCCTTCCCAGCCATTTGGTGACCTTTTCACTGCTTCAATCTCATCCTGGTCAGTCATTACCACTAAAATAATTCGCAACTGTCCTTAAAATTGTGCTGCATGATTAGGTGTCCAATGAAATATGGCTATTTGCTTATAATGTACTCTAATAATGCTTGTATTTGCTGTTTCACTGTCCAAGTGAATGGTGGCTAGAGGAAACTGAGGAGGCTTGAAGAGGCTTTCGCTTAACTCTTGTCACTCCTGGTTTTGTAGTGCTAATTGGGACTTTGATCTCTGTACTCTTAATTGGCTCATGGGAAGGTTGTTTACAGTCAACAAGAAAAAGTACCTTGAACCTGTCATTTTAATAAACTTGCTACTTGCTGGATTCTCTAGAGACATCCCAAATGGAAATAAACATCTTTCATTTTGTTTCATAAATAATTTTTTAAATGGTTTCCTGGACAACCTTGATGAAATGTCAGCTTCTCAGATTTAAACCCACACTGTAGGTATTGTTATCTCCATCCCTGCTGGGTAGTGTGTACACTGCAATAGTTTGTTTGGAAACATGACTGTTGTTCTTTAAAATGCACTTAATGCTAGATTAGAGAACATAAGACTTCTAAGGCCTTTTTTTTTTTTTTCTTCCTGTTTGCACCAGTTCATTTCCAAACCATTTAAAATAAAGTGCTTGAGGATATTTGGAATTTAAAAAACCTTTCACATGGTGCTTTTAAAACAGATCAATTTCAGCATTAAAGTGTTAGGAATTCAGCCAAGGAAAACTCAACTCAGGATTGTATAGCTATGATAATGTATTATACCCATCTTCCTTGAAAATTATTATAACAGCAGAGTTGAAACTACTGAATTACATAATTCAAGAGTGTTTGCCAGAATTCTGTTTTAGGGAGATTACTGTAGACTTCCCTTAACAAAAGCAAAAGGAATTATGTATTTTATTATGAGATACTTAAATTAGAGAGAATACTCTTCACAAATTATCTTAAGATAACTCATTTGAGTAGAACAGCAGGTCATGTGTGTGTATGCCAGTTATCACACTTAACTACTTGGCAGAGTATAGGGTGAGTACAAGAGGGAGAATTTTGCATTTCCTGTCTTGTCTAGCCTGAATGAAAAGTGTATTGGGTGCTCATTTCTGACATCAAAACATTTCCAGCTATCTTGAAGTTAGTATTTGATTGAGCTTTTAATATTCAAAAAAATAAGTATGACCTGTCTGATATAAATAATGAAAGACCCAGAAAAGTAAAAGTCACTGCTGCTTCTCTTGTCAAAGCTCTAGGATGCTCAGGAGTTGTAATGCATCTACATATCTAGCAGAAAGGACTGTGTTTTGTTTTTCAGTCTTCAAAGTAGATGTTTTACATATAATGTTCTGCTATATACTGCTGTAACTGTTTTAAGTCTGACTGCAGGATCTGTATTCCCATCACTCCTCTATTACTAGAATCCTTGATTTGAAGAACGAGACTGAAGACAATTATTTTTCCAGAAAGCTGAGGTCCAGATTCAGGGTAGTGCATCGTAGGCATCTAAAGTTCAGCACATACATACATTCCTCTGGTTTCTTTATCTGTCTTGTGACTTTCCTAAGATCAAAACATGTGCCCCAAATGTGGCATCTGCTTGAGTTCTTTCCTGAATAGGAAATAGGATAATTTCCTGAACAGGAATCTTGGAAACATAAGTCAGTGAGCACAGATGAAGTGATGCAGATATAATGGGCTTGGCTGTTATTTGGGCAGAAAGGTAAACAGTAGTGCTCAAAGGCGTCTTTCTGAAATGTACCTTCTTATAGAGAGTTGTGAGAATGTTATGCTTCAGAATTAAAATTAATTGGAAGTTGAAATCTTTAACAGCACCTAGCAGTGTTTTATTTGCCTGCCCAATTAGAAAACTGGTTGTATAAAAAACTCTGTTTTTTCTAGACACTTAACAGTGGCTCTGAATTCCTAAATCATGTAGGATGCTAGAAAAGCATAAAATCCATCAAGTCTTCAGAAACCACACAAGATCGGACGCAAGAAGAAATAAGTAAATGGCCAGTCTCTTAGTTAATATCTGTGAAAAGCATGTGGCATGTTTCTGCTGATTGATGCAACTGAGATGTGGAGTGATTGTTGCTACTGAATTTAAGGGTACTTTTTGTGCCATAACCTCTTTTCCCATCACTTTTCTACCGATCAAGTCAGGAACAAAAAGGATTAAAACTGGGGGAAAGGGAGGAAAAAAGCAAGTATGGAAGGAGATCATCAGCTTCATCTATAAAGTATTCAGTTAAAATAATAATTTGCTTTGCCTTCTTATCTTCTAGGTAATCTCTGCAGCAAAACAGCTATGAAATCCTTTAGAGACAAGCAGGCATAATGAAGAGAAATAGTGTTTTTACTTGAAAGGTTGATACATATGGATAGACTGGAAGGAACAGAAATGTGGCAACTCATGAATATATAGCCTGTGTTAGATGTAACCAAAACTAAAATCGTCATCCACTGTGGCACATTACATGATTGAAAGTAGCTAAATGGTGTTTTGTGGGACTGTCATCAGACATGATCTTTAAGGTTTTAAAGCCACAGAAGAAGGCTAACTAGTGCTAGGTTATATCTTTGTGGTCAAAATGAAGAATTAGATAGAAACAGAAATCGTTGGAGAAATTGTTAAGACCCGTCACAAAAAAAACAAATCCACTTAGCTGTCCCTGGAGAAGGTGATGCTTAAAGCTTAATCATTACTACTCTGATATGGACAATCTGGGAGACATAGGTGTGTGGTGGGTTTTAGCTCTGTTGGTGGTACTGACAAGGTTTTTTTTATAACCCCTGTGGCTTGAGCTGCTGCTGGAAAGTGTGGTCAGCTTGGGTCAGTGCTATACAGCTTATGTTAAACATTGTCCAGAGTGATCAGAGAGCAGCTTACTATGATACTCAGTCTTAAAAGAGAGTTATAAGCAAGAACTTGATTCTTGGAAATATTTTTTAATAAAGAGAAAAGTTTACTGACACGGGCCTTCAATGGCTATCATAAAGCATTCCTTCTTTAGTGTTTTCTTACTATTCTGAAAAATGGCGAAATTACCTTGGTGTGTTCTGTTTAAATTCAGTCACTATGAACATGTTGTGTTAATATTATGGATATTACAAGAATTTTCTTTGTACATCCATCACTGGCATTGTGGCATGCTGATGAATCCAAGCCCTTAATGCAGGCTACTGTTTATCCTACTTTATTCCTTTCATGGTGATGAAATGAGAATTAAATTGCTTCACTGAATGCTCTGGTTGGTTGAACTTTGTTCTCTTACCCTGTGATTTTGTGCTCTCCCATGCTCTTTCTCCCTTGTCAATTCCCAGTGCTCTTTTCACTGTCTCTATTGCTGTGACTGCTGAAGCTGTTTCAGGTCTTTGCTGAAGGAAAGAGCGTGAAAGATCAGTACTTAGAACCCCAAATAAATATCTGAGGAGAAGAGCTCTGTAGTTCCATGTTTCATTGGCACTGTTCTGTTCCTCAGATTTCCAAAGATTTATCCTCAATTCTGAATCTTTCTAACTTGGTAGCCTTTGACCCCTCTATTTCACTGTGTGTGATTTTGGTTTAAGTAGCATTTAGCAGTTTGTATGCTGAGATGATCAATATGCAAGTTTGTCTTGAATTTTGGCATTTATGTTCTAAAATGAGAGCAGCATGTTTTTTGTCTGGTAGCATTTCCAGCTTGTGCTGGTGCTATCCAGGTGCATTTATCTTTTCTGGGATCATTAGGGACAGAATTCCTTTGCAGCCTACATGTGCCCTGTGACTCATCTACTGTATTGCCTATACCAGTTGCAGTTTGTGCCTTAATACTGTCTTGCAAATGTTTTCATTCCCTCCAAATTGTCATAGAATCATAAAATCAACCAGGTTGGAAGAGACCTCCAAGATCATCCAGTCCAACCTAGCACCCAGCCCTATCCAATCAACTAGACCATGGCACTATCTGCTCTGCTGTGTCCTTAAACATGTGATCTTTCTTTGGGATCTGTACGAAGAGGAGAAGATTGAGGCATGAGGTTGTGAATGAAGAATGGATCAGGTGAATTGCTCTGTGGATTAAAGGGCAGGATGTTTGACAATGCTTGAGTTGTGTTAGCGCCAAGTAAATTCAATATTTATCAGTTGGCCAGTGCAGATGAAAACAGACTTGAGGGTAAAAGCAATCTGTAAACTCTGAAGTTTCTGTAAACCTATGAGAAATATTTAACTCATTTTCCTGCCAGTCTCTTTATTTTTCTTTTGTTTCTGGCTGAAATCAGGTTCTTTGTTCCAACTGTTTTGCTTACTGAAGGGTGCTTAGTACTTTTGTTGCACTCTTTGATTCACTTCCTTCATGTGCTTGTGCTAAGATACACTTCGACTTCAACCCGTTTTTCCTTTTTGCCTTACAGCTGTGTTTCTCTGCTACTTCACTACTTCTGCTTAAGATGCATTGCTTTTTCTCTCCCTCCTGTGACCGTCAGTGTCAGTGGTGATTAAGCCTTATTTGTGTTATGTCCTTCAGCCAGTGATTACTGGAAAATATGTATTTTTAATGATTTACTGCAAAAATCAATCTGCGAAATGCTAGCCAGATACACTCGTCATTCCTTTAAACACCTACTTTTCGTGTGTTCACCATGCACCTGTACACCAGGAGGGGCCAGAGAAGCAACAGCACATACTGATAGGATTGTATGTCAAAATTGCTATTTATCTCCAACTTTTGCTGTGTGGCCCACTTACCTTTTCCTGAAAATTGATAAGTGTATGTTGAAATACATGACTGGATTTGAAATGTAGAACTAGTGTAGTTTATTGTTTATCACCCATTTCCTAACATGTAGTTTTTGATGCTTTTATTTAGCTTAGATCAAATATTGCAGTGGTACTACCAGAGCAAGGAAGCTGATCACCAACATAAACAGTTAGATATTTTAAGAGAAATTACATACATGTTTACATGATGTGCATACACAGCTAAACTTATGTACAGTTGAAACGTTTGAGAACACTTGTGTTTTGATGTCTGGCTGCTGAGTGTACACATTCTCTTCTGGACTTCTTTATGACTATCTTACTGCTTTTGCAGAAGCACTGCATGTCTAGACTTATGGCACCCTTATCAACTAATTAACTTCATTAATTTTGCAATTAGTGAAGTTAATTAGTGGGTAAAGTTTCTATATAAAACTTCAAAGTTTGCATTTTAATCATAGTTTGTATTAAAATAGTTACCACACACTTGATAACTAGTCCAGTTATCTCAGACTGGTCATGTGATAGTAAAAGTAGCTTTGCTCTCTATCTTTCCTAGCTAGTTAGTGTTTTTTCACTAACAGTTACTGAAACTTTGTATCTGAAAATGGCAGTGAAACAAAATAAAATTTGATCCTGTTATATCTGAGTGAAAGTTCAGTTTGTTTCAGTAAATAAACACATTGGAAAAGAGATAAGTGAAAAAAAAGTCTTCCCCGTGACCAGTGACACGTGTGGGAACAATACTGGGCTACCACTGTCTCCTCTTTTGATGAGCCATCACAAATGAGCTCTGCCCAGGCTGCACAGCCTGACTGTGTCAGCCTCATCACAACACATGGCATATGCCTGAAAGAAAACCCATGTACCTAGGTAAACTCAGACAAAAGCATGCAATCCATGAGACTGGAATGGATCTCAAGATCTAATAGTTGTGATGAAAATAATAATAACAATAATAATGTAGTAATACTAGTAATGGTGCTAACAACATAAATATGTTGTAGTGTAGGTTTTGTGACCTCAGGAGCACAACTACTGCGAAAACACTCCAGGGTGTCTAGAGCAGCGTACAGGTTTTTTACATTATCTCGCTCAGTTTCCTAAAAGTAAAGTATCAGTGCTTATGGGAGTATGTAAACAAGCATTTCTTTTTTTCAGACAGATGGCTGTAGCCATATAGTTAGAGCCGTGCAGGATATTTGCAGTGTGGGAGCACTTGGACTGCATTTTTTGTCACTTGATGTGTGGTCTTAGTGGAATGCACTAGACTGCCCCTTCTCTTGTCCAGGTGTTTTGTATGCCCTGTACTGTGTCACTTGCTATTCATTGGACCAGTCTTTGTTTCATCCATGGCATGTCAGAATTCACAGCACTCATTTCTTTCTTTCTTACTTTAATACACACACACACACATATGTGTGTGTGTGTGTGTGTGTATACATATGTGGATATGTACTTACATATATGTAACTACTTTTTTTCCCATTTCAGGTTTACTTACATAGTTCTGTCTTGTAGACCTCAGTGTTCCAAGCCCAAGCCTGGAGTTGATTCTGAATTCAGACTCTGGTACTGGTTGCTGGTACATCCATCTATAACATTGACACCAGTCAACCAAGCAACACTGCTTGGCCGTTTTCCTGTGATGCATATTGTATCAATTTTTATAGTTTCTTTTATACTTCCTACAGAATTTATTAACAGCAATAATGTCATTCAGATAATTATACTATAATTGACCTTAGTGTTGAGCATCCTTGGCTTTTACTGCAGTTTTCTTAATACTTGAAGATTGTCAATTATCTTGTAATTCCCTCTTTGTTGAGAATTATTGTTTTAATTATTACACTCCAGATATATCATTTTGGCAAAGTAGTAAGGGTACACTGGGGAATCATATTTTTTAATGCTTTAAAGAGTTACCAGCTTTATCGTGTGGGAGGGCTTTTCATCCTGTCATCTCTAGCCTTTGCTTTTAACACTGATGTAATTTAATTATCACTTAGTCTGCTTAGACCAGGTCTTCATCTGCAGGAGACAGCACACGGGGCAGCTGGGGCTTGCAGAATTTGAGAACAATTGGGTGGCTTTGCAATTTGAATGTACTGATTTCTTCTCTGCCATGTTATGGTGAAAGTGATCTGTGTTAGTGCTAGTAACTTCAGTATAATTTGTGGGCAAAATGGTGATTTACTTCTTTCATTTTCCTAGTGATTTGAAGTATTAATTATCCCAAGTAGACAGAAAGCATGCTGATGTTTGCCATGTTACTGGTGAAAATTTTATAGCTCTGTAAGAGGCCTGTATGGCCCTCTTTATGTTAATTTAATTTATGCTTGTATGGCACTGGTGTACTCACGAGGAGCAGTGCCCTGCAGATGCTGGAGAGGAAACAGAGTGATGGGATGGGGTGTTCAGGTGAAGGCCAGTGACTAATCGAGTTCCTTAGGGATCTGTTCTGCATCCAGTGCTGTTTGACATCTTTGTCAATGACATGAATTCAGTGGAACTGAGTGCACACTCAGCAAGTTTGCTAATGACACTAAACTGTGTGATCTTGTTGACATGCTGGAGGGAAGGGATGCCATCTTGACAGGCTGCAGAAGTGCATCAAGAGGAGAGTGGCCATCAGATTGAGAGATGCAATTCTCCCCCCTTACTCTGTTCTGTGAGACTCCACCTCAAATACTGAGTCCAGTTCTGATGTCCTTGTCTCAAGAAGGGCATACAAGTGTTGAAACAAGTCCAGAGGAAGGCTACAAGGATGATTAAAGGGATCATGAGGGTATGCATATAGGCTGAGCGAACTAGGGTTGTTCAATCTGGAGAAGTGAATGATACTCTGGAGGATCTTACAGCTGCCTTGCAGTACCTGAAAGGAGCCTACAGGAAAGGTAGAAAGGGACTTTTCAAAAGGGTGTCTAGCAACAGGATTGGGGGGAATGGTTTTAAGCTGAAGAATAGTAGGCTTAAACTGGATCTTAGGAGGAAATTCTTCACTGTGAAGGTGGCGAGGTTGTCCACAGTAGTTGTGGATGCGTCCCTGCCCATGGCAAGGAAGTTAAATTATCCCTTGCAACCTAAGCCATTCAGTGGTAGCTTTTCACTTAGCATTGTGCTCAGCACTGGTTGAAACAAAGACTGAAGTGTAGGAAGCCACGCTTCATTGTCTAGTGCAAAAGATACCATGGTTGGAGCACTAAAAAAAGAGTGTGACACTTAAGCAAGTTATCTGAACAGGGTAATGTGCTTAGCTTTTCTATAAATCACAGAGTCACAGAAACATCCAGATTGGAAAAGGATCACCAAGTCCAATGTATAACCCTGCTCCACAAGTTTCACCTTAAACCGTATCACTAAGTGCCACGTCCAAAAGAGCCTTAAACACATCCCAGGGTTAACACATCCCAAGGTTGGTGACTCAACCACCTCCCTGGGCAGCTCATTCCAGTGCCTGACCACTGTCTCTGTGAAAAATTTTTCCTAATATCTAATCTAAACCTATCCAGCCCCAGCTTGAGGCCATTCCACCTTGTCCTGTCTCTAGTTATCTGTGAGAAGAGACCAGCACCAGCCTCTCCACAACATCCCTTCAAGTAGTTGCAGACAGCAGTGGGGTCTCCCCTTAGCCTCCTCTTTTTCAAACTAAAAAGCCACAGCTCCCTCAGAGCCTTACCCTTATGAGCTCTCCTCATAAGATTTATTCTCTTGGCCCTTCTCCAGCTTCATTGTCCTCCTCTGGACCCACTGCAGCACCTCCACATCTTTCTTGCCTTGAGGTGACCAAAACTGAACATGGTACTCGAGGTGTGGCCTCACTGAAACCGAGTACAAGAGGACAATCACCTCCCTGCTCTTGCTGGCCACAGCATTTTTAATGCAAGCCAAGATGCCATTGGAGTTCTTGGCTACCTAGGCACACTGGTGGATCATATTCAGCTGCCTACTACCAGCCCCAGATCTCTTTCTGCCAGGCGGCTCTTCAGCCACTCCGCCCCAAGCTTGTAGTGGTTCTTGGGACTGAAATAAGTGTATAGGTATGGTTTGTTTTGACAGCGTTTTGTCATGTGTATAGCATAACTGGAAAAAAAAAGTTTGTGCCCAAGCAGCTGTGACGATTTGTGTGTTACCCACCCTCCCACTCTTATGAAATCACCCAGGGTAGACTCAGCTGAGCTGAAATTAAGAATGAAGCTTAATATTTACAGCTTAGCACAATATACAAGCAGGCATTTACGGTATCTACAACTATATACAGAAGTATAGAAGTTAAAAAGTAATACAGAAACACAGCAGCCCTCCCAGAAACCAGAGTCCCCAGGACGGGCTCTTAACCACCCTCCACCTCCTTTCCACCCCTCTACCTTATCCCAGACTTTACCTTACATTCAAGGAGAGTTTGGAGAATCGGCCAGGGAGGCTAGAAAGCAGAAGAATTAGCTAGACAGACAGCAAGTTAGGGAGAAAAGTGCAGGCAGCCAGAAACACAGAACAACACCGATTGTCTTACTTACGTTTATGTTCTTGTTTTTATACATCTCAGCAAGCCTGTGAGTGAAGTAGACATCACCATTGTTTCCTTTTCACAGCCTATAATTTCTCTCACTAAAATATCCCAGCTAGGCTCAAACTAGCACAGCAGCATGTGAAAAATGGGTACGTTTTGCTAAAGCAGAAACTACATAAAACCTACTTTCACCAAAGAGTATTTTTTCCTATGTCTGATTTATGTGTTGCTTAGCAGGAAAATGCTACTTTCTAGGAGATTAATGTATTTTATTAAAAAACAAACAAACCAAACAACAAGAAAACCCAAACAGTGGTTCAAAAAGACTTTATTTCTCTATAAAGTTTAAGAATTGTTAAAGTGAGGACCCTGGCCCATTAAGCTGCAGTCTGCCAAGTGATAATGCTGAATCACTTAATTTCTTTAGGTAGCTATCGTATTCCAGCTTCTTAAAGGTAGTTGTCAGGAGAGCACTGATATTTTAATGAAAGAGCAGAGTCTTGGCAGATGAGCAGTGTGCTCATGGAGATTTTCTTACACGGTCTGCAAATATAATGAACTCTTTTGGAGCACATAGACTTGCCAATATGCAGGAGAGTATAAGATTATATGTAGGAATATGATGTTAGTGGAAAACATCAGGACAGTTACATCGCAGAATTTCTCACTGATGATAGATCCTTACAAGTGTTTATAGGCTGGAAAAGCTATTGCAAACAGTAGGGGAAACTCAAAGTGGGTAATAAATGTTGTGCTTTGCACACTGAAAATAGTAGATGTTGGGTCCATAGAAAGATCTAGACTGTAGTTCATTGGATTTATGACATATCTTTATAACTGAGCATAAGTTTTATATGTCAGCACCAGTACCAGAAATCTCATGAAGTCAGAGATCATAGACTCATAGAACCATTTGTTTTGGAAAAGACCTGTAAGATCACTGAGTCCTACTCTTTATGTAGCAGGTCCATTATATGGTAAAAGAGGCTAGTAGCACAGGCATTTTGACTGACTGGCTCCATGCAAGGAAAGGAATAGGATAGTTTAAAGTGAGTATGTTTATATTTGTGCTGTAGTAATGGACTCTTGAGGCAAAACAATGTTGAACTTAGTACACTGGCCAAATTTCAGTTTAGAAATTAGATTCTGCCTGCTGTCAATAGATGAGTTATCTCTGGCTCTCTTCTAACATCAAGTGAGATGCCACAGAGTTGATCTATCTTTGAAGCAATAAAATCATTAAGCAGTGTGCATAGCCCCAATGCCCGATGTGGTGCTCATCCTTTATGTGTTAGTGAAAATTAGCTACTCTATAATTCTAGTAGGGAGCTTTAATTTATTACTTTATTAAGCAGTGAAACCAGAGGTTAAAATGGTATCTCTAGCACATAGCTAACTAGATTGTGAAAAATGAAACAGTTTCAAAGTTATGAAAATAAATATTTCTATTTAAATAAGTATGGTAGTTAATTCTTTAGACAACACTATAATTTGTAGTTTACTGGTGATTATTTTTCTTCATTTTGAAGTAAATTGCTTTTTGCAGGGTGAAGTTGAAAAATAATTAATTCAATTCACATTGCAAGCTACTGCCTTCCAAATTGTAAATGAATACAAATGTAATAGGAACGTGCTATCAAAATCTTTTGAAAAAGACTATGCTATATTGCTGCAGTAAGCAAATACATTTTTCAAGCCATCAGTTTATTTAATGATGCATTTCTACTTGGCTTTTATTTTAAGGGCTTCTGTGCCTACTGTGGCTACTGTCTCTGAATGTTTTAACAAGTGTTGTCTGTTCAGAGCAGGAAATAAAATGGTTAGTTTGTGCCATTTACTATAACAGATGGTTAATGATCTGCTTTGAAACAAAATCAGTGAACATATTTTAAGGTGTATTAATTCAGGATGAGAAATTCCTGTCTATCTGTTTTATACTATTGAGTAGAAATTGAGAGGGAGGCAGGAGGCTATTGGAAAAGGCACAGGCTTTTTCAGCACTAGCTTTATTTTAAAATTTTTGTTTCCACTCACTGTGCTTAGAGAGTAATTGACAATTACTGATCAAAAATGTTTTTGTGAATTCCACTGTTCATTAATCCAAACTGCTGTTTTCAAGAACCGGAAATTTTAAAGAAGTGGGAAACTGAAGTATCCCAGCAGGGAGAAATGTTCTTTCATATGACTTGAGCAGCGCCCCCAGCTTAACTTACGTAATTAAGTATTCTTAGTCCTCAACAGAAGTTTTTGGTGTAGTAAGTTAAGGAAAATATGATTTCATTAATACCAATGGAACAGAACTTGCACAATGTAAGTGCTAATTTCTTCATTTGTGTTCCTGATAGTAGCTATAAAGTAAACATAGGAAGGTGTACACTGAAAACTCCAAAACCAAATTGCTGTATTGTGTAGTTCTGTGAGTGACAACAACTATCCGTAATGCATGGAGGAAGAATCCCAAAACGTGTTTCTGATTGAACGGGATGACCTAGAAAACCCTCAGAAAGGATTTTGCATGTTCTCCCTCTCAAGTCCTTATCACAGAATCATAGAATCAACGAGGTTGGAAGAGACCTCCAAGATCATCCAGTCCAACCTATCCCCCAGCCCTATCCAGTCAATGGCACAAAGTGCCTCATCCAGTCTTTTCTTGAACACCTCCAGGGACGATGACTCCACCACCTCCGTGGGAAGGTGGATGGACCGATGGAAACAGGCAGCAGAGTTTACACTGAGAATTGCTTTCATCTTCATTCCTGTCATCTCAAGTTCTGCAAAATACTTGAAGACATCCCTGTTTATATATATTCAGCCATTAACTTCAATGTGAGATAAAGTTTAGCACATCTTAAATGCTTTCTTGAATTAGGTCCAAAAGCTGATGCTGGTGCTAAAAGCACTCCCAGAGAGAACTTTCTATCTTCTATTATTTATTTTTTTGTATACCAAAATACAGGCTCCACCAAGCTTGATAAATATCACCTACCTGTTTAAAGGAGTAGAGCAGATTTGTTGAATGATAGTGCATAAAGTACATATTATCTTCCTTTCTCTTGTCTTGGACAGATGCTCTTTAATAATCACTACTAAGTGAAGTCTGCAGAATAGCAAGAGACTGAACTACTGTGTTGTGTGTCTGCCTACTGTAGGCACAGCCTGTGATTACAAAAAGTGCCCAAATAAATTGAGCCTGGGTGGTTTTACCTGTTCTTTTGTGCTTGGGGACAGTTCTGAAGCTTACTTGTTTCCTTTGATAGAAATCTTCATTCAAACATCTGCTGCAGTGTGACTTACCTTGAGACACTTTGTTTTTCTTGATTTACACAGGCAAATGCACACACATACTCACCCACCCCCTTCTTCTTCAAATTTTGATTTAACCCTGTGTGCTTGCAGATGAGACAAGATGAAACCAGGTCAATGAACAGTACTCATATAATGGTCCAAAGTAGCTCTACATTCATCCCTTTGACATTGAAGATAGCAACTATGATCTGTTGTCAGTTAATCACCTTCATCTGTCTATTACAATGCATTGTGCAGTTTTTAAATAAAACAATTGCTGGGTAGCTGTCCCTGATTAAAACCTATGCTATCTGTGGGAACAACTCCAAATCATATTATCAGGTTAAGTCGTATTGAGGGATAGTGACAAATGACCACTGTTTTCAATGAGTGTGTGATGGTACTTTATCTCTTTTCTGACTGCAGAGCTCTTCTGTATCTCCCTCAGCCAGTTTCAGAACAGCAGAAAAGCACAGAAATTCAACAGATTATTCTTCAGATAGTAAAAAGCAGAAAACAGAAGAGAAGGAAATAGCAGCTCGTTATGTGAGTAGATAGATATAAATGGCATACATTATGCATTGTCAAACTTAAGTGTTCTTCTGTAATGTCACCTGATTCCTGTCACATAACTGATTTTAAAATCAATGGTCAAAATTTTAAGAGGTTCTTACTACCTGCCTCTAACATCTTTACTTGGTAGAAGGTTTCCCTCTGTAGGATTTTCACAATATAAGTACAGAGCACCTGGAAGGAGTGTGACAGGACAACTAATCATTAGGCTGAGACTTTTTGGATCTGGCTCTGCTTCTCAGTGTTATACAGCTTTAGATGATGTTTTTCATCCTGCATTCATGTTCACCAGTGTGAAAAGCAGGAAGAATGCTATAACTGTGGCGCCCTGTTAACCAGGAGCCCTGTGAGCGACCTAAATATTACCATTGTATAACCACATAAAACTTGGTTAAACTAAATGACATGTTGCATAGTTGTAAGCATCCTTGCATTTCACTGGCTTATATTTTCTTAGAATTTAGAGTCATTAAGATGTGAAATAAATGTTTTTAACACATTGTGATTTGTCATTGCAGGACAGTGATGGTGAAAAGAGTGATGACAACTTGGTAGTTGATGTTTCCAATGAGGTATACACAACGGGTGTTTTTGCATGTTACTGTGGGGTGTGTGGGGTGTGTGTCTTCAGTGCGTATTTGGTATATGAATAAGAGAGCTTGAAATGCCTTTAAATTGTCAGGTTGTCTTTCTTTAGAATGCAGATTAAGTAGGTAACACTTGTTTCTACAAAGAATGTTTTAGTTTCTTGTATGAATCAAAAATCTGAGATGTTTGAAGCCAGCCCAGCACAGTAGATAGGTTGCATATTGTATTGGATCTGTGTTTTCCTTTATGCTAGCTATGACTTCATTTGTGAACTTTGTCAAGTCTGCCAAGTGCCTCAAACCTCTTCAATCTGTCACCTTTCAAATGAGATCTACTTGCTCATTTCACTATCTACAGATATTAACATTTTTCATGGTTAATGGTGTTGTATTTTAATGCTTTCTTTAAAAGAATAAAAAGTTCATTCATTATCCAGCTTGATTTTAAATTTTATCAGCTAACTCAATGAAAAACTGAAAGAATATATCACTTTTTATGATAGATTTTCATTCCAAAGTGGGAACTGCTCGATGTAAGCACTAGTAACTAGTATGATTTTTTTTAACTAACCTGTGTTGCTGATATTTAGGATCCTTCCTCTCCCCGGGGGAGTCCAGCACACTCTCCACGAGAGAATGGTTTGGACAAGACTCGACTGCTGAAGAAAGATGCACCAATTAGTCCGGCATCTATTGCGTCCTCTAGCAGTACTCCTTCCTCCAAATCCAAAGAACTTAGCCTTGTAAGTGCTTCAAAATGCTCCTGACCTGTGATCACAAAGTGAGTCACATGCTTACTGTATTTATGTCTGGGCACAATTTGGATTTCCATGGCTATCAGTAAAGCATTTACAAAGAATCCATTTAAAATTTAATTTGTCTCTTCAAAGGAATTTAATAAAATAATGAGAAAGTTCAGAGTGTCTTTTTGGAACAGGAAGAAGTTATTTTCACTGGTGATGTGGTTAGATGATAGATGTGCTATACTGAGAGGTGTTTTTCTCCTCCCTCATATGGAAAACTGTCATTCTGAGAGTAAATAAAAGTACACAGGAGTTCCGTGAGCCGTTTTTTGTGCTGTGGTTTATATCAAATTCAGTTCCCTGCTTAGATGTGATTTGGTTGTTAGCTTTGTTTGAATTACTAGGCCATATAAAACAACAGTCATTTTCATTTTCTATCTAAAAAGTAATCTGTCATTTACAAAAGCCTTCCTTGACTTGCATCACAAATCATAATGCAGAAGAAAGAGCTGCATGCAAATCATGAATGTTCTTTCTTTTCTTTTTTCTGACCCTAGTTAATCATCTTCCTGAGATACACAGTAACTCCCCTCTCAGTTCTTCATGGGTGAGAGTATGCGACTATCTAAAGAAATCAAATAAAAAGAAGGTTTAAAGTGAACCTAGTCCTCAGGGAAGATAATGAAATCATGGGTTCAGATGCAGGACTTAGTGGTTTGATTAACAAGCTAGTCACAGGAGGAGTCCTGCACAGTTCCTGATTTGATGCCCATTGCTATTTCTGTCCTCTGTTTCCAACACAATATTCAGGCATGAGTTGTTGGTCAGTTAAGGAAGTTTTTAATTGATCTTCTTGTTCACCTGGCAGTAGCCTCTCACAGAAATTCATAATTATAGTGGGAGCAGGTCACCATGAGCAGAATGAGACCACCAACAGATTTCACATGTGCTACCAATGTAGTTTTGAGACAGCAATTTTTCAGTCATTGACCTCATTCTGAATCATACAGATATCCCATACAAGAAAAGCAGTGGAAAGTCGCAATTAATTCACAAAGCCATTCTGTCTTTTTCACTGTCTCTGCAGTTTCTCTTCATTGCCAGCAGATACAGAAATCTAAACCTCAAAGCTTAAATATCACTCATCATACACACTCTGGTTGTTATCAGCTTTCTTTCCAACCACTAGCTAAAAAAGTAAGATGACTAACAAGCTGTCTTCTTTTTACCTTTCGGTGATTAGAATGAGAAATCTACCACTCCTGTGTCTAAATCAAATACCCCAACTCCACGGACTGATGCCCCAACTCCAGGCAGCAACTCCACTCCCGGACTGAGGCCAGTGTCTGGCAAACCACCAGGTGTGGACCCACTAGGTTAGTGTCCTTATATCTCAGTGGTGCAGAATGGTGACTGTCCCCATCCAGGCCCCCTTTAAATCTATAGTGATGAGGCAGTGTATTACAGTTGCCTAAACTGGATGCTAAGCTGGTTCTTTAACACCTCAATACAGCTTATTTTATATATATATATATCTGTATATCGAAACTCAGATTTCATCTAATAGATCCAGGCTGGCTGTGTGACTTCTGTTTGTTTTCTCCCCTCAATAGCTTCAGGTTTAAGGACACCTATGGCAGTGCCGTGTCCTTATCCTACTCCATTTGGGATTGTGCCACATGCTGGTATGAATGGGGAGCTGACCAGCCCTGGAGCTGCCTATGCTGGTCTACACAATATTTCTCCTCAAATGAGTGCAGCAGCTGCAGCAGCAGCAGCAGCAGCAGCAGCTTATGGAAGATCTCCAGTGGTAAGTGTTTGCTGATAATGCATTCACTATTGAGAGCAGTTTATAGTAATGTGTAAGACCTGCAGGGTTAAATCTAGTTCAGTATCTTTGTAATTTGGGGAGTATGACACAAATTAAATAGTGTATTTTTATCTAACTCCCTATTTCATACACCATTTTGTTTGTGGAAAAATAGGTTGGTTTTGATCCACATCATCACATGCGAGTCCCAGGCATCCCTCCTAATCTCACAGGCATCCCAGGAGGAAAACCGTGAGTATCAAACATTCAACTTTTAAAAGTCAGTCATCTGTCTGAGCTGTGTTCCCTTACCAATTCAAATTCCCCTTAGCTACTGAAAAATAATGTGTGAATATAAATAAATATAGCTATTTGGCAAGGGCAGGAAATAACTGTTTAATCTTAAAGTTGCAATTGTAAATTTGTTTTGAAGACTAAGAGCATACAGGCTGGGGTCGGAGTGGCTGGAGAGCAGCCAGACAGAGAGGGATCTGGGGGTACTGATTGATACCCGCCTGAACATGAGCCAGCAGTGTGCCCAGGTGGCCAAGAGAGCCAGTGGCATCCTGGCCTGCATCAGGAGTGGTGTGGTCAGCAGGAGCAGGGAGGTCATTCTGCCCCTGTACTCTGCACTGGTCAGACCACACCTCGAGTACTGCGTTCAGTTCTGGGCCCCCCAGTTTAGGAAGGACACTGAGATGCTTGTGCGTGTCCAGAGAAGGGCGACGAGGCTGGTGAGAGGCCTCGAGCACAAGCCCTACGAGGAGAGGCTTAGGGAGCTGGGGTTGTTTAGCCTGGAGAAGAGGAGGCTCAGGGGTGACCTTATTGCTGTCTACAACTACCTGAGGGGTGGTTGTGGCCAGGAGGAGGTTGCTCTCTTCTCTCAGGTGGCCAGCTCCAGAACAAGAGGACACAGCCTCAGGCTGCGCCAGGGGAAATTTCGGCTCGAGGTGAGGAGAAAGTTCTTCACTGAGAGAGTCATTAGGCACTGGAATGGGCTGCCTGGGGAGGTGGTGGAGTCGTCGTCCCTGGGGCAGTTCAAGGCAAGGTTGGATGTGGCACTTGGTGCCATGGTCTAGCCTTGGGCACTGTGGTAAAGGGTTGGACTTGATGATCTGTGAGGTCTCTTCCAACCTTGGTGATACTGTGATACTGTGATACTGTGACATAGAATAAAGGAGACAGAAATACATGGGAAAAGGAGCTGAACATGAAGGTGTTGGATGCCGAGTCTGACTTCTTGTTACTATGTGGAAATGCAAACTGGAACAGAATCATAGGTTTCCCTCTCTACTATATTCAGCTTCTTGGTTTGAGAAAAGGACTTCTTTGCTCACACAGCCTTACAATTACTTGCAAACTTATCAGTTGCTATAACTTATCAGCATTGTACAAAGGAATGAACACTGAAATGTTAATTTGATTGAAAATACTGGAAAGAATTATTGTATCATAATGTTCAAATTCATCCATGATAGAACTGACAGTAGACTTGCTCTACTAGGCTTTGGTGAGCCTCAGGAGAAAAATTACACAGATGTGAAGACCTATCTTCTCACATAACTCTTGAGTTAGGAAAAAAAATAAAAGAGTTATACAAACCATACTGATCGTTTTTTTATGTAAAGATTCTTCAGTTCCACTTCTTATGTGACACTTGTGGAAAACTCTGACCAGCTAATACTGGCGAGTATGAAAGGCAGGGGATATTTGTGCCATTCGTCCTCTCTCATAAGTATTAATGTCCTTGTGCTTGTGTGATTGTAGGGTAGTCACCCACTTGCTTGCAAGGAATTGCATACACTTACTTGCCAGTGAACTTCTGGACATGCAGAATTAACAGTATGTTATGAAAAGCCATCAGTCCTGGTGCCTGTAACTTCTCTTATACATATGTGTCACATGATTTATAAATCACATCCAGCTGTCTTAGACATCACACACTATTTACCAGCTCAAGTTGACTTTTCTGCTAGTTGTGCCACACTATTAGGTGGCTGTGTGAGGCAAGAATGCAAATTGATATTCAGCAGTTTCCAGACCATCTACTTCCATTAAAAATTCTGTGGGGCATAGATCTTCATCCTGTGCACACCGCGGGCACTTACAGGTGTCTTGACATAATGTTCACATGTTCTCTGTGTTTAAGTTCATCCTTGGTGGAGCTGGTCACCTGAAAGGTAACCACTTCTACCAGGTTTTCCTTGCTATGTTCTGAGAAACAGCAGTACCATTGGTGCAGAGACCTTCCTGCTCACTTGCTCATGTTAGACATGAGAGAAATAGAATGTGAGGCAGACCCAAGACAAACCAGTTAAATTCTGGTTGCACTCCAGGGTTTTTAAATGTTGTTGATGTATTGATGACTGTTTTAAACACTTAAATGTAACTGATTCCTTAGGGCCTGAAACCTTTGAAATGTGTGGTTATTTTAGCATAATTGTATTGATATTTCTTCATCTTAAGTGCTGTACTTTTCACAGGTGTCATTCAGGATTGTTGCTTTCTCAATTACTCTTCCTTTTCCCCTACAGCAGAAGTTTTATAAAGTCTGTACTTAGACTGTTGAATGTCTTGAAATGGAGTGGGCATCATGTGGCACATCAGGGAACTGCCCTCTAGTAATTCTCTGTTCACTTTGGAGGTGTATCAAAATAGTGACTCTAGAATATGTAGATAGAAAAAGTAGCTAATGCGAAATGAAGTTGAAAGTGCTACTAGGTGTGTACAGTGTCAGGTAGTTGTATGATATTTAGAATAGTTCAAATAATCAACATGCAGGTGTCTCGATTGTAATTTAAATTTCCCAGAGACTCAAATATAGTTGATAGAACCAATAACAATTTATAGGATACCCTTCCCTTTTCCCCCTTCTTTCTCAAAAGAAAACGAATTAGATGGAGAGAGAGGAAAAGTATGCAGACCCAAATAAATAATCTCACTGTGATTTGGAAGTTAAAAGAAGAGAAGTTTAACAATAAATACAAGGTATATGAGGTAGGGAAGTTACAAAGGTATAGGGAGGGGAAACAAGGTACAAAATATGTAAATATGCAACCAGATTTGATGGCAATGGGTTTTGTCCGCCTCGTGGTGATGATGGCCATGTGGTGAAAAAATAAGCAGCAGGAAACAGGAATGGTGATTCAGGCAGGCAGACAGAGCGCATGAACAGGAAGTCCCCTTGCTTTTATAGATCTTTAGACAGGAAGGGGGAGTGGACTAACCACCATCTGATACTGTGCAGACCCTCACCTGGGGAGAGGTCAAGACCACCTGGGGGTCAGGCTCAAGGTCACTCCCCCCAGGAGGGTTAACCCTGTACAGCAGTGTTAGTTCTCAGAGTGAAATAAACACACTTTTAGTATTGTTAAATATGGTCCCCTTTTACTTCTTAAGCTTGTTAAAAATCACTTTGGTAATCAAAGTATTTTGCGTTCAGTGCCAAACATGACTCTGCAGAGAGTGACTGCATATAGGAATCAAAAAAGATTATAATGAAATTCTACTTGTTTTATTAAACATTTCAGGTGATGTCAGCTTTTTTTTTTCAGTACCTCAGTGCAGCAAATGGTAGTTAGAGTGATAATGAGAAAGATACTATCTTCAGATTTCTGTGGCAAAAATTGGACGCAAATTTTACTAATCTAGGCAGTTTGTTTCTTCTGACAACCACAGAAATCTGTCCTGTGCTTCCTGAATATGCTTAATGCCAGAAAATGGAGAATGGTGATATGATCTGTCACTCAAATCTGCCAGAACAAAAAAACAGTGCACAGAATGAGAAGTGTGTGTGAAGTTGTTGCGGAGGGCAGTAATAATTCGTGGCCGAGTCGAAAATTTATCAAAAATAGATATTTTTTTATTTTTACAAAACCCGCCCCCACAACTATATATACAAAGATTAATTTCGTTTGATAAACAGGTTAAGTTGCATGAGAATTCTACGAGGATACCATTAATAATCTGACTATATATATTTGGAAGTCAGTTTTTGGAAAAGGCTTTAGCTATTAATTAATAGCGGTTTCTTACTAAATTAAGCTAAGCCAAATAACTCACTCAGGCTGGCTCGTGCGGTCTGTCTTCCTCCTCCAGCGGCTGCAGGAGTCGTTAAGGGTCGTTAAGGGTCGTTAGGCAGACAAAGGTGTGCCTAACACCAAGGCAAGTCCTTTGGTCTCTCTGCAGTGCAGGCACAGGAGAGTGAGCGAACTCGTCCAGGCACAGGCAAAATCCAAAAGCGGGAACCCCAAAGGCGGGAAGACCCCCAATATTTATACCCTTCGCTAGACAAAGGGCAGAGTTACCACACTTTAGGCGCGAAAGCGCACGGCCAATCCCAGCCTGGCTCCAGCGCGGGAACTCACGGGGCAGTCGCCACCCCCTTCTCGGCTGCAGGGCAGGCGAGGGGGGGGGAAACCAGGCGGCTTTTCCCCTTTCCCCCCGAAGTCCGGGCAGGAGAGGAATTTAGGGGTACAGGACTCCAGGACATCCCACCCCGGTGGTAATGAGCATCTTTGTCTAGAACTTGAGTGAGAAGTGATCCCCCTTCAATTTAGGAACCTATTAATATATATATATGGCTTAGCCTTTTCCAACATTAACAATAGGTAATATATTAATCGCCCCAACAATATTTAACAATACTTAACAAGGCTTAACAATAGCCCAAACAGTATTAAATAAAGCTACACAGTCAGTTTGAAGATTGCTCTGTTCCTGGTAGAGCAACCAAGTTCATGGCAGAGCCTTGGATGCTCTGAGTCCATGGCTGGAGGTCACAGTCCGTGGGTCCTGATGCCATCATCCACTGGCCACCCCGGTGATATGACTCCATCCCTTGTGTAGCTGGTTCTCCCTTTCCCAGGTGCTGGTCAGGTGGTCAGGAACTGGTCCTCTGCCTCGACCTTAACCTGTAAGGAGACAAAACCTGCCTCGGCCTATAAAGGCCAGGCTTGACAATTAATAATTGGGGACGATCCACCGTGCACTGATCCGGTGGCCTTTTGTACTGGGGCAGGTGGTCAGTGACCACGTGGCTCACCTAGGCAGCAGGTCTTTATTCTGGGGGCTTCTGTAGCTCTCCCCGTGACTGCTGACCATTAAAAGCTGCCGAGCCACTATTACGGTAATTCAGTGTTTTGCCTCCCGTGTGGGAGACGAGAAAGGGTTAACCTTTCTGTCTGGGGACGAGCTGCAGTTCCCAGTGGGGGGGGCTGCCGCTTCTGGGCGAGCCGCTGCCGCTGGCCCTGGCGCGGCTGCCTCTGGATTTTGCAGCCGATTTCTGAAGGCACCGCACTAGATCCTTCAGCTGCCAGTCTGCCAGCTGCCTTAAAACAGTTTTTGGTACCCCTAAAGTCAGGGCTTGTCGATACCAACTGTTCTTTCCTCTGGGTCTCCAGTCACTCTGTTGGTCTCTGCCCCTTTTCCTCGGGGAGAAGCCTGAAGGACCGGTCCCCCTGGGGGGGCAGTCCTGCACTGGCCGGACCTGCCTGCGCAGAGTCCTGGGATTTTCTGGGGGAGAAGCACGAGACTGTCTCTCCCCAGCCCCTTTTCCTTCAGGAGACCCAAACCCAAACTGCAGCCCGTGGGCATTCAAGTCAGTTAACAGTTCAGCCCAAGTCATTACATGCTCTGTAGCATCACCCTCTGCATTCTTTGCAATCACACGTTCAATTTTCTCAACGTTCTTCATTAGTTGGATTTGCAGAGTTGCTGGCAAACCCTTCATAATAGGGTGCAGTCTCTCCGGGTCCACAGGGGCATAAAACGGGCAATCGTAATGTCCCTTATCATAGATAGCCTGGACACAGGCAAGTCTGCGGAGAGCAGTGATGAGCTCAGAGGAGCTGGTGACCTTTAGTTCCGTCGGCTCCCCCCGGTAGGCTGGGCGGACACTGCTTGCCCAGTAGGCTATGCGAGCGGTGAGGCTGTGTGTCCCCTCGGGTTCACGTGTCAGGAACACATCATCCCCCCAGTCTCCAGCAGCTTCCTGCGAGTCTAGAAGGACCCGGTCCCCACCGGCTCGGGACACTCGATACACATAGTCAGCGACTGAGTCCCCAGGATCTCTCGCATATTTGACTTGTAAGTCACTGAGCTGTGCGTCTGTGAACTGCTTTTTGATCACGGAGGTCCCTGCAGCGCCTTTCCTGCCCTTCACGGACTCAGTTCTTATAACAGGCAACACGTGCCTCTGCACCGCGGCGCCCTCCTCACCGGAGCTCTCTTCACCGCTAGCTACGGGAGAGTCCGGTCGGGACCTGCGCTTTCTGCGTGGCTTTGAGGCTTTCTGCCGCGCAGAGGCATGTGCAGAGGAATTCTCTGAGTCTCTTGCAGAGTCTTTTGTGCCTGGTTGCGGGGAACTCCTCTCCCCCGAAGAGCCCCTCGGGGCATTCTCTGCCTTTCTCCCCGATTCCCGCGAATCACTCCATTCAAATTCAGACACGGAGACCGAAGAGGTGGTGTCTGCAGGCGTTACAAGCCTTTCTTTCATCCGGGCAGTCAGTGCCGCGGTCAGGCTCTTTGTCTGCGCCAGCATGCTTTCCCAGATACTTTGGCATTTAGCTTTTTCGGCTAATAAATCCTTTTCCAAGGCCTGAATTCTTTTTTCATAATTTTCAAATTCGGCCAGAGTCTGGGTCACGACTGACCCCAGAACAACAGAGAAATGCTCCGTTGGAGACTCAGAAATCACAGGGTCTGAGCGCTCAGCTAATTTCTCCAGGATTTTCTCCGGATTTTTACAATTTTTCTGAGCCCAAATTAAATCAAGCCCTGTGATTAGGCATCCCTTTTCTTGTAGAAATTCTATGATTGAACTACCCTGCATACACTGCGCCATAATGTTGCGGAGGGCAGTAATAATTCGTGGCCGAGTCGAAAATTTATCAAAAATAGATATTTTTTTATTTTTACAAAACCCGCCCCCACAACTATATATACAAAGATTAATTTCGTTTGATAAACAGGTTAAGTTGCATGAGAATTCTACGAGGATACCATTAATAATCTGACTATATATATTTGGAAGTCAGTTTTTGGAAAAGGCTTTAGCTATTAATTAATAGCGGTTTCTTACTAAATTAAGCTAAGCCAAATAACTCACTCAGGCTGGCTCGTGCAGTCTGTCTTCCTCCTCCAGCGGCTGCAGGAGTCGTTAAGGGTCGTTAAGGGTCGTTAGGCAGACAAAGGTGTGCCTAACACCAAGGCAAGTCCTTTGGTCTCTCTGCAGTGCAGGCACAGGAGAGTGAGCGAACTCGTCCAGGCACAGGCAAAATCCAAAAGCGGGAACCCCAAAGGCGGGAAGACCCCCAATATTTATACCCTTCGCTAGACAAAGGGCAGAGTTACCACACTTTAGGCGCGAAAGCGCACGGCCAATCCCAGCCTGGCTCCAGCGCGGGAACTCACGGGGCAGTCGCCACCCCCTTCTCGGCTGCAGGGCAGGCGAGGGGGGGGGAAACCAGGCGGCTTTTCCCCTTTCCCCCCGAAGTCCGGGCAGGAGAGGAATTTAGGGGTACAGGACTCCAGGACAGAAGTGCTGGGAATAGGACAGAAAGGTGAAAATGCAGTTGAATGTTGTTCCACTGAAAAATTATTATGATGTTAATGCACTATGAATCTTAACAAATTCAGTAGCTGAATTCTGAATACTGCCTTCTTCAGTGACTTTGAAGCGATAATTAAGGAAATGATCTTCAAGTTTTCTCATAAAATGCATTTTCTTTAAGTTTTTCTCATATCAAAATTGTGACGAGATTTTTTCATCAGTATAATGACAATTTTTTAGGTCTAAGGAAATTAAAGTCTTCCTTTAAGCATACCATTGGTATGTGTAGGTGAACTCTCTTATATAACAGTTTGTGCTGTTGTAATAGATGTGATGTGTCAGGTAGCATCTCAGCACAAGACAATTTCACAACCTGAGTGTTCTCTCCAGAAAAATATTTTGAGATGAAACTATTGATAGGTTATTCACAGGTGGTATAACTGACAATCACACAAGATGTTCTTTCTCAGTGAGAACCCCGATTTCAGCAAGAGAAATTGGGATTTTTAGGTGTTGTCAGACTCAAAAAAAAAATCCAGTATATTTTCACTGGTGTGTCATGTTGCATGTCAGCAGCTATGCCTGAAGGACTTAACTCTTTGATGGTGGAGATTTCACTACACGTTTGTGTACAGTGCTTGAAGGATATGAGTCCACAGCATGCTCAGGGCAGCTTGGCATCAGTCCAGCTGAATTTTGCACATTAGAATTAGTAAAGTAGCAACTAAGCATGTCATCTGGTGCTCAACTACTCACTGTACTCTGTGGCTGCTAGCCCACTGTTTTTGTCTTCCAAAAACCCCTGACCAGACCTTCCTTATTCTGCATGTGTTGGTCTCCCCATGCTGCAAATTCAAGAGCAGCTTCACATATCCTCATTCATGCTAAAAATCATCACTGCATTAATTGTAAAAGCTCATCTAATTGGTAGATGGTGCTTGATTTTCCTGTGAGGGCCATGTTATACATAAATTATTTCTTCTTGACACAATAAAAAAAGGTTGTAAAAGGAGCTGAGGGCACAATCTTAAGTGCCTGAAGTTGAAAAGGGAGAAGGGAGTGTTGCCCTGTACATCAGTCAGAAACTAGAGTCCATGAAGCTCCACCTGGGGATGTGCAATGCAAAAATAGAGAGCTTATGGGTGAAGGTTAAAGGGAAGGCATGGGAAGGTGACATCATGATAGGAGTCTGCAGCAGATCTCCTGATCAGGAAGGTCAAGCAAATAAGGCCCTTTACAAACAAATAGGAGAAGCTTCACGATCACAGGCCCTGGTCCTCATGGGGGACTTCAACTACTCTGACATCTGTTGGAAGGACAGCACATCAGAGCACCAGCAATCTTAAGAGGTTCCTGGAATGCATTGATGATAACTTCCTCCTCCAAATGATAGAGGAACTCACAAGAAAAGGTGCTATGCTGTACCTAATCCTCACCAACAAGGAGGGGCTGGTGAGTGAAGTGAAGCTGAAGGGTAGCCTTGGCTGCAGTGACCATGGAGTTATAGAGTTTAAGATCCTCAAAGCATCAAGAAGGGTGCATACAAATGCACTGCTCTGAACTACAGGAGAGCAGATTTCAACCTCTTCAGGGATGTCCTTGGCAGGGTGCCATGGGAAAAAACTCTGAAAGGAAGGGTTGCCCAGGAAAGTTGGTCAGTGTTCAAGGATCACCTCTGCCAGGCTGAGGAGCAATGCATCCCAAAAAAGAGGGAGGCAGGTAAGAATGGCAGAAGGCCTGCATGGATGAATAGGGAGATCCTGGACACACTTAGTTGCAAGAGGAACGCCTACAGAGAGTGGAAGAAAGGACAGGTAAACTGGGACAAATACAAATAAATTATCTGTGCAACCAGAGCTGAGTTTAGGAAAGGTAAAGGACAGCTAAAATTAAATCTGGCTAGGGACATTAAGGGGAACAAGAACTTCTTCAGGTATATTAGTGGGAAAAGGAGTACTAGGGAGAACATGGGACTCTTCCAGAAGGGAAATGGGAAGCTGATGACTAAGAATATGGATAAGGCTAAGGTGGTCAATGACTTCTGTGATTCAGGCTTCAGTGGCAAGGGCTTCAATCACAATGTCCAAGTCCCAAAGGGCAAAAGTAAGGACTGGGAGAAGGAAGATCTGCCCACTATAATTGAAGATCATGTTCATGAGCATTTAAGGAATCTGAAGGTGTGCAAGTCCATGGGGCCTGACGAGATCCACCCATGGGTCCTGAGGAAAGTGGTGGATGATGTTGCTAAATCACTGCCCATCATATTTGAAAGGTCATGGCAGACTGGTGAAGTTCCTGATGGCTGTAAAAGGGCAAATGTAATGCCCATCTTCAAGAATGGAAAAAAGGATGACCCTGGGAATTTCAGACCAGTCAATCTCACCTCTATGCCTGCAAGATCATGGAGCAGATCCTCCTTCTGGTGGTTTGAGTGTTACTCACCCACCCTACACTTTGGAAATCACCGAGACTAGACTCACCCAGCTCTGTAAATATGAATGAAGCTTGTATTTACAGATTAGCACAATACACAAGCAGATATTTATAGTATATGCAGTTATATACAGAAATATACAAAGTAAGAGGTAACACAAAAACATGACACGCCTTCCAGAAACTTGAGTCCCCAGGAGGGGCTCCCAACCGCCCTTCCACCTTCTCCCACCCCTCTACCTTAACCCAGACGTTGCCCTGTGTCCCAAGGAAGAATGGAGGGTCAGCCAGAGGGGTTAGGAAGCAACTGGATTAATCAGAGAGATGGAGGGTGAGGTTAGAGAGCAGTGCAGCCCAGAGCCCAGGCAGTGCTCAAACTGCCTTATCTATGTTTGGATTCTTGTTCTTATACATCTCAGCAAGCATAAGTGAAGTAGACATCACCATTGTTTCTCTTTCACAGCCTGTGATGTAGTCCTTCTCACCAAAACATTCTAGCTAGCTTCAAACTAGCACAATCCACTCCTGTCTATTTCACTCAGAGTATTGCTGAGAACTATCTGATCCAATCTAAACCATATTTACACTAATGAATATCACAAGTTCACTTCACGCTTCATTCCTGCTATCTCAGATGTAGTTGATTTAAAAGCAAATCAACTTTGCTTTTAAACTTTTTGGAATCAACTGATTCTGAAAACAGCAAACAGTTTGTCTCAGATGAGATGAGAACAAGGACTCCCAGGTGATGTTGGGTTCGTGCTCATGTGCTGTACATTCTCTCATAGATTATTTCATTGTTGAATGCCTATGATACCTAGAACAGAAAACTCCTAACAGCTTGTATTTACCTGAATTTAGAGTCTCTCAGCTCTGAATTTAGAGTCTCTCAGCTAAAGTTAGATTTCTCGGTGGAATACACTGGATTTCACCATTCTCCTGCATTACCCAGTAGGTGTGACCAGGACCTTCAGCAGACACCACCCCACGGACAGGTTTCCCTTCACCCGGAAGAGAAAATATCCAAACAGTTCTCTCTAATACATTCTTTTCACGTACAACAGGAACTTTATCACCGTCTACTGTTTGGACCAAATCTGATTGTGCAGGTCCTGCTCTGTTTACTGAACCTCTCCTATTTACCAACCAGGTTGCTTGTGCTAACTGTTGGTTAGTTCAAAGTTCCAACCCCCATGGCTTTTAGGGTGGTTTTCAGCAAATTGTTGTAGTGCTCCATCTTCCCTGAAGCTGGAGCATAGTAGGGTATGTGGCAGATCCACACAATACCATGCTCCTTGGCCCGGTTTTTCACAAGATTGTTCTTGAAATGAGTTCTATTGTCTGACTTGATTCTCTCTGGAGTTCCATATCTCCACATGATCTCTCTTTCCAAGCCAAGAATGGTGTTGCATGCAGAAGCATCAATATCCTGCCATAGATCAGCACACCAAGTAGGCTTTCCTTTCCTCTGCCAACCATTCTTCCAGTCCTTTAGCCTACCCCATAGAGCATTGGCTACCATCCATGAGGTGGTGTAGAGGAAAAGGATAGGGCAGTTTTCACTTTCAGCCACATCAAGAGCAAGTTGGACAGTTTTACCTCATCTAACTGTCTGGATTCCCTGCCACCATCTCTTGGTGCCGTAACTCTTCGGGTAGGACTCCAGACTGCTGACTTCCATCTTCGCTTGTTCCCAACAAGACAACAGGAACCATCCATGAACAAAACATAGTTCTTTTCCTGATCAGAGAGATCACCATAGGGAGGAGATTCTTCAGCATGGGTTATTTTCTCCTCTGGAAGTTTGGTACAGTCTGTGCCTTCTGGCCAGTTGGTGATCACCTCCACCAGACCAGGTCGATCAGATTACCCATTAGTGCTCGTTGGGTTATCAAAGCTATCCATGTAGATCAGGGTGCGTCTGTGGCATGATGCAGTGATGAACCTTTGCCTTTGAACATCCAGTTTAGAACTGGCAGTCTAGGAGCTAAAAGCAATTGTGACTCATTTCCAATCACTTCAGAAGCTGCTTTCACTCCTTCATAGGCTGATAGTATCTCTTTCTCTGTTGGGGTGTAATTTGCCTCTGATCCTCTCTAGCTATGACCTCAGAAACCAACTGGACTACCACATATCTCATTTAGAGCTCTCTGCGGAAGACTCCCAAGTTGGAACATTGTCGCTGGCAGCCATGTACGGAATGTTTTTAATGTCCGGACCAGATCGCACAGGTCCCAAGCCCACTGCATGGACTACTTCTTGCTTTATCTGATCAAAGGCTGCTTGCTGTTCAGGTCCCCACTCAAAAGTGTTTCTCTTATGAGTCACATCATGCATAGGTTTGACAATCTGTCTAAAACCAGGAATGTGTAGTCTCCAAAATCCCACTGCACCCAAGAAAGAAAGTTTGTCTTTCTTATTTGTGGGAACTGCCATGGTGGAGACTTTGTTGATCACATCCTGAGGGATGTAACGGCGACCATCCTGCCACCGCACTCCCAGAAACTGAATTGCTCTAGCAGGTCCTTCGACCTTGTCTCTCTTAATGGCAAAACCTGCTTGCAACAGAATGTCAATGATTTTGTTACCTTTCTCAAAGACTTCCTCAGCAGTTTGGCCCCACACAATGTTGTCGTCAATGAACTGGATGTTCTCTGGAGCTTTACCTTTCTCCAGTGCATTGTGGATGACTGAATGACAGAGGGTTGAGCTGTGTTTCCACCCCTGAGGCAAACGATTGAATTGGTACTGGATTCCTCTCCAGGTAAATGCAAACTGAGGCCTGCACTCCTTTACTATGGGAATAGAGAAGAAAGCATTAGCAATGTCTATGGTATCATATCATTAGGCCTCCTTTGATTCCATCTTGTAGTGGATTTCCAGCATGTCCAGCACAGCTGCGCTCACGGGTGGAGTCACCTCGTTGAGGGCACTAAAATCAACTGTCAGGTGCCAGTCTCCATTGGGCTTGTGCAAAGACCTGGTGGGACTGTTGAAAGGTGAATGAGCTTTCTCAATGACAGCCTGACTCTCCATTTGACAAATCATCTGATGAAGGGGCAGCAAGGAGTCACGGTTAGTTCTGTGCTACCTATGGTGCACAGTTTGAGTAGCAATTGGCACTTCCAGATGGATAGGTTGGACTGGATGATCTTGGAGGTCTCCTCCAACCTGGTTGATTCTATGATTCTATGTCCCAGAACTGCAGATTCATCTGAAAGTTTAGGTCTAGTGGACAATTTCAGTTTACCATCCTCAATCTCTACAGCCCATTTGTGACCCTTACGATCTTTGAAACAACCTTGTCCCAAGAAGTCAATTCCCAGAATGCAAGGCACATCAAGACCAGTTACAATTGTATGTTTCTTCCACTCTTTACCAGTTAAACTTATCTCAGCCTGCAACTTAGTTAACTCTTGAGAACCACCAGTGGTTCCAGAAATAGTGGTAGACTGTCCCTTTGCAATTCAATGGCAATAAATTACACTGAGCACCTGTGTCAGCTGAAGCCCTGTATGTCTGAACTTCTGAACTGCCAGGCCACCTAACGAATACATTTTCTCCACTATCCCTTTCCTCCTCCTGGCTGGAGGCAGGGCACCCCTAATGCTGAACATGGCATGTGAGGTGTACACAACGATTGGTGTTGTTGAAAGAGAAATTGCAATTGTTGGAATAATTGCAGTTGCTCTGGGGAGCTGAAGAAGTGGTAGCTACTTTCCTGGCATTGCTGCCTCTGTTTCTGCCACTCTGCAGTTCCCTGACTCTCTTTGAAAGAGCTGAAGTAGGTTGACCATCTCACTTGATCATTTTCTCACCATATTGGTCACGCAGAATTATCCACAGTGACGCACGTGATTGCTGGTGTCTAGGTGGAATTTGTCTCCTGCTGGGCTGGAATTGCCTTGCAGGAGGTGGGCGTCTGTTCCTGACTGCAGAAACATGCACCCATTCAGAAGATGAAGGGATGGCATCTCTTATCAGATTAGAAATGGAGATTTTAACATCCTCCTTCAGTTCTTTCATGCTATCTTTAATTCCATCCCTTATACCTAGAGTTTTTATAGGAGAGACTATGGCAGAATGTGACAAGCTGTCCTCTATCTTCCTCAGCTGGTCAGTGAATTCACCAACAGTGAAAGACCTTCCATTGTCAGTCCTTGATAGAAACCTTCTAGCCAAGATGTTAGCACAGAATGAAGGAGCACACTTAATATGCTTCTTCATGAGACATCTTCCAAGAGGAATTGTCATCAGGCTTACATGTACCATGATCTCCAGAAAGCACTTCCTTCACAGCAAACTCCTTCAGAAGCTTAATTCCCTGCACAATGGTGTTCCATTTCTTGGCCACCCATGGCAGATCATCTCGGGAAGGATATCTCATAGCCACAGCCAACTGGAGGCATGTCCACAAGCTAACCTTACCAAGGGGACTTGCTAGGTATTTGTCCACTCCACTCTCCTTGGTGAGTGGTCCTAGCTGCTTGACAGACTTGTCTCCCACCTGCAGGGCATTGGCACCAAGAGTACAGCATCTCTCTAGCCAGCTTAGGATTGGCTCACTTGATTCCCTTGAGTATTCCTTTCTAACTTCCCTGACCTCTCTAAGGGGAACATTGGAATCCTGGATGTCATCCTCCTCTTTCTCTTGTTGTTCTGGTTGTCCCTGGCCTAGATACACAACTTTCCTAAGAGCACTCTTAAACTCCTTGGAACCATCCTCTTTCTTGGCAGCCAATCTCACAATGCTCCTCTCATCAGAGTGCTGAGATCTAAGTATGTTGGCCAAATCTTGAAGACTGTACGTCTCCTCTTCCTCCTCTTGTGCATCAAAGGTCCCCTCCCCTAAGTCCTCTTTTGAATCACTCTTTGTCAGATGTTTCATCTTAGCCTGGGCTTTGGCTAGCACCAAGATGATTTGAACTGAGACAGACTTTGAGGACTCCACTAGCGTGTTTGAATCACTGGGGGTCTGGCCTGAGGCCTGTGAGTTCAAATCTGCCTTAGGGCTCCCAACTGCCCTTCTACCTTCTCCCACCCCTCTACCTTACCCAAGACATTGTCTTGTGCCCCAAGGAAGAATGGAGTATCGACTAGGGGGGTTAGGAAGGAAGTGGATTAATGAGAGAGACAGAGGGTGAGGTTAGAGAAAAATGCAACTCAAAACCCCAGCAGTGCCCGAACTGCCTTATCTATGTTTATACTCTTGTTCTTATACATCTCAGCAAGCCTATGAGTGAAGTAGACATCACCATTGTGTCTCTTTCACAGCCTGTTTCTCACCAAAACATTCTAGCTATCTTCAAACAAGCACACTCCTGAAGGGTTTGCTAAGGCAATTGGAAAACAAAACAGAGGTGATTGGTGGTAACCATCACAGCTTCACCAAGGGCAATCATGCCTGGCAAATTTGGTGGCTTTTTATGATGTCACATCAACAATGGACAAGGGAAGGGCAACTGACATCTCTACCTGGACCTGAGTAAGGCATTTGACTTTGTCCCACATGACATTCTTGTCACCTAACTGGAAAAACACAGACTTGATGGTTGAACCACTTGCTGGATAAGGAATTGGCTGGATGGTTGCATGCAGAGAGTAGTGATCAACAGCACAATGTCCACTTGGAGACCAGTGACAAGTGGCGTTCCTCACAGGTCATGTTAGGATCAGTGCTGTTTAACATCTTTGTCAGCAACATGGGCAGAGGAATCAAATGCATCCTTAGCACATTTGCAGAAGACACCAAGCTGTGTGGCAGAGTTGACTTGCTAGACAGAAGGGATGCCATCCAGAGGGACCTGGACATGCGGAAGAGGTGGGCCCATGGAATTCAACATCGCCAAGTGTAAGATCCAGCACCTAGGTCAGTGCAATTCCAAGCACAAATGCAGTCTGGGTGGCAAATGGCTGGAGAGCACACCTGAGAAAAAGGACCTGGCAGTCTGGGTTGATCAAAAACACAACATGAGCTGGCAGTGTGCACAAGCAGCCCAGACAGCAACCGTGTGCAGGGCTGCATCGAGAGAAGTGTGGCCAGGAGAGGGGATTCTTCCCCTTTACTCTGCTGTCCTGAGAGCCCACCTGGAGTGCTGTGTACAGTTCTGGAGCCCGCAACAAAAAAAGGACGTTGAACTGTTAGAGTGAGTTCAGAGGAGGACCACGAAGATGATCAGAAGGCTGGAGCACCTCTGCTATGAGTATGGGCTACAAGAGTTGGGGGTCCTCAGTCTGAAGAAGAGAAGGCTTCAAGCAGACCTTATAGCAGGGGTCCTCAAAGTTTTTAAACAGGGCGCCAGTTCACTGTCCCTCAGACACTATCGGGAGCCGGACTATACTTTGGTTCCAACTCAGTAGTGTCAGGAGCTGGACTGTAGTTTGGTTCCAGCCCAGTCCTGGTGGGTGGATGGCTTGGGGACTGCAGAGGCTGGCGAGCGGGTTAAGTGGCAGGAAGTGGCTGCTTGGTTTCCCTCCCAACCCCCAGTGGGGGTGGGGAGTAGGGGGTTCTGTAAATACCAGCAGGCCAGATTGAGGACCCTGCCTTATAGTAGCCATCCAGTATCTGAAGGGGGCCTACAGGAAGGCTGGGGAGGGACTATTTACAAGGTCTTGTAATGACAGGACAAGAGCTAATAGATTTTAACTGGAATGGGAGATCTAGAATAGATGTTAGGAAAGGGTTCTTTACAGTGAGGGTGATGAGAGGCTGTAACAGGTTGACCAGGAAGATTGTGGATGCTCCTTCCCTGGAGGTCTTCAAGGCCAGGTTGGATGAGGCTTTGAGCAACCTTTTCTAGTGGGAGATGTCCCTGCCTATGTCAGGGGTTGGAACTGGATGATCTTTGAGGTCCCTTCCAACCTAAGCCATTCTATGATTCTATGAAACAAAACTTTAATTTCTTAAATAAGGTAGAAGAACTTCTTAAATCACGCTCTGTATGTTTTTTTCCTTCCCTCAGAGCATACTCATTTCATGTAAGTGCAGATGGTCAGATGCAGCCGGTTCCTTTCCCTCCTGATGCCCTCATTGGCCCAGGAATCCCTCGCCATGCCCGTCAGATCAACACTCTGAATCATGGGGAAGTTGTGTGTGCAGTTACCATCAGCAACCCCACAAGACATGTGTACACAGGTGGGAAGGGGTGTGTCAAAGTCTGGGACATCAGCCACCCTGGCAACAAGAGCCCTGTCTCTCAGCTGGACTGCCTGGTAGGTGCACACCTGCATATGACAGTGGAAGAAGTTAACATTGAAGTGATACCATTAAGGTACAAATCCCAGTGGCTATTTGAGTGCCATCACTGGTATTAAAGCTTGATGTTTCGTTTGTAACTTTATTGTTTCTTTTACAATTGAGTTTGAAGTCTTTTCCTTGTTGCACTTGTGGTTTTCTTCCTTGGAAGAATCAAGGCATGTTTAATGTCATAAAATTGTATTGGTAGGGGGAAAGATCAAACACAGCACAGCAAATATTGTTTATAAGATCCAGCATTTGTTGGCTTGATATCATATGCTGAAACTTGCTGCCTTGCAGCTGTGTTCTCCAAAAATACTTGAAGAGAGTGTGTCAAGTATTTTGTGTCTGTATGCATATTTGAATACATTTCTCTGTCTTAATGTGGCAATTTAAAATATTCCTGTGTGTTATCCACAAATTGTTTAAATATGCTAATACAAAGAATCATTATTATGAGCTTTTCTTGTGTCATTTACTAGTTCTTGGTAAGGTGTTGCTTCTTGTTACAGACACTACTAGTAAAGTGAGAACTATACAGCACATGTAGACAGGTAATAAATTGCTACACAAGTTGCTACACAAATGAGGAAAATTGCCCAAATATTTTCCTCTGACATCTCCTAAATGGTGGCAGCAAATCTCACTGGAACAGAGGTGGGGGAAGTGTACAGGGAATTCTGTACTCCCCCATGCCAAGAGGTTAATGTGCTGAAATAGAGTATGAAAATGTAACTTCATAAACAAGCTGTTGAATGCAGCTATCTTGAATTGTTCTGGGCTAGGTTCAGGTCTTTGCATTTTGGTGCTAATTAAGATTAAATATCTGTCACTGCTGAATTTTGTAGATCAAGTTTAAGTACTTCCCTAATGTCATGTAATTTTCTGGCATTAATACACTTTATCATTATCATAAGTATAAATGGCTCATTAAAACCAGGAGGGAATACAATACTTTTATGGATTTCTGCTCTCATCTTAATGCTGTTTTCCTTTCCTCATGAGTAATCTCTTGATGGCTTGTGTCTCCACAGAACAGAGATAACTACATCCGTTCCTGCAGATTGCTCCCTGATGGTCGCACCCTGATTGTTGGTGGTGAAGCCAGCACATTATCCATTTGGGACTTGGCAGCTCCAACTCCTCGCATCAAAGCAGAGCTGACATCTTCTGCTCCAGCTTGCTATGCCCTAGCTATCAGCCCTGATTCCAAGGTCTGCTTCTCTTGTTGTAGTGATGGGAACATTGCAGTGTGGGATCTGCACAACCAAACTTTAGTAAGGTAGGTCAGGAGAACTGGATCATCAGGTTGTGAAGCATTAATTGGACACAGTCTTACACACTTACATATGCTATTTTCTCCATAGTGTCTGCATAACTGCTTCTAGTATTTCATTGCTATGATAATACCTTGAGCAAAGTCTGTATAATTGTTTATAGCTTTTAAGAGTTTCATGATTCCAGGCCTGTTGAGCAGCCTGTAGCTAAAATTTCCTAAGATTAGTTGATGTTATCACTGCTGTATATTCTTTGAACACATGGTTTTCTTTGTTTCCGTTCAATACACTCTGCTTATGCTCCATCTCATTAATCAGTGCTCCAGCAAATATGTATTGTGTGAAGGTGTGTGTAAATTACTCTTTAACATCTTCATAGATGATCTGGATGAGGGCATCGAGTCAGTCATCAGCAAGTTTGCAGATGACACAAAGCTGGGGGCAGATGTGACTGAGTTGGAAGGCAGAAGGGCTCTGCAGCAGGACCTTGATCGCCTGTACAGATGGGCAGAGTCCAATGGGATGGGGTTCAATAGCTCCAAGTGCAGGGTGCTGCACTTTAGCTACAACAACCCCATGGAGAGATACAGGCTAGGGTCGGAGTGGCTGGAGAGCAGCCAAACAGAGAGGGATCTGGGGGTACTGATTGATACCCGCCTGAACATGAGCCAGCAGTGTGCCCAGGTGGCCAAGAGAGCCAGTGGCATCCTGGCCTGCATCAGGAATGGTGTGGTCAGCAGGAGCAGGGAGGTCATTCTGCCCCTGTACTCTGCACTGGTTAGACCACACCTTGAGTACTGTGTTCAGTTCTGGGCCCCCCAGTTTAGGAGAGACATTGAGATGCTTGAGTGTGTCCAGAGAAGGGCGACGAGGCTGGTGAGAGGCCTTGAGCACAAGCCCTATGAGGAGAGGCTGAGGGAGCTGGGATTGTTTAGCCTGGAGAAGAGGAGGCTCAGGGGTGACCTTATTGTTGTCTACAACTACCTGAGGGGTGGTTGTGGCCAGGAGGAGGTTGCTCTCTTCTCTCAGGTGGCCAGCACCAGAACAAGAGGACACAGCCTTAGGCTGCGCCAGGGGAGGTTTAGGCTGGAGGTGAGGAGAAAGTTCTTCACTGAGAGAGTGATTGGACACTGGAATGGGCTGCCCGGGGAGGTGGTGGAGTCGCCGTCCCTGGGGCAGTTCAAGGCAAGGTTGGACGTGGCACTTGGTGCCATGGTCTAGCCTTGGGCACTGTGGTAAAGGGTTGGACTTGATGATCTGTGAGGTCTCTTCCAACCCTGATGATACTATGATACTATGATACTATGAGTATGAGTTGCTGCTCAAGACTAGTGTCCTGTAAGCTAGGAGCCAGCCATAGAGAGCTTTCTCTTTGCACTGTGCTGTGTGTATCGTATTATAAAGGCAGGCTTTACTCGTTTGTGTTGCCATTTAGATTGCTGGTTTTATTCCAGCTTCATTGGTCACCTGCAGATTCTTCTTAAACAAGATGAATTTTGGCAGCCATGCTATATTCTTTTTTGGGAAGTTTGAGAATTTTCAGTTGAATCATTGAGTCAGCAGCAAAGATCTGCAGAGCATCTGACCTGTAAGGTTTGCTTTTTCAAATCAAATTAGTGCTTAAGTGGCCTGATCACTTCATCAATCCATCACAATACATGATCGTCACCGAGTTTGTGTTAATCTTAGATTGCAGTTGGAATCTATGTTACTGTTGTATTTGATGGCTGCCTGTCAGGCACTGAAAGAAAAAGGAGGTGTGAGAATTCCAGTGTGAGAATGTGCATGCTTTCTTTCAATATTTTCAGGCAATTTCAGGGCCATACAGATGGAGCAAGCTGTATTGACATTTCTAACGATGGCACCAAACTATGGACGGGAGGCTTGGACAATACAGTCAGATCCTGGGATCTCAGAGAAGGAAGACAATTACAGCAACATGACTTCACATCACAGGTTCTATGTCAGGGCTTTGCAACATGACGAAAAATGATTTCCTAAAGCAACCTTTTTGTTTGTTTGTTTGTTTTTAAGAAAAAAAAACAGGCTGAAAGAAAACTCTAAAGATTCTTTTACTTTCACAGTTTTTTCTTTTTGTGATGTAACAGCTAAACATCTTTCTGAATTATGTCTATTTGGCAGATTAGTAGTTCTCCCATAAAAGTAGTGGAGAATCTTTCAATAAAAGATTTGTCAGACTAAAGCATTCCTGTGTGCAGTCTGTTCCTATTTCTGTAAACTGTAGATCAAAAGTATTTTATGACATTATTTAAGAATGCTGTCAGATAAGGTAGGACATTACTTTCATATCTCGATTCACTGTGCTTTAACTGAGCTTTGTTGGCACAAACTAATTTGTCTTGATTGTTATAGTTAATTGAATTATTCTGGGTTTAAAACTGTAGCAGACCAAAATGTGTTCTTACATAGTGTTAACAGAGTACCAGGACTTGTTTTTTTAATGTCTCAAGATCATTCCTTTACTGATTGAAGCATGTGCTGTGCTAATTCTAGATCTTCTCACTGGGCTATTGTCCAACTGGCGAGTGGCTGGCAGTAGGAATGGAGAACAGTAATGTAGAGGTGCTGCATGTTACCAAACCAGACAAGTATCAGCTGCATCTTCATGAGAGCTGTGTGTTGTCACTCAAATTTGCTCACTGTGGTAAGTAGATCTTTCAATGTCACATCTCTCACGTGAGAAATTTGTTCTAACATTACTTTTAAAAGAAGGTAGGAGTGTAGCTAAAAATTAGTTGTTAAATTTAAGTATTAAAAATATTTTTTAAAATCTGTGACTACTTTTTTGTGTGAAGTGCTTATGTTGTGATCAAACATTGTAGTGCAAACAGGAAAATTTCACTGTTCTTTGGATACGTATTCCATTAATGTGTGAATGGATTGTTTTTATGATTAATCTGTTTGTTGGGGTGCATTGCTTGAAAACAAAATGCAGTGGTAACATTTATTCAATCTGTTGCAGGCAAATGGTTTGTAAGCACTGGAAAAGATAATCTTCTTAATGCCTGGAGAACACCTTATGGAGCCAGTATATTCCAGGTAATAATCTCATAAAAGCTATTTTCTACATATAGGGCAGTGCAGTAGAGCTGCACATCTCAGGGTCTGTCATTAGTTTAAGGAATTTTTAAATGGAAATTCTTGGCTAATTATTATATTCCTTTAAGACTTTATAATTAAAAGCACATAAGCTTTTCTCCTTTCTAACATTTAAGTACTTTATCTGTTAGAATAAAGTAGCTTTTTAATCTGTAACTGTTTTTATACCCATCTTTTTCACCTTCTTCTATCTTGTAATGCAGTGCCCAAATCATGTTGTTAGATGAGCATTCACTGAATATGTAAAACTTAGCCAATATAGTGAAAGTCATACTAAACGCATGTATTTTTCTTGGACGAGATGCGTAAGTCGGAGAATTGGAAAGGCAGACTTCTGAGCTGAAGAATGTACCTTATGAAGAAACTCTGTGGAATATAACTGGAAATTGTAAACATTCTGTAGTCTTTAATCCTGCCATGTCCAATTGTAATGGCATGCCACTAAAAAAATTGGGATTTTTGTCATGTTCTTCCTTCACCTAAAAGTACCTCTAGGCTGGGGATTTTTATAACTGAATAAACTACTGTTTCAGGTCTCACCTGTAATGTTAGTTCGCATGTCCCTGCCTTTGGAACAGCTCCATTTGCCTTAATGTGGGAAAGTTGATATTCAGCTTTGAAACCACCTCTCACAGAAAGCCCAAGTCAGTCCGAGAAGTTTGCATCTCACTTAGAAGTGATGTTAAAACCCTAGTGTAGCTTTCTTACTAATAAGTAGAAAGAAACTCCCTGTGCCGTACAGGAGAGGTTTCTTGGCAAAAAATTAGCATGATTGGAAAGTGCTTAACTCTTGCAGTGCAATCAGAAAATGAACATCTATTATGTAAAGAAAACACACATTAAAACAGCAAGTGAAAGGTGACAGTATATATACACAATCTCAGAAGAAACAGAAAAACTGGAAGAGACAGAGATACTGCATCCTGGTGCATCCTGTCTCCTGTTCACCTGCTGCACACTGTTGCACAACCTATTCTGCCACAATATGTTTTTGTGTTTTGCACCTCCCTGATAATGTAAATTCTTTTGTGCAAGGCTTTTATCTTCTGCACTGGGGAAATGGTGAGAGGAGACAAACTTATGTGGAGTCTGTGTTTCATACCCATGAGTAGGTAGGGCTTTGGAGTGCTTCTCGATGCAGATTTCTGGTTTACAACAAAAAAGGGAGAAGGAATAAGTCGACTTTTCATTTTTATGCAAGAGCTAACATATAAAATACTAGTAAATGTCCATTCCATGTAAACTGTATAGAACTGCCCACTTCATTTTTTTTTTTATTGATAGATTATCTCAAGGTCCATAACATGTACTTCCCTTTCCACTGCTTGTTTCTGTTGCCATACAACTTTAAGTAGAATAAGTTTTGAGGAAAAAAAAACACTCTAAGTGCATTTCCTTTCTATGAACATCTACAATTAATCCTCAAGGCCTTCTAGATTGAAGGAATTAAAAGATACAATTTTAATTTATTTTATTTTATTTTATTTTTGTTTTGTTTTGTTTTGTCTCTTTCTTCCTTGTAGTCCAAAGAATCCTCATCTGTGCTTAGCTGTGATATCTCTGTGGATGACAAATACATTGTTACTGGCTCTGGGGACAAGAAAGCTACAGTCTATGAAGTTATTTATTAGTGGCAAATCTGAATGCAGATGGAACTCCTTCTCCTAGCACTTTGTGTATTCCTTTTCTTTCTTTCTAAACTAAGAACATAAATGCTCATCACAGTTGTGAAATTTATTTTTGCCTTTTTAACTTGCTATTGATTTGTGAATGCTCATTTAAAATGTGATACCAAATTGTCAGATACCTACTTGGAAAAGGATGGAATAAGGATACTTAACAGTGAATTCGACTCTTTAATTATGTATTAGAGCTGTAATGTATTTATTTTCTTTTAAAAAGGCTTTCTAACAATGAACTGACTAAATAAAGCTGTGTGGCCCAGCTTTAGTTTGAAAGGTGCATTGTACACTTTGTGTTTTTGTAGGTGGATGAATTGGGGATCTTGGAGAAGGATGTTCAAGATATACCTAAAAGTTACACAAAATAGACTTGTAGTTTCTATTTAAAAGAATAAACTTTGTTATATTTTTTAGTCCTGTTCTTGGATGAGACCTCTTTAAATGTTACTACAGTATAATTATTTGGTGGGAAGATGCTGTATCTTAACTGTTTTAGGCAGTCTTGGAAACTTAGAAAACAACAAACTGTAGCCAGTAACCTACATGAATGGCAAATTCAGTTCACATCTAAAATTCACTTTAAGTAAGAATGTGCTAATTTATATATTTGCGATGTTAATATAGCATCTTATGTACAGATTTGTTCTCAATGCTTTTCTGTTGATAAACATGAAACATTTTGGTGTCAAGCTAGGTTTTTTAATATAAACACCTCTCTTTGTTATATTGTCAAGAGTACAATAAGTTGCCTCAAAGAATTACCTTTGTTACTTCTGGAAACTTTTGTAATGTTTCCTTGAAAATGGGGATATGCGTCTTTGGGCAATTTTTGAATTACAAGAGATTATGAAAAATATTTGATATGTTCTTTGGAAACTGCACTGAAATAAGAATGGATGCTTACCAGTGTAAAACTACAAAAGCAATGACCTCGAGGTAGGATTTACAAGAGTTACTGATTCTCACATGAAGAAAAGGAATGGATTCTCATTGGAAAAGGACTTTATTGTTCGCCAGCAGTTCAATCCAAGTCTTCGTTGGATGTCCCTAAGACAGACATAAACTGAGCCATTGTGCCAGAGACAACATGTTATCTTTTTTATGTTGTTGTTGTTGCTGTTCAACTGATGTGTGACTTTTTTTTCTTTTTTCCTCCTTTTTTTTTTCAGTTTTTCCTTATTTTTTCTCTTTTGTGTTCTTTTTGAACGCTTTAAAAAAAAATCTTTAAGTCTGTGGATCTGCTGATGTACAGTGCCTTTGCTGCTATGGATCAAAATCAAAAGACCCGTGTAGATAAATCTTATTGTATAAGTAGAAAATTACTTAATTTCATACTAGAAATGGATTGATGCTGCAAGTTAAAATGGACTGTTCATTGAAGTTCCAAATGTGGTAGCAAAAAATGGTGTCTTAAGTGCTAGGTGTTTGATGTCATTAACAGTTTCGTAATACTCTACATTGTAGAAAGATTTTGATACTAAACTGTGTCATTGTACATAGTTCTAATGCGTTGTATTGACCACCAGTACTTCTATAATGGTAGATTATTGTTTGTGCATTCAGACTTTTAAGCATTAAACATAAGTAACTTCTAAGGTGCATTTTTCTACTTATTTTTCCTCTCCTTTATTTTTTTTGTGTGTTATAATAGCAGCTATATGTGGAGAATATTATCAGGACACCAGGCATTCAGTCACAGAGCACACCACTGTGGGTACTTTGTTGTTTTGTCACTGAAAGACAGTGTAGCGTATAATAAAATTTCTCCGAGCTGGCAAAATCAATGAAATTACAGTTTCCCAAGTTACCTGACCACATTGATTGTGTACATTTGGAAGCATTGGCCACAGCAGTGTCACGTAGAAGTTTGCCACTTCCCTTTTGTGTAGTTTCCCATGCAACACAAAGCTTTAAGCTATTATACCTTGATGAGTGAAATTTGGGATCATTCCTGCTGTTATGTCTTCTGAAGTATGCAGTGCTCAGCAGGACATGGGGAGTGGTGTTACACTGCATTGCCACACCTCAGTTTCCCCATCCAGAGTTAAACATATGTATATGCCCATGGAAAGGTTTGTCTTGAATACAGTTGGGTTTACATGAAGAATTTAATGCGAACTAGAGGAAATTAATTAATGCAAACTAGAGGAAATGCAGAATTAGTTAATGCGAACCAGAGCAAATTAATTCATATGCTCTTGGGGTGCGAGTAACAGGAAGAGTTGTGATGTTTGTAACAGGAAGAATGGGGACAAAATCCCGTGACAAACGACTCAACTATTTCTGCTGGAGCCCGTTTCTGAGGAGTGACACTGTGCATGCTGTAAATTCCCAGGCATATAAAACTGTCCTGCTGTCATGCGACTGCCAGCATATGAACACAGGCTGAGAAACTGTCTTTTTTTATTTTTTAATTCCAAAACGGGATTAGGATGATCAGGTCTTTTGCCTGTCCTTTGAGTGACTGGATAGTACTTGCTGATGGAGAAGAGTGTAGAGGCAAGTTTTCTCTCAGAACTTTTAGTTTCCCCTTAGACTTAATGGTTTTCCAGATGTCCCCAGGAATAATGTAAATTTTCACTGGTGTTGAGGTTCTATGTTACTTAGTACAATAATGCTTCATGACAGTGAATATGGTACAGATGTTTACTGTTAATTGTTACTCTTGTTTAAAGAGATCAAATTTACCTGTTCTAAGTATTTTGAGACATGATTTGTTTTCAAAGGCATTCAAACATTTAAAAGGCTAGGGTGCAGTCCATTTACCTGAAAAAGAGAAGCCGTCTACTAAATGTTTGCAGAGGATGTTACATTTTTCTGTGGTAGTTCAAGCGTGAGATTACATGAAATTGTTTAAAAAGAGCTTTACTTTAAAAAGAATATGACATTGCATATGCCTGAATCTTCACCAGAGAGATTTCTGACAGCAAATTAATACACTTTAAAAGCAGCTTGCTATATATCTGCTTATTAATGTTTGTATTGATGGCTTGTAAACAGTCTAGGAATTTAATGCTTTAATCCAGGATTACTTCAGTTAAATGTGTAATCATCCTAATTTTTTCCCCTTCAAGGTTCATTGCAGGTAAGAGATGATACAAAGCTACTTTCTGGTTTTCAGATGAGTATGCATAGAGCTAGATTACTTTTACATTTTTATTTTCTCTTGCTACTGAAGAGCACACTTTCGTTCAAAATGTTTTGTTGCAGATGCTTTCTGTGCCACAAATGTGGCCAGCATACTCCATATTCAAGGCACAACCATTGCTTTCTCTGTATCTTTCTCTTCTCAGATGTTCCTTAGTACAATGATATATTAGGAAAGCAATATCTTTCTAATCTTTGTATCCTTTCTGACTGGCCAGTATAGACATGTTTAAGGGGAGCACTCCAAATAATATTTTCTTAAAATATGCTATTGTATTTCTTCTGTTTGTTCTTAACATAAAATGAGTTTTATTTCTTATTTCTTTTTAAGATACTCAGTTACATAAAACAAAGAAAACTATGTGTTTTACCAACTGCAATTTTCCTGCATGAGGGCCTGGAATAGTTGAAATTCGATTTTGTGTTTGTTTTTGCTTTGGCACCTAAAACACACAGAAAGTTCCTTCTTCCTGAAATGTTAATGAGTATATGAGAGAAACAGCAAGGTATGCAGGTTTGCATATGTCTAGAGTACATTCTACAGAAACCCAGACCAGATTCTTCGCTCAAATGAGCTCATCTGTGCTGAAGTCAACAATGCTCCCATGACTTAGCTGAAAATTTAGTCACTGCTATAGGCATGGAGGAGACAACTCATTTGAATTTGAGTTTGCTATTTTAGTTTGGTTTTAAATTTGGTCCTTGGAGCCTCTTCTGTTATTCTACTAGCATGTTTATTTGTGACAATCCCTGATGAATTCCTGATACGACTAGCTCCTACTCAAGGATTTATGCTTGTAAAGAAGAAAAAAAAAGTTAAATCTGCATATTTTTTTTATATGTGCAAGGGTCAGGAAACCTCAAAGCAGTAGATTTGTCTGCAAATAGTTCTTATTTGCATTTAATGAATGTGCATTGAATCTTGTGTGAATTGAATACAAGCACTTGGTGATAGGATGAGAGAGAATGGCTTTAAGATTGAGGAGGGCATATTTAGACTACATATTCATAGATTCATAGAATACTAGACTGGAAAGGACCTCAAGGACAATCTAGTTAAACCTTTCAGGTTAAGAATGTAGTTTAAATGAGATGGGCCAGCACCCTGTCAAACTAGGCTTTGAAATTGTCTAATGTAAGGGAATCAATCATCTTGCGAGTCTGTTCCAAAGTTGAACATTTCCAATGGTGATTTTTTTTTTTTTGTCATCCAGCCCAAATCTCCACAGTAGCAATATGTACCCATTACCCCTTGTCTTTACCATGTCATATTAGTAAATTCTTTACAGGGATGGTGGTGAGACACTGTAACAGGTTGCCTAGCAAGGTCATGAATGCTCCGTCTCAGGAGGTGTTCATGGCCAGGCTGAGTGAGGCTTTGAGTTGACCTGGTATAGTGGAAGATATTCCTGCCATGGGTTTGGAACTAAATGATCTTTAAGGTCACTTCCATCCTAAACCGTTCTATCATAGAATCATCGTAGAATCAACCAGGTTGGAAGAGACCTCCAACATCATCCAGTCCAACCTATCACCCAGCCCTATCCAATCAACTAGACCATGGCACTAAGTGCCTCATCCAGGCTTTTCTTGAAGACCCCCAGGGACGGTGCCTCCACCACCTCCCCGGGCAGCCCATTCCAATGGGAAATCACTCTCTCTGTGAAGAACTTCTTCCTAACATCCAGTCTATACCTACCCTGGCACAACTTGAGACTGTGTCCCCTTGTTCTATTACTGGTTGCCTGGGAGAAGAGGCCACCCCCTACCTGGCTACAATGCCCCTTCAGGTAGTTGTAGACAGTAATAAGATCACCCCTGAGCCTCCTCTTCTCCAGGCTAAACAAGCCCAGCTCCCTCAACCTCTCCTCATAGGATTTGTGCTCCAGGCCCTTCACCAGCTTTGTTGCCCTTCTCTGGACATGTTCCAGCACCTCAACATCTTTCTTGAATTGAGGGGCCCAGAACTGTGCACAATACTCAAGTGCTGAGTACAGGGGAAGAATAACCTCCCTTGACCTACTGGCCACACTGTTCCTGATGCAGGCCAGGATGCCATTGGCTCTCTTGGCTACCTGGGCACACTGCTGGCTCATCTTCAGCTTACTGTCTATCAGTACCCCCAGGTCCCTTTCCTCCTGACTGCTCTCCAGCCACTCAGTCCCCAGCCTATAGCGCTGCTTGGGGTTGTTGTGGCCAAAGTGCAGAACCCTGCACTTGGCCTTGTTAAATCTCATCCCATTGGCCTCTGCCCACTCATCCAGCCTGTCCAGGTCTCTCTGCTGGGCTCTCCTATCTTCCAACAGATCAACACCTGCTCCTAGCTTGGTGTCATCTGCAAACTTACTGATGCTGGACTCAATCCCCTCGTCCAGATCATCAGTAAAGACGCTGAACAGGACTGGGCCCAGCACTGATCCTTGGGGAACACCACTAGTGACTGGCTGCCAACTGGATGTGGCACCATTCACCCCCACTCTCTGAGCTCTGCCATCCAGCCAGTTCTTGATCCAGCACAGAGTGAATCTGACCAAACCATGAGCTGCCAGCTTGGCTAGGAGCTTCTTGTGGCAGACAGTGTCAAAGGCTTTGTTGAAGTCCAAGTAGACTACATCCACAGCCTTCCCCACATTCACCAGGTGGGTAACCTGATCATAAAAGGAAATCAGGTTGGTGAGGCAGGACCTGCCCTTCCTAAACGCATGCTGGCTGGGCCTGATCCCTTGGCTATCCTGTAGGTGCTTTGTGATGGCACCCAAGATGACCTGTTCCATCACCTTGCCTGGCACTAAGGTCAGGCTCACAGGTCTGTAGTTTTCTGGCTCCTCCTTACGACCCTTCTTGTGGATGGGTATCACATTGGCCAGCTTCCAGTCTTTGGGGACCTCTCCAGTGAGCCAGGACTGCTGATAAATGATGGAGAGTGGCTTGGCCAGCTCAGCTGCCAGCTATCTCAGCACCCTAGGGTGGATTCCATCTGGTCCCATGGACTTGTGAGGATCCAAATGACGCAGCAGATCCCTTACTGCTTCCTCATGGATTAGAGGGGGACTGTACTGGACCCTGACTCCATCCACCACTTCAGGAGTCCAGCTGTCCTGGAGACAACCTGTCCCACTAGTGAAGATTTGAGGCAAAGAAGGTGTTAAGGACCTCTGCCTTTTCCTCATCCTTTGTCACTATGTTCCCCTCTCTATCTAATAAGGACTGGAGGTTATCCTTGGCCCTTCTCTTGCCATTCATATGTTTAAAGAAACACTTTTTATTTTCCTTGACAGCTGTGGCCAGCCTGAGCTCCAAGTGGGCTTTTGCCTCTCTAATTTTTCCTCTACAAGACCTAGCATCTTCCTTGAACTTTTCCTGGCACACCTCCCCTCTTTTCCAAGAATGATACACTCTCTTTTTAATCTTTAATTCCTTCAGCAGCTCCCTGCCCATCCAGTCTGGCTGCTTCCCTCGTCGGCTCAATCTTCCGGCTCAGTGGCACATCTGCTTCTGTCCCTTTAGGAGTTCTTTCATAAAGTAGGTCCAACCTTCCTGGATCCCTTTTTTTTCAAGGGCTATTTCCCAAGGAACTTTCTGAATTAGTTGCTTAAATAGGCTGAAGTCTGCCCTTCGGAAGTCCAGTGTGGAGGTTCTGTTGATGCCCCTCCTGGTTTCTCCATGTATTGAAAACTCTATAATTTCATGGTCACTGGACCCCAGGCAGCCTCCAACCACCACATCCCCTACCAGCCCCTCTCTATTTGTGAGCAGCAGGTCAAGCAGGGCTGCCCCCCTGGTAGGCTCACGTAACAGCTGGGATAGGAAATTGTCTTCCACACATTGCAGAAACCTTCTAGACTGCTTCTTCTCTGCAGTGTTTAAGTCCCAGCAGATGTCTGGTAGGTTAAAGTCACCCAACAGAACAAGGGCAGGTGATCTTGAGGCAGCCTCCAGTTGCTTAAAGAGTAATAAATCAACCTCTTCTTCCTGGTTGGGTGGTCTGTAACAGACTCCAACCAGGATATCAGCCTTGTTGGCCTTCGCCTTAAGTCTCACCCATAATGACTCAACTTGATCGTCCTTGATTTCTACCTCCATGACATCCAGAGTATCCCTAATATACAGTGCCACTCCCCCGCCCTTTCTCCCTTGCCTGTCTCTCCTGAAGAGTCTGTAGCCATTGATTACAGCACTCCAATCATGTGAGCCATCCCACCACGTTTCAGTGATGGCGACAATATCATAGTTTTCCTCCAGCACCAAAGCTTCCAGTTCCTCTTGTTTGTTACCCATACTGCGTGCATTAGTGTACATGCACTTCAGCTGGGCTGCTGCTTTTACCCCTAGCTCTAGCCTACCATCCTCAATTCCCTTTGATTTATCTCTGGTGCTGTCATGTTTAACCCCCTCCCCCTTCCATTCTAGTTTAAAGCCCTCTTAACAAGCCCACACAGCTTATGTGCCAGGGTCCTTCTCCCCTTCTGTGACAGTTGTATCCCATCTACTGATTGCAGACCTGTGGCAAGATGAAGTTCCCCAAGATCAAAGAATCCAAAGTTGTTGGAGGCACCAACCTCTGAGCCACTTGTTCATCAAATATGCTTTCCTATTCTTCTCTGTATTCCAGCCTGTAACTAAGGGTATAGATGAAAAGATTACCTGTGCCCCTGCTCCCTCAACTGCTTTCCCCAGTGTCTTAAAGTCCCTTTTGATAGCTTTTAGCCCTCTGTTATTAATCTCATCATTCCCTGCCTGTATAACTAATAAGAGATAGTAATCAGAGGGCCAAGCCACTCTCCATCATTTATCAACAGTCCTGGCTCACTGGAGAGGTCCCCAAAGACTGGAAGCTGGCCAATGTGATACCCATCCACAAGAAGGGTCGAAAGGACGAGCAAGAAAACTACAGACCTGTCAGCCTGACCTCAGTGCTAGGCAAGGTGATGGAACAGGTCATCTTGGGTGCCATCACAAAGCACCTACAGGATAGCCAAGGGATCAGGCCCAGCCAGCATGCGTTTAGGAAGGGCAGGTCCTGCCTCACCAACCTGATCTCCTTTTATGATCAGGTTACCCACCTGGTGAATGTGGGGAAGGCTGTGGATGTAGTCTACCTGGACTTCAGCAAAGCCTTTGACACTGTCTGCCACAAGAAGCTCCTAGTCAAGCTGGCAGCTCATGGCTTGAACGGATTCACTCTGATATGGGTCAAGAACTGTCTGGATAGCAGAGCCCAGAGAATGATGGTGAATGGTCCCACGTCCAGTTGGCAGCTGGTCACTAGTGGTGTTCCTAAGAGGTCAGTGCTGGGCCCAGTCCTGTTCAGTGTCTTTATTGATGATCTGGATGAGGGGATTGAGTCCAGCATCAGTAAGTTTGCAGATGACACCAAGCTGGGAGCAGGTTTTGATCTGTTGGAAGGTAGGAGAGACCTGCAGAGGGACCTGGACAGGCTGGATAGGCGGGCAGAGGCCAACGGGATGAGATTTAACAATTCCAAGTGCAGGGTTCTGCACTTTGGCCACAACAATCCCAAGCAGCACTACAAGCTGGGCATAGAATAGCAGGAGAGTAGCCAGGAAGAGAGGGACCTGGAGGTACTGGTAGATAGCAGGCTGAAGATGAGCCAGCAGTGTGCCCAGGTAGCCAAGAGAGCCAATGGCATCCTGGCCTGCATCAGGAACAGTGTGGCCAGTAGGACAAGAGACATTATTCTTCCCCTGTACTCAACACTGGTCAGGCTACACCTTGAGTCCTGTGTCCAGTTCTGGGCCCCTCAATTCAAGAGAGATGTTGAAGTGCTGGAACATGTCCAGAGTAGGGTGACAAAGCTGGTGAAGGGCCTAGAACACAAACCCTATGAGGAGAGGCTAAGGGAGCTGGGGTTGTTTAGCCTGGAGAAGAGGAGGCTCAGTGGTGACCTCATTGCTGTCTACAACTACCTGAAGGGAGGTTGTAGCCAGGTGGAGGTTCATCTCTTCTCCCAGACAACCAGCAATAGAAGGAGGGGACACAGTTGCAAGTTGTGCCGGGGGAAGTGTAGGCTGAATGTTAAGGGGAAGTTCACAGTATCACAGTATCACAGTATCATCAGGGTTGGAAGAGACCTCACAGATCATCAAATCCAACCCTTCACCACAGAGCTCAAGGCTAGACCATGGCACCAAATGCCATGTCCAATCTTGCCTTGAACAGCCCCAGGGATGGTGACTCCACCAACTCCCTGGGCAGCCCATTCCAGTGTCCAATCACTCTCTCAGTGAAGAACTTTCTCCTCATCTCGAGCCTAAGTTTCCCCTGATGCAGCCTGAGGCTGTGTCCTCTCATTCTGGTGCTGGCCACCTGAGAGAAGAGAGCAACCTCCTCCTGGCCACAACCACACTTCAGGTAGTTGTAGACAGCAATAAGGTCACCCCTGAGCCTCCTCTTCTCCAGGCTAAACAATCCCAGCTCGCTCAGCCTCTCCTCGTAGGGCTTGTGCTCAAGGCCTCTCACCAGCCTTGTCGCACTTCTCTGGACACGCTCAAGCATCTCAATGTCTCTCCTAAACTGGGGAGCCCAGAACTGAACACAGTACTCAAGGTGTGGTCTAACCAGTGCAGAGTACAGGGGCAGAATGACCTCCCTGCTCCTGCTGACCACACCATTCCTGATGCAGGCCAGGATGCCACTGGCTCTCTTGGCCACCTGGGCACACTGCTGGCTCATGTTCAGGTGGGTATCAATCAGCACCCCCAGATCCCTTTCTGTTTGGCTGCTCTCCAGCCACTCCGACCCTAGCCTGTAGCTCTGCATGGGGTTGTTGTTGCCAAAGTGCAGCACCCTGCACTTGGAGCTATTGAACCCCATCCTATTGGACTCTGCCCATCTGTCCAGGCGGTCAAGATCCCACTGCAGAGCCCTTCTGCCCTCCAACCCAGCCACATCTCCCCCCAGCTTGGTGTCATCTGCAAACTTGCTGATGACTGACTCCATGCCCTCATCCAGATCATCTATGAAGATGTTAAAGAGGATGGGGCCCAGCACAGATCCCTGAGGGACACCACTAGTGACTGGCCGCCAGCTGGATGTGGCACCATTCACCACCACTCTCTGGGTCCGGCCCTCCAGTCAGTTCCTAACCCAGCAGAGAGTGTTGCCATCCAAGCCATGGGCTGACAGCTTAGCCAGCAGTTTGCTGTGGGGGACAGTGTCAAAGGCCTTGCTGAAGTCCAGATAGACCACATCCACAGGCCTCCCCACATCCACCAAGCGGGTCACCTGATCATAGATGGAGATCAGGTTGGAGTGGCAGGATCTGCCCTTCCTAAACCCATGCTGGCTGGACCTGAGCCCTTGGCCATCCCTTAGGTGCGCTTTTATCACCCCCAAGATAACCTTCTCCATCAGTTTCCCTGGCACTGAGATCAGGCTGACGGGTCTGTAATTCCCAGGTTCCTCCGTCCAACCCTTCTTCACAGAGAGAGTGATTTGCCATTGGAATGGGCTGCCCAAGGAGGTAGTGGAATCACCATCTCTGGAGGTGTTGAGGAAGGGACTGGATGAGGCACTTAGTGCCATGATCTAGTTGACTGGATAGGGCTGGGGGGATAGGTTGGACTGGATGATCTTGGAGGTCTCTTCCAACCTCATTGATTCTATGATTCTATGGAAGGAGGTTGTAGTGAGGTGGGGATCAATCTCCCAGTACAGCTTAGGAAACCTTCAGAATCAGAAATTGTCTTGACTTTTTAACTGTAATTTAGAATGCATTTCATATAAGAAGTGGTTCATAGGGATGAATCAAGTCTCAGGGCTATGGGCGTGAGGTGCCATATGCAGTGGACTGCTCCCCTTCTTATTCCAGGGTTCGACTCTATGCTGCCTGGCACGTAGTGAAATGGTTTTCATGAACCCTGTATGAAGTGTTTTTACATTATTCTGAATAAAAGGCATTATTCAAAATCTAGATGTACATAATTTAGGGGAAAAAAAAACAACATATAATAGCTGTATTGAATAGAGAAGCATTTTGTGTTGGGGTAAGAGCAAGAAGAACCTCTAGGGAATCAAGCATTTCAAACCCTTAACAAGTGCTGTAAATGTGTGAATGAGGTAGTAGCACCACTGCGTTACAAACTGTCAATCTTCTGATGGAGTGGCAATAAATTAAATCCTAAAATACACTGTATGAATATAATAGACTTTCTTGTTTTTCAGCATAGATTTAAGGTATTAGGGATGAAGTTCAATTTACATTCATTTTAGAATAAACAAGCATGAACCCTCTTGTGGTATTAATGATGACATGGGTGTCCATCTTGTGAAAAATAGTGTCGAAGGAATGAGGATAGCAAGCAGAATTTCTCTTCTGCAATGCATGAAACAGTATTATACTAAAATACTTGTTTACCTTATGGTTTGATCACATAAGTGTGGACAGTGATTTTAATATTTCAATGAAAATATTTTTTCTCAAAGTGCCATTAATGTCATAACCTCATTTACCTTTACAAACATCTTTGCATGATTAAAAAAATATTCACACTTCCACTGCAAATTAGCCTAGTTCATTCAGGCTTTTAAGTAGCAATCAGATTAGCTTCCCTATGTTGTATCAATTTTAAGTTTTTTGGGGGTGGTATATGACTCTGCTGCTATTTTCTCACTCCTACCTCTCCCACTGAAAACCATCTGTCATGGAGGGCTATTCTGCCGCCTACGCCGGTTTTGGCGGAGGGGAGAAATTAATTGGTGTGAGATAATACTCTATAAAAACGTATATTTATTTAACTCAATATTCTGGATTCTCGCTATCCCCAACCACTGTATATTAATATTAAAATGGATTCTACATGGTTATGAAAACATTCTAGGATAAATATCTACAGTAACTTATTAATAACTAGCAAACATTCAAACTATAAACAGGATTTTTTCCTTGTGGCTTAATGCCGCTTGGGGTCTATATACTATTCGCCCGGCAGAGTGGGCTGAAAACTGTTTCGACTCTATGGCAGAGGTAACAGATACTACAGTGGCATTAAAGCATTTACTCACAAATCTTATTAATTATCAATCACCCTCCGGAGCTATGTCACAGCCTATGCCAGTGCCCAAACTTCACGGGAGGTTTGCCCATGGACTTTGAGGCTAGAATCCTCCCGGCTTCTGGGGAAAGGACAGTATCTGACCTTTTCTCCTGGCTTCTTCTGGATGCTCTGTCCAGGGATTCGTAGGAAGGATCTCAGGTGCAGGAGAAGGATGCCATGCAGTCTGAGCATGGTTCTCATGCAGCTGGCAGGCCGATAGCATGCAGACAAGTGGAGTCTGCTTCCCGGTAACTCGGCGGCAGTAGCGCTTACCAGGCAATGATAAGGCAGCGAGCATGCACGGTGTGCAAGGCTGCTTGGGAGTCTGCACTCCATAGGTAAAGACAGGCAATACAGGATCTGGTCCTGATAACACGGTGGCGTGTAAGTGCGCAGTTGGCTGGGAGACTATGGGCTCCACCTATATATAGGCAGGCTTAAGTGAGCTCTGCAAGTAAATACGCAGGCAGGGGAGTCTGAGCTATGCAAGGGAAGTCCAAGCATGGGAGCCTGAGCGATCGGGAGAGTCCAAGCTGCAAGTCAGAGCTATGCAGGGAGTCTGAGCTAGCCAGGTAGTGTGAGCAGGGGCATCCGAGCACGTTGTTTACCTGTGTACTCCTATTTATTGAATGTGGACTGAGATTAATGACCCCTTGGCCACGAGAATGACCAATCAGGTTGGCAGTCAGCCAAAAATTACCATAATAGGCAAATGCCACAGGCCTGGACTTTCCCCAAATATGTGGATCACATGGGCTTACACCAGGGAAGCACGAACTGGGCGTGTAGGGGTTTACACAACATGTTTACAAACAGGGGTCCTGGCAGACCAGACTTTGTGGCACCAGGCCTATTGTGGCCCTTTTGTCCATTTATGTGTTTATCTCTAGTTTGGGCAGAAAAACATGTCCAGGCAGGGCAAGGCATACATAAGACTGTTTTTGGGCTTACAGGCCCTCCACAACACCATCCTATCTGGTGCTCAAGATTTGCTCTTGCTTGTGGCTTAGTCTTGATCTCCAAGGTTGTTCAGAGAACGAGAATGGAAACATCCACAGGATTTGTCTGTCTTGTACTTCTTTTCTTCTTCTGAACAGTCTTAAATAACAAGACACAGTAGGAGAAGTCCTCTGTGTAGCCGACCCTTTTGTTTTACTGTGTTTTACAAATGTTCATCATCTGGGAGTGACAAAGGAGAAAGATCTGGGAGTCCTATCTGGGCTTAGTGTGGCAGTGGGACACAGCCATGAAAAAGACAAATGTGATCTTATGGATGTGTCAGGAAAGGCATTTACATCAGAGAGTGGGAAATGTCCTTATGCAAGGCACTGGTGAGAGCTCATCTGGAATAGTGAGTATAACCTGGCCACATGTGTTCAAAAAACTTAACTAAGGAGGTGAAAGGCATGTCATGTAAGAAAAGCGTACATCCTTTTAATCTAGTAAGTGGAAGACCAAGAGAGGTCTCTTCCAACCCTGATGATACTGTGATACTGTGAAATACATATTCACCAATGTTGCAAGGTTATTATAACTGAAGATAATGCTAGCATAAAAAAAAATAAAAACCAAAACCAAAAACAGCCCCCCCCAATAAAACCACAAAAAACAACCAACAAAAAAAAAAAAAAAAAAAAAAAAGAAAACCAAACCCACAAAAAAAAACAAACTCCTAACAAACAAAAACCCAACAACTAGGAAATTAAAACAGTGGAATTATAGAGGCTCAAGTCTAGAGAAGGGGGGGCCTGGAATGAGTTTCCAATCCAGAGACAGTAAAAATTAAAGCAGATTGCTTTTAAGATGGAACACAATACAATTAGGAAGAGATACATATGCTATCATAGTAGTAGCATCCATAGCCCACAAATCTCTTCCACTCCTTCCTTTATGCTTGACTTGCATATGTGAAGAATCTATAATGGTAATGGAATGGGGGAATTCTTAGCTGGAAAAAATGTCTGGTGTGAGGGAGGAAGAGGATGAAGGTGAGCAAACAGAGTAGGAGAAAAGGATTGTCAAGCAGCAAACACTTGAGTGTTTCTCTGCAGTTGAAAAATGAGCATATCTCGCTGCTTATCTAAAAAACTAGCTAAAAAGAAAGTGACATATTAATCAAACTCTAATGCAGCATGTTCCAGCCTGCTTAGACTCTCCAGGTTTATACTTCACCATCTCAGATGGGTGGTCTGCTTTCTTTTATGTGTCAAAAGTGTTTGAATTTGAAGTGGTTGAAAGTGGTTGATTTTTTTTCTGCTTGGAGATATGGCAGTTCAGTGGAATATCTTAGGGTGCAGCTATGTAGACTGATGGCTATACACTGCAATCCAGAAGGGAAGAGAGGAAAGATGATTTTGGCTACACAGGAAGGAGGCAAAATGGTTATGGCTTGGCATAGTCAGTTTACTGACTGCTGCCATGCACTGCTCTAAGAGATGTGGCTTGAAGACAAAGATTGCTGATTTCCTTTCACTTGCCACGTCAGGAGGATTAGGGGGAAAAGGTATTAAAAGTCTTATAGCTGCATGTGAAACAGGCAGCCTTCTTATACCAGCCTTGTATTCTATATGAAATGTTTCTTGATGGCTAACAAAAGGCAAAAATTCTAATTCCACCACAAGTGTTTGTATATATAGGGCTAGGCAAGTCTGCAGCTAGAAGAATGTGAACATGTATGTACAGTCTTGATGGATCACCATGAGAGTTGTTTTATGTCAACTGACATTTCTTTCTTCCTCAAAGAAATAATTATCAGCCATCCTACATAGCTTTACAAATAACTTTGTTACTGTACCAATGTACAATGATAACGACACAAGAAAATGATGAGTTTTGTGTAGCTTCACAGCAGTTTAAGAAAGAAAATAGAGAGACTGATGCAGTTCAGGAATGGTACCTGGAATGGGACCCAGCCAGAATGCAGCAGATCAGTAGGAGAACATCTAGATAAAATGAATCAAGTGGATGGCTGAATTTTCTACTGTCATGAGGATGACTGTAATAGCGAAAGAGGGGGAAGGAAAAAAAAAAAAAAAAAAAAAAAAAAAAAAAAAAAAAGAGAGAAAACCAAAACCCCAACAAAGCCAAATGAGCAAACAAACAGAAAAACAAAACTTAAATATATATATATATATATATATATATATATATATATATATATCAAGAGGCAGGAGCTAACAAACCTCTGTTTTCCTGCATCTAGAATGTACACAATAGAGCACACACATTTGTGCTTGGTTACTCCTATGTAACTTTTCATTATTTTTGCAATGGTTTATGAGAAGAGACTGCTGAATACTTTTCTGGAAACCTAAAAGGATAATGGGACTGCTGCTAGCTATTTAGTAACGCGTAGTCCTGACATCATTTAGAACAGCTTTTTCTTAGAGAATCACCTGAAATAACTAGTGACATTTACACAGCACCTTTATCCAGGGCACTTGACAAGCTACAGGGACAGTCCTGGGAGTACTTTATTTATTGCCGAATTGCAGCCATTGCTGGTGTGGTGGAAGGCAGTTACTTAGCTGAGAATGAATATGTGCTGTGAAATGTGACACAATATGGGATAGCTAAGGAATGAGTGAAAATACAGGATAGCTGCTGCTTCTTGTTAGTAAGGATGTGTTCCACTATGCACTTGGTCATGTGAACAGGTTATGATAATCCCCTGTAATTATGACCTGTTTCCCAACCCAGTTGTTCACATTGTGGCAGTAAGAATTCGTCACATGGAACAACATGGAATGACTGTGGAGTATGTAGGATTCTCTTGCTACCTGTTACTGAAATACCAACCCACCTTGCTGGCACTGAAATACTTGCAGCCTAAGGAGTATACTGTCAGTATTTTCTGCTAGGTAGTCCTGACTGGTCTGATTACTGGACTGACTTCAGAGGCATGCTGTATGGCTTTCACCTTCACATGATCTGATGATCTGCCCCTAGTGCATCTCACTTACAGCTCTATGACTTGAAGCCTTAGGGGCATTTTCTATATGGCAATGGCATGAAAGGAAATTAAGTCTGCCTTTGCCCTAAAGAATATAAACCTGTGGTGGCCTACACTGGTTATAAAATAGGAGCATTTTGAGGCTTTACAAGGGTTTTTTTTCTCAGCCATTGCCACTTCATCTGAAATATGTGCTTTCTCTGAGCTATAGGCTCAATGATTCTTCCAGGAAAGGACTTTTGTCTTTTATATTGCTTCCTGGTAATATCTTTCTATTGATTTTTTTCTCCTTTTTTAAAGAACTGATGAACAAGAGAGTGTGAGAGAATTAATTCTTATAAGAGTGTTACTGAATTTGTTCGAAAGATGGGGTAGAATAAAATACTTCTGTTCTCTGCCTTTTACCCCACATCTCCTTGTGGCCCTAGCCCAGTGTTAGTTTGAGGCAGCATATTATTTAGGGAAAATATGAGTTTGTGTTCCAGATTAATTGTTCAGGCTACTCAGTCACAGCATTTTTGCTGCATAGTCCTCTTTGCTAGCACACTTCAATGAATGTTTGTCCTATTTTTGGCCTTTTGCTTCATTTTGCACCCTTTCCTTAATGAAGGAAAAGTTTCATGTCCAGAGGAGGGCAATAAAGGTGAAAGGGCTTTGCTTATCTCCACTCTGTTGTCCACTGGCAGGACATAAGGGAATGATTTAAAGCTTTATCCAGGGAAGTTCAGATTGGATATTAGGAAACAAATTTTCACTGAGTGGGTGGTCAAGCCCTGGACAAGATCCCCAGAGAAGTGGTCATGGTCCCAAGACTGTGAGTATTTGAGAATTTTTTGGACAGCGCTCTTAAACATGGTTGACTTCTAGGTTTCCCTGTATGCAGTCAAGAGTTGGACCCAATGATCCATTTATGTCCCTTGCAGTTTAGAGTATTTTGTGCTTCTCTGATTCTGAGTTACTACAAGATACAAATTTTAAGAAAAGTAAACTAGAAGCACCTAAAAAAAAAAAGTGTTATCCTTAATGAGAAACCACAGAGTATTGATAGCAATTAACTTTTAAAATTTTCATTTCTATTGTAGACAAATTTTAGTCTGGAAGCATTTTGGTGACTCAGAGTAGTTTCTGCTAAAGTTACAAGCTCCTTCCCTACATGAGGGCGCTGAGGTGGGGTGGCTTATATTCAGTTTCCTACTTTCCTGGCTCCAAGCAAGGGCTTGTATGATAACTATGGCCAATGTTGCAGGCTGCTGACCCTGACCACTGGATATGTGTTTGTGTGTTTGTTTTTAGATTGCAGCCTCTTTGCATGTGATGATTTCTGCCTTCTCTGTGTGTGCAGTGCCTGAACCTAATCTAAACACTTCATGCTTTATGAAAACACAAAGTTTTGTCCTGGATGCTGATTCTAGAGATCAAGACTGAACTACAGTCCTAAGGGTTCTTCTGAATTAATTGTTTGGGTTTTGTTTTTTTGTTGTTGTTGTTGTTGGGTGAGTTTGTTGACTTTTTTTTCTTTAATCTGTCTTACACCTGCTATAATAAACTTTCACATCAGTTGGTGGTGATGGGGCTGGGACAATTTTTTATTGTTGTTGTCCTGGCAATTAGGAGATGTATAGGAGGTATAATATGAGCTCCTATAATCCTCTTCTGGCCAAGTCTGATGGTTTGGGTGTTCTCTGCCCCGCCCCACACTTTAGAAATCACCCAGACTAGACTCAGACTCAGATGGATCTGGGAATATGAATGAAGTTATTTATTTACTGCTAGCACAATATGCAAGCAGATATTTACAGTATATACAGTTATATACAGAAATATATAAGGTGAAAGGTAATACAGAAACACAACTCCCCTCCCAGAAACCTGAGTCCCCAGGAGGGGCTCTCAACCACCCTTGCACCTTCACCTTGCCCCTCTCAACCTTACCCCTGTCCTACAGAAGAATAGAGGTTCGGCCAAAAGGTTAAGAAGCAAAGGTGAGAGGAGGGGGTGTTAGAGAGATGCAGCTCAGCCAGCAGCCCAAGCGAGAGTGAGAGAAAATGATGAGAGTGTTATCTAATGTTTTCATTTCTTCTTCCCAAACTCCTTAGTGAGACTTCTGAGAGAAGTAGACATCAGCACTGTCTTCCTTTCACAGCCTATAATCTAGTTCTTCTCACCAAAACATTCTACCCTGCTTCAAACTAGCACAATCCACCCCTGTCTACTTCACTCAGAATATTGCTGAGAACTAATCTAGTCTAAAACATTTTCACTAATGAATATTACAAGCTCAGTTCACACTTCATTCCAGCTACCTCAGATGTAGGTGATTCAAAAGCTCAGAACAATTTGTCTCCTCACAGGTGAGATGAGAATAGGAACTCCCAGGTGACATTGGGTTCATGCTCATGTATTGTAGATTCTCTTATTGTTGGACGCCAATAGTACCTAGAACAGAAAACTCCTAATAGCTTGTATTATACACTCTGAGTTTAGACTCTCAGCTAAGGTTAGATTTCTCTGTGGAATACACTTGATTTCGCCATTCTCCTGCATTACCCAGTAGGTGTGTGGTGGAGGGGCTGAAGCCCCAAAACAGAGGCCTCTCTATGCCTCTACATGCCTGGACATGTTTTTCTGCCAGGACCCATGGTAGTAAACAGGTTGTGTAATACACACCATCCTGTGCATCCCTGGGGTCTGCCCAGGTGATCTCCATATTTGGGAGGGTCCAGGCAAACAGCTCCTGCCTATTAAGTTAAGGTTTGGCTTACTGCCAACCTGATTGGTCACTTTAGATGGCCAAGAGGGCCACGAATCTTGGCCCACAGTCTATAAAGAGGGGTGCAAAGGAGCACCATGTGTTCAGACTTAGCTGTTCAGAGGCTCAGCTCTCTGATCCACATTGCAGCTCTGACCTGCACCCAAAGTGCTCAGTTGCTCACACCCACATGCTCGGAAGCCAAAACACTGCTCCGATGCTCACTAAGGCTTTAGGCCTCTTACTTTGATCTCAAGGCGCAGCTAACCTGTCTGCATACCTTTGGAAGCAGAGCATATTCATGCCTGCACCTGATACATATGGGGAGCCGATAGCCCTCTAAGCCTAGAACTATCTCGATTTATCTACAGAGCTCAGTCTCTCAGCAGCCTGGCACACAGTGCATGCCCGCTACTATAGCCTGAAGAATCAGGTCAGCAGACCTTCTAGATTGTCTGCAAATCCACAAACACAGCCTGCTAGCTGTACAGAAGACCGTGCCAGAAGCTGCACGGACAAATCCTTCTCCTGTACCTGGAATCCTGCCAGCTGACCATCCCTGGACATGCAGCATCCAGAAAACCATCAGCATCGAGGCAGAGACCACCTCACACCAGGATAAAAGGTTAGAAAAATACTGTTTACCCCAGAGACTGGGAACACTTATCATCCCCACGCAAGCCGGTGTGGTGGAGGGTTGCACAGGCCTCAAATGTATATGTTTACAAACCTATTCATGCCTGGACATGTTGTCCCCCCAAAGGGTGTTGCCCTGCCTATACTTGGGGTAAACAAGTTAAGGGGGACAATGGGACACAATAGCCTTGGTGCCTTCCAGTCTGGGTTGCCTCCTTGAAGGTTGAAGTAAACACGTTATATAAGCTCACGCGTCTAGGGTGGAGAACCCACCTGAGGCCTCTCTATATTTGGAGTTACCGGACCCTCGGACTTCACCTTATTTGATATGTTTTGGCCTGTTGCCAAGCCCTCATTGGACAGAAGTGTGGCCCAAGGACCATCAATCGCAGGGTCAAAACTCATAAAAGGGGACAATACAGTGTCCCTACCTACCTATCTACCTACCTACCTGCCTACCTCGCATCTGGCCTCTCGCTCCTTGCCACCCGCTCATCTGCCACTTCTAGCTGCTTTTGGGGACCACCGCTGCTGCATGACTACAGCCCATGGCACCAGCCCAGGGAACTGACTAAGGCGCTCCCAGCCAGCCACTGCTCCAGCCGCCGTTCCCAGCATGAACGTACCCGTGGGAACCCCAGACAGCGTGCCCCAATAACTCCTGAATTGTCCAAACCACGATACTTGGGACCATCAAAACTGACTCCGGCCAGTGAGTAACTGAGAAACTCGATCTAAGCCAGAACAATCTCTCAATAGCTTACCAGTGGCACTTTCATGCCACAGACTCTCTTCCTAAATCCTTTCAAACCTTTGCTAAATTTCTAATTTGTTGTACATAGACATTCTGTAATATAATCTCAAAACTGCATGCAAAGAACTTGTGTGGGGTAGTTGTAAATAAGTTTGGGGAGGGGGGATTCCTTGTGTATATATTATTAAATTATTTAAACCCTTTTAAAATTCAGCCTCATATTTCATTCCCCCAAAACCCAAACAAACCCCCATGACAGCCGGGAAGATTCCAGCCTCACAAAGACCCAAACACAGGGCACATGCTGTGACACAATGCTGGGAGGGTGATTAATAATTAAGGGCAACACATTTAAATAAGCTTTAATTCCTTTCTAATTTAAATTATCTCTGTCTTAGAGCAGACACAGTTTCAGCCCCTGCTGGGCAGACAGTTGTTAAGAGGCATTAAGCCTGAGAGAAATCTCTCTGTGTCTATAGTTGATAATTTGATAGGTAATAATCAAATCCCTGTACATATATATATATATCATATCCTAATTGTTTTCATAAACTTGCACTAGAACTATTCAGTGGTTGGCGGTGGCATCGAGTCAGTCATCAGCAAGTTTGCAGATGACACTAAGCTGGGGGCAGACGTGGCTGGGTTGGAGGGCAGAAGGGCTCTGCAACAGGACCTTGACCACCTGGACAGATGGGCAGAGTCCAATGGGATGGCGTTCAATAGCTCCAAGTGCAGGGTGCTGCACTTTGGCAACAACAACCCCATGCAGAGATACAGGCTGGGGTTGGAGTGGCTGGAGAGCAGCCAAACAGAAAGGGATCTGGGGGTGCTGATTGATACCCGCCTGAACATGAGCCAGCAGTGTGCCCAGGTGACCAAGAGAGCCAGTGGCATCCTGGCCTGCATCAGGAATGGTGTGGTCAGCAGGAGCAGGGAGGTCATTCTGCTCCTGTACTCTGCACTGGTGTCATGGAGAGTAGCAAAAGGCTCTCTAAGCTTTTGCTATATTGTGTAGTTTCTAGTGCCTCACATTCAAGCCAGAAGCATCGAAAACCCAAAACAATCTTTCAGTCCCATGGGAAGATTTCTCCCCAGGGTAAGTGAAAAGGTAAACACTGGCCATGTTTTCCCTTCCACTTGACCTTGCTTTCCAGACAACAGGGTATTGTTTTGGTTAAGTAGAAACGACTATCTCAAGCCTGCCCAGCACCTGCAGGTGGGCTGGCCTGAGGAGTGGTCTTTATATTGTTTGAGTAAAATTATCCAATTATATAGATTGCTTACTGTTTTTTACCAATGTATGTGAACAACGTAAAAGTGGTCTGAATTGTGGGGTAGTCCTGTTTTGGAACATTATAAAAATGGTGGACAGGCCAGGATCGGGGCTCGTGTTCTTGCTTTTGCCCTTGCGCCCTTGCCCTAGCCTTCTGGGTCTGCGTCTTGTCCTTCTGGGTTTTTCCAGCCTTTCTGGTTTTTTTCCCGGACTTAACAACAACAAACTGCTCGCCAATCTAGTCTCGCCTCGGGCGGACGCCGAGTCGCAGAGGCTAAAGCCTGCATGCCTGGACCCTGATCGGGAGAATGAGAGACTCCTACCAAGCTACAGACTGTGAGTAGCTGACGAACTATTAACTCAAACCACAAAAACCTCAAAAGAACTCTCTTTAAACATCATAGACTCTTTAATTTGCCATTTTCGGAAATGTTACTTTGATCTCAATCAAAAAGAATTCACAGTGGTGGTGTAGTTTCGGGAAGAGGGAATCCGCATTCTTTGCAATAAATCACTGATAAAATAGTCAACGCCTCGCGTATTTTCCCCATAACTCTGCCGCGAAACTGCGTTCCACGACAACTGGTTAGACCTCACCTTGAGTACTGTGTTCAGTTCTGGGCCCCCCAGTTTAGGAGGGACACTGAGATGCTTGAGTGTGTCCAGAGAAGGGTGACGAGGCTGGTGAGAGGCCTCGAGCACAAGCCCTACGAGGAGAGGCTGTGGGAGCTGGGATTGTTTAGCCTGGAGAAGAGGAGGCACAAACCTCGTGCTTTAATTAAATTTGCAGTTAACCTGTCTGCATACCTTAGATGCAGAAGCTCATTCAAGCCTGCACCCATTCATACTTATAAGGGCCTGCACCCATTCATACTTATAAGGAGCCGATAGAACCTCCTAGAGCCAGCTGTGCATATTGGCCAGCTATCTTGATTTATCTACGGAGCTCAGTCTCCCAGCAGCCTGGCACACTGCATGCCCGCTGCTTATTGCCTGGTAAGAGAACCAGGATGGCAGACTTCTAGATTGTCTGCACAACCACACACCCACAGCCTGAATATGTGAAGGGATCATGCCAGAAACTGCACGGACATTCTCCTCCTGGAATCCTGCCAGCTGATCATCCCTGGACACGCAGTATCCAGAAGCAGCAGCATCGAGGCAGAGACCGTCCCACGCCAGCAGGACAAATGTTAGAAAGAAACCTGTTTACCCCAGAGACTGGGAAGATTTAGCATTTCCCTCTCAAGGTGGGAAGATTCCAACCCCACGGAATTCACAGGCAGAGTCCCTGGAAGTCTGGACACTGGGCACAGGCTGTGACACAACCACGGGAGGGTGATCAATAATTAATAGCCACACTTGTAAGTAAAGCTGTGATTCTTCTGTAATATAAGTTATCTCTGCTTTAGAGCAGACAGAGTTTCAGCCCCTGCTGGGCAAGTAGCATAGTTCCCAAGCGGCACTAAGCCAAAGGGAAATTTCTCTCTCTGCAAATAGTTTGAAATAGTTTTGCCAGTTATTAGCCAGATCCCTTTATATGTTATATTTCTAAATTGTTTTCATAACCTTGCACAAAAGGAACTAAACAGTGGTTGGGGGGGGCAAGAGTTTGTAAATATTAATTTTAATAAATTAATTTTTATATAAAATTAATACCACCTCGAATTAATTTCTCACCTCCGCCAAATAGGCGAAGGCATAGAGAACCCCCTCCACAACATATACCTGTAGAAATTCTTGGTGTTCCCTTTGAATTCCCTGGCTAGATTCAATTCAATCTGTGCTTTGGCTTTCCTAACCAGATCTCTAGCTGCTGGGGCAGGTTCCTCATATCCCCTCCCATTCCAGCTGTCCTTTCTTCCACTCCTTGTAGAGTTTCTTTTTGTGCGACAACATGTCCAGGAGCTCCTTGATCAGCCAGTCAGGCCTCCTAGCATTCTTCCCTGCTTTTTTCTTGTTCTAGTTTGAAGTTAGCTAGAATGTTTTGGTGAAATGAACTATATTACAGACTGTGAAAGGAAAACAATGGTGATGTCCACTTCGCTCATAGGCTTGCAGAGATGTGTAGGAACAAGAAATAAAAACATAGATAACCACTCTCACTTGGGCTGCTGGCTGAGCTGCATTTTATTCTTTAACCTCACCCTCCATTTTGGACTAACCCACTTTGCTTCCTTACCCCTTGGCCAAGCATCTATTCTTCCTTGGGATTGGGGTAAGGTCGAGAAGGGTAGGGGGAAGGTGAAGGGCTGGTTGAGAGCCCCTCCTGGGGACTCAGGTTTCTGGGAGGGGAGTTGTGTTTCTGTATTACCTTTTACCTTGTATATTTCTGTATGCAACTGTATATACTGTAGATATCTGCTTGAATATTGTGCTAGCTGTAAATATAAGCTTCATTCGTATTTCCAGAGCCGTCTGAGTGTAGTCTGGGTGATTTTCCAAAAGTGGTGGTGGAGGGGCGGGTAACACCCAAACCGTCACATCTTTACTTTTGGCACTCCAGCTTGGGGCACACTGATTTTGAGTAATTGTTAATTAACTCTGGGAATAAGATTGAAGCTAATGAAGTTATTTTACTTAGCGGGGGCTATTGTGTGGCCTGTTTTCTGTTTTCCTGTTTATAACTGGATCTTAGCCCAAATTGTTTACTTTTTGTTTAATTTTGAAGAACAATGCTAAACTTACATCCATTTTTTGGAGTTGAGGGGATTTCATCCTTGGCTATATTGGTTTTAATGTCACTGAGTCTTTTACCAGTAATATTGAAGGGGCATTCACCAGTAACATTACAGGAAATGGAAGTATTAGTTCTTCTGCTTTATCTACAGCCTTAATGAGGGTAATACTTCCTAAAACTGATGTGGCAGACCTTGTTCAAAATTTTATTCACGTCAGACTGTGGTATTTCTGTTGTGTTTGAACATAGGCCTTATAATTTTGATTTTCATATTAATTTTGACATTATGTAAGAGAAATGTGAGTGTGATGCCTTTAAGAACTAAAAAGAAGCTGTCTGTGTCCCATCCAAAAGATAAACAAACTGGCTGTCTAAATCAAAACAATGGTAACTGGGGGACACAGCAAGGGACAGCCACTACACTTCCTCCCCTAGATTCTGGGAAAGCTGCCAATGTTCCTATCAGGAATGATAACATGGCAGGATGCCCAGGAACACAGGTGATTACTCAAAACCAAGATGTTCCCTCAATAGATAACACTAACTCAGCCAGTTCAAATCACCAGGCAGCAGATGACAAAGACCTTACCTCTAAGGTAGATCTGAACTCAAAGGCCTCAGGCCAGACTCCCAATGATTCAAACTCTCCAGTGGACTTGTCAAAGTCTGTCTCCATGCAGGCCATCTTGGCGCCTGCCAAAGAGAAAGCTAAGACACGACATTTGACAAAGAGTGATTCAAAAGAGGACTTAGGAGAGGGGACTTCTGGCGTAGAAGAGGAGGAAGAGGAGACATATAGTCTTCAAGATTTGGCAAACATACTTAGATCCTAGTACTCTGATGAGAGATGTGCTATGAGGTTGGCTGCCAAGAAGGAGGATGGTTCCAATGAGTTTAAGAGTGCTCTTAGGAAAGTTCTGTTTCTAGGCCAGGGACAACCAGAACACCAAGAGGAAGAGGAGAGGGTAGACATCCAGGAATCAAATGATCCTCTCAGAGAGGTCAGGTAAGTTAGAAAGGAATACTCAAGGGAATCAGGAGAGCCAATCCTCAGTTGGTTGCTGAGACGCCGTACTCTTGGTGCCAATGCCCTGCAGGTAAGGCACAAGTCTACCAAGCAGCTAGGACCACTCACCAAGGAGAGTGGAGTGGACAAATACCTAGCAAGTCCTCTTGGTAAGGTTAGCTTGTGAACATGCCTCTTGTTGGCTGTGGCTATGAGATATCCTTCCCGAGATGATCTGCCATGGGTGGCCAAGAAATGGAACACCATTGTGCAGGGAATTAAGCTTCTGAAGGAGTTTGCTGTGAAGGAAGTGCTTTCTGGAGATCATGGCACCCATGAGCCTGATGGCAATTCCTCTTGGAAGATCTCTCATGAAGAAGCTTATTAAGCTCCTAGTCAAGCTGGCAGCTCATGGTTTGGACAGATTCATTCTATGCTGGATCAAGAACTGGCTGGATGGCAGACCTCAGAGAGTGGTGGTGAATGGTGCCACATCCAGTTGGCAGCCAGTCACTAGTGGTGTTCCCCAAGGATCAGTGCTGGGCCCAGTCCTGTTCAATATCTTTATTGATGATCTGGATGAGGGAATTGAGTCCAGCATCAGTAAGTTTGCAGATGACACCAAGCTAGGAGCAGGTGTTGATCTGTTGGAAGATAGGAGAGCCCTGCAGAGGGACCTGGCCAGGCTGGATGGGTGGGCAGAGGCCAATGGGATGAGATTTAACAAGGCCAAGTGCAGGGTTCTGCACTTTGGCCACCACAACCCCAAGCAGCGCTATAGGCTGGGGACTGAGTGGCTGGAGAGCAGTCAGGAGGAAAGGGACCTGGAGGTACTGATAGATAGTAAGCTGAAGATGAGCCAGCAGTGTGCCCAGGTGGCCAAGAGAGCCAATGGCATCCTGGCCTGCATCAGGAACAGTGTGGCCAGTAGGTCAAGGGAGGTTATTCTTCCCCTGTCCTCAGCACTGGTCAGACCATACCTTGAGTACTGTGTCCAGTTCTGGGCCCCTCAATTCAAGAAAGTTGTTGAGCTGCTGGAACATGTCCAGAGAAGGGCAACAAAGCTGGTGAGGGGCCTGGAGCACAAATCCTATGAGGAGAGGTTGAGGGAGCTGGGCCTGTTTAGCCTGGAGAAGAGGAGGCTCAGGGGTGATCTTATTACTGTCTACAACTACCTGAAAGGGCATTGCAGCCAGGTAGGGGGTGGCCTCTTCTCCCAGGCAACCAGCAATAGAACAAGGGGACACAGTCTCAAGTTGTGCCAGGGAAGGTATAGACTGGATGTTAGGAAGAAGTTCTTCACAGAGAGAGTGATTTCCCATTGGAATGGGCTGCCCAGAGAGGTGGTGGAGGCACCGTCCCTGGGGGTCTTCAAGAAAAGACTGGATGAGGCACTTAGTGCCATGGTCTAGTTGATTGGATAGGGCTGGGTGATAGGTTGGACTGGATGATGTTGGAGGTCTCTTCCAACCTGGTTGATTCTATGATTCTGTGATTCTATGATTCATCCTATGCTAACATCTTGGCTAGCAGGTTTCTATCATGGAGTGATAATGAAATGTCTTTCACTGTTGGTGAATTCACTGACCAGCTCAGGCAGGTAGAGGGCAGCTTGTCACATTCTGCCCTAGTCTCTGCCATACAAACTATGACAACAGAGATAAAAGGAATGAAAGACAGCATTAAGGATGGCATCAAAGATAGCATTTAAGAACTGAAGGAGGATCTTAAAACCTCCATTTCTAATCTGGTAAAGGATACCATTCCTGAATCATCTGAATGGGTGCATGTTTTGCCATCAGGAACAGATGCCCACCTCCTGCAAGGCAATTCCAGCCCAGCAGGAGACAAATTCCACCCAGGCATCAGCAATCACGTGCGTCACTGTGGATACTTCTGCGTGACACATATGGCGAGAACATGAACAAATGGGATGGTAAACCTACTTCAGCTCTTTCAAAGAGAGTCAGGGAACTGCAGAGTGGCAGAAACAGAGGCAGCAATGCCAGGAAAGTAGCTACCACTTCTTCAGCTCCCCAGAGCAACTGCAATTATTCCAACAATTTTAATTTCTCTCACAACACCACCAATCACTGTCTACACCCCACATGCCATGTTCAGCATTAGGGGTGCCCTGCCTCAAGCCAGAAGGAGGAAAGGGATAGTGGAGAAAACCAAATTATCAAGGTTTTTTTACGAGGGCACAACAGAAATTAAACTCTCGAATCAAATTGGAGAGAAAATACAGAATTATATGTGGAGAGAGAAAACAGCAATAGACATTACAAAAGCAATTACCATGGCAAACCCCCTTGAAGTTTCCCCATCCCCCAAAAAACTAAATCTACATTCCCCAGTGCTCCAATCCTCCCCCCCAATGCCTCTGCTGTCCAAGAGGCCTACTGATTACATCTTTCCTGATATATTTGCTCCTGCCACACACACAAGGAAGGAGGAGGAGGAATGGAGAATGAACTGACCTTGTTGTCAGTCTATAAAGGAATAGCAGAATTATGGGATTGAATAACGATCTTCAAGTCCCAGAATTTAATTTTTTTTTTAACTCTATAGCCTCAAACTGGGACACGAATCTATTGCAATGTATTCATTAGGAGGTCTGGCAGTTCAGAAGTACAGACATACAGGGCTTCAGCTGATACAGATGCTCAGTGTACTTTGTTGCCATCCAAATGCAAAGGGACAGAGTCCATATCTATTTTTGGAATGACTGGTGGATCTCAAGAGTTAACTAAATTGAAGGCTGAGCTAAGTTTAACTGGAAAGAGTGGAAGAAACATACTATTGTAACTGGTCCTGATGCGCCTTGCATTCGGGGAATTGACTTTCTGGGACAAGGTTGTTTCAAAGATCCTAAAGGTCACAAATGAGTTTTTGGAATAGCATCTGTAGAGAGTGAGGATGGTAAATTGAAGTTGTCCATTAGACCTGAACTTTCAGATGAATCTGCAGTTGTGGGACATCATGACATAGAGAATCTGGAAGTGTCAATTGCTACTCAAACTGTGCACCACAGGCAGTACAGAACTAGCTGTGACTCTTTGTTGCCCATTCATCAGCTGATTTGTCAACTGGAGAGTCAGGCTGTCATCGAGAAAGCTCATTCACCTTTCAGCAGTCCCATCTGGCCTGTGCTTAAAGCTAACGGCGACTGGAGACTCACAGTTGACTTTTGTGCCCTCAAAGATTAGACGCCACCCATGAGTGCAGCTGTGCCGGACATGCTGGAAGTCCAGTACGAGCTGGAATCGAAGGAGGTTAAATGGTATGCTACCATAGACATTGCTAATGCTTTCTTCTCTATTCCCATAGCAAAGGAGTGCAGGCCTCAATTTGCATTCACCTGGAGAGGAATCCAGTACCAGTTCAACCATTTGCCTCAGGGGTGGAAACACAGCTCTACCATCTGTCACTCAGTCATCCACAATGCACTGGAGAAAGGTAAAGCTCCAGAGCACATACAATTCATCGATGACATCATTGTGTGGGGTCAAAACAGCTGAGGAAGTCTTCGAGAAAGGTAACAAAATCATTGACATTCTGTTGCAAGCAGGTTTTGCCATTATGAGAGACAAGGTCAAAGGACCTGCCAGAGAAATTCAGTTTCTGGGAGTGCGGTGGCAGCATGGTCGCCGTCACATTCCACAAGATGTGATGAACAAAGTCTCCACCATGGCAGTTCCCACCAGTAAGAAGGAAACTCTCTCGTTCTTAGGTGTGGTGGGATTTTGGAGACTACACATTACTGGTTTCAGTCAGCTTGTCAAACCTCTGCATGATGTGACTCGTAAGAGAAACAATTTTGAGTGGGGACCTGAACAACAAGCAGTCTTAAGGAAGTGGGGGAAAAAAAGAGGGTGTATCGCCATTGGAAGGAGGGGAAGGCTTCTCCTGACGTGTTTAAAGAGGTAGCCAGATTATGCAGGACAAAAATTAGAGAGGCTAAGGCCCAGTTAGAACTTAGGCTGGCCACTTCCGTGAAAGATAATAAAAAACACTTTTATAAATTTATCAAAGCTAAAAGGAAAGACAAGAAGAGCCTCCACTCCTTACTGGACCAGGAGGGGAACACTGATGATGAAGAAAATGCTGAGGTCCTGAATGCCTTCTTCACCTCAGTTTTCAACAGGAAAGGAGGAGGCAAGTGGCCTCTTGAACTGGGGGATGGGGTCAGGGAGCAGTGTGTTGCCCTGGAAATTCATGAAGAATTAGTTCAGGACCTGCTGAGCAACCTGGACACCCACAAGTCCATGGGACCGGATGGGATCCATCCCAGGGTGCTGAGAGAGCTGGCAGCTGAGCTGGCCAAGCCGCTCTCCATCATTTTCCAGCAGTCCTGGCTCACCAGAGAGGTCCCAGGAGACTGGAAAATGGCCAACGTGGTCCCCATTCACAAGAAGGGTCAGATGGAGGAACCTGGAAATTACATACCCGTCAGCCTGACCTCAGTGCCAGGGAAACTGATGGAGCAGGTTATCTTGGGGGTGATAAGAGCGCACCTAAGGGATGGCCAAGGGCTCAGGTCCAGCCAGCATGTGTTTAGGAAGGGCAGATCCTGCCTCTCCAACCTGATGTCCTTCTATGATCAGGTGACCCGCTTGGTGGATGTGGGGAGGCCTGTGGATGTGTTCTATCTGGACTTCAGCAAGGCCTTTGACACTGTCCCCCACAGCAAACTGCTGGCTAAGCTGTCAGCCTGTGGCTTGGATGGTAACACTCTGTGCTGGGTTAGGAACTGTCTGGAGGGCAGAGCACAGAGAGTGGTGGTGAATGGTGCCACATCCAGCTGGCGGCCAGTCACTAGCGGTGTCCCTCAGGGATCAGTGCTGGGCCTCATCCTCCATAACATCTTCATTGATGATCTGGATGAGGGCATCGAGTCAGTCATCAGCAAGTTTACAGATGACACTAAGGTGGGGGCAGATGTGACTGAGTTGGAGGGCAGAAGGGCTCTGCAGTGGGATCTTGACCGCCTGGACAGATGGGCAGAGTCCAATAGGATGGGGTTCAATAGCTCCAAGTGCAGGGTGCTGCACTTTGGCAACAACAACCCCATGCAGAGCTACAGGCTAGGGTTGGACTGGCTGGAGAGCAGCCAGACAGAGAGGGATCTGGGGGTGCTGATTGATACCCGCCTGAACATGAGCCAGCATTGTGCCCAGGTGGCCAAGAGAGCCAGTGGCATCCTGGCCTGCATCAGGAATGGTGTGGTCAGCAGGAGCAGGGAGGTCATTCTGCCCCTGTACTCTGCACTGGTTACACCACACCTTGAGTACTGTGTTCAGTTCTGGGCCCCCCAGTTTAGGAAGGACACTGAGATGCTTGAGTGTGTCCAGAGAAGGGTGACCAGGCTTGGGAGAGGCCTCGAGCACAAGCCCTATGAGGAGAGGCTGACGGAGCTGGGATTGTTTAGCCTGGAGAAGAGGAGGCTCAGGGGTGACCTTATTGCTGTCTACAACTACCTGAAGTGTGGTTGTGGCCAGGAGGAGGTTGCTCTCTTCTCTCAGATGGCCAGCACCAGAACGAGAGGACACAGCCTCAGGCTGCGCCAGGGGAGATTTAGGCTTTAGATGAGGAGAAAGTTCTTCACTGAGAGAGTCATTGGACACTGGAATCGGCTGCCCGGGGAGGTGGTGGAGTCACCGTCCCTGGGGTAGTTCAAGGCAAGATTGGACGTGGCACTTGGTGCCATGGTCTAGCCTTGAGCTTTGTAGTAAAGGGTTGGACTTGATGATCTGAGGTCTCTTCCAACCTTGGTGATACTGTGATACTGTAAATCAAACGAGAAGTAATCCATGCAGTGGGCTTGGGACCTGTGATGTCTGGTCCAGACATTAAAAACATTCTGTACATGGCTGCCAATGACAGTGGTCCAACTTGGAGTCTTTGGCAGAGAGCTCCAAAGGAGACACGTGGTCATCCACTTGGTTTCTGGGGTCGTAGCTACAGAGGTTCAGAGGCAAATTACACCGCAATAGAAAAAGAGATACTAGCAGCCTATGAAGGAGTGAAAGCATCTTCTGAGGTGATTGGAACTGAGTCACAATTGCTTTTAGCTCCTAGACTGCCAGTTCTAAACTGGATGTTCAAAGGCAAAGGTTCAGTACAGCATCATGCCACAGATGCAACCTGGTCTAAATGGATGGCTTTGGTAACCCAATGAGCATGAATGGGTAATCTTGGTTGACCTGGTCTGGTGGAAATGATAACCAACTGGCTGGAAGGCACAGACTGTACCAAACCTCCAGAGGAGAAAATAACTCATGCTGAAGAAGCTCCTCCCTATGGTGATCTCTCTGATCAGGAAAAGAACTATGCTTTGTTCACATATGGTTCCTGTCATCTTGTTGGGAACAAGCGAAGACGAAAGTCAGCAGTCTGGATTCTACCAGGAGAGTTACCGAAGTGAGAGATGGAGAAGGAGAATCCAGTCAGTTTGCTGAGGTAAAAGCTGTCCAGCTTGCTCTTGATGTGTCTGAACGTTAAAAATGACCTATCCTTTACCTCTACACTGACTCATGGATGGTAGCCAACACTCTATGGGGTTGGCTAAAGGACTGGAAGAAACATGGTTGGCAGAGGAAAGGAAAGCCTATTTGGTGTGATGATCTATCGCAGGACATTGATGCATGGCTGGAGAGAACTCCAGTGAAGGTGCGGCACGCAGACACACACATGCCTATGAACAGAGCTACTGAGGAACACCAACACAACCAGCAGGCAGACCAAGCTGCTAAGATTTCTCAAGTTGATGCAAACTCTGATCTTGACCTTGATTGGAAACACCGAGGTGAACTGTTTCTAGCTCGGTTGGCCCATGACTCATCTGGACATCAAGGCAGAGATGCAACATACTGATGGGCATGCAATAGGTCAATTGACTTGTCCGTGGATGCTATCACCCAAGTCATTCATGACTGTGACATTTGTGCTGCTATTAAGCAGGCTAAGCGAATCAAGCCCTTATGGTATGGTGAGAGATGGTCAAAGTACAAGTATGGTGAAGCCTGGCAGATTGACTACATCACTTTACCTCGATCTCGTTCTGGCAAGCAGTATGTGCTGATGATGGTAGAAGCCAGCACTGGATGGCTGGAAACCTATCCAGTTCCACATGCTACTGCACGTAACACCATTGTTGGTTTGGAGAGACAGATCTTGTGGAGACATGGAACTCCAGAGAGAATCGAATCAGACAATGGCACTCATTTCAAGAACAATCTTGTGAAAAACTGAGCCAAAGAACATGGTATTGAGTGGATCTATCACATACTCTACTATGCACCAGCTTCAGGGAAGATTGAGCACTACAATGGTTTGCTGAAAGCCACCCTAAAAGCCATGGGGGATGGAACTCTGAAAAACTGGGACAAACATTTAGCACAAGCTACCTGGTTGGTAAATTGTAGAGGTTCAGTAAACAGAGCAGGACCTGCACAATCAGATTTGGTCCAAACAGTAGATGGTGATAAAGTTCCTGTTGTACGTGAAAAGAATCTATTAAGGAAAACTGTTTAGGTATTTTATCCTTTGGGTGAAGGGAAACCTGTCCGAGGGGTGGTATCTGCTGAAGGTCCTGGTCATACCTACCGGATATTGCAGGAGAACGCTGAAATCGAGTGTATTCCACAGAGAAATCTAACTTTAGCTGAGAGACTTTAAATTCAGAGTGTATAATACAAGCTATTAGGAGTTTTCTCTTCTAGGTATCATCAGCATCCAACAGTAAAAGAATCTATGAGTGTTCTGGGCCACCCAGTTTAGGAGGGACATTGAGATGCTTCAGCGTGTCCAGAGAAGCGCGAGGAGGCTGGTGAGAGGCCTCGAGCACAAGCCCTACGAGGAGAGGCTGTGGGAGCTGGGATTGTTTAGCCTGGAGAAGAGGAGGCTCAGGGGAGACCTTATTGCTGTCTACAACTACCTGAAGGGTGGTTGTGGCCAGGAGGAGGTTGCTCTCTTCTCTCAGGTGGCCAGTGCCAGAATGAGAGGACACAGCCTCAAGCTATGTCAGGGAAAATTTAGGCTTGAGGTGAGGAGAAAGTTCTTCACTGAGAGAGTCATTGGACACTGGAATGGGCTGCCTGGGGAGGTGGTGGAGTTGTCGTTCCTGAGGCAGTTCAAGGCAAGATTGGACGTGGCACTTGGTGCCATGGTCTAGCCTTGAGCTCTGTGGTGAAGAGTTGGACTTGATGATCTATGAGGTCTCTTCCAACCTTCTTGATACTGTGATACTGTGACTGTGATAGAATCTACAGCACGTGAGCATGAACCCAACATCACCTGGGAGTCCCTGTTCTCATCTCATCTGTGAGGAGACAAACTCTTTGCTGTTTTTGGAGCTTTTGAATCACCTATACCTGAAATAGCCAGAATGAAGTGTGAACTGAACTTGCAATATTCATTAGTGTAAATATGGCATTAGATTAGATTAGATAGTTCTCATCAATACTCTGAGTGAAATAGACAGGGGTGGATTGTGCTAGGTTGAAGCTAGCTAGAATGTTTTGGTGAGAAGGATTACATCATAGGCTGTGAAAGAGAAACAATGGTGATGTCTACTTCGCTCATAGGCTTGCTGATATGTATTGGAACAAGAAAAAAAATCACAGATAATCACTTCTCTCACGCTTCTGCTGGTGAACTGGCTGAGCTGCATCTTACTCTTTAACCTCACCCTCCATTTTGGACTAACCCACTTTGCTTCCTTACAGCTTGGCTGAGCTTCTATTCTTCCTTGGGATTGGGGTAAGGTTGAGAGGGGTAGGGGGAAGGTGAAGGGCTGGTTGAGAGCCTCTCCTGGGGACTCAGGTTTCTGGGAGGGGAGTTGTGTTTCTGTATTACCTTTTACCTTGTATATTTCTGTATATAACTGTATATACTGTAAACATCTGCTTGAACATTGTGCTAGCTGTAAATATAAGCTTCATTCATATTTCCAGAGCTGTCTGAGTCTAGTCTGGGTAATTTTTAAGTGTAGGGGGCAGGTAACACCCAAACCATCACACCTCTTTGTTGGTATATATTGCTCCTGGACACAGAGGAGGTGATCCTGGAATATCAACCAACTGTTCTGGGTCCTCCTTCCCACTAGGGCTTCATTCCATAATACTTTGACCAGCAGATCCTTGAAACAATCAAAGTCTGCACACCTAAAGTCTGGGATCGTAAGCTTAGAATACATTGTCCTGGTTGCCCTGAGGATCTTAAATTCAACTGCTTCATGGTCACTGCAGCCAGGGCTGTCCCTGAGCTTCACAATGGTCACCAGCCTTTCCCTGTTGACCAGAGCAAGGTCCAGTGTAGCACCTTTTCTTGTTGGTTCCTCTACCATTTGCAAGAGGAACTTATCATCTATGCAATCCAGGAACATCCTGGGTTGCTGATGCCTTGCTGTGTTGTCCCTCCAGCAGATGTCGGGGTGGTTGAATTCCCCATGAGGACCAGGACTTGTGACCTGGAAGCTGCTTCTATTTGCCTGTGAAGGGCCTCATCTGTTTGGTCCTGCTGGTCAGGTGGCCTGTAGCAGACCCCAACTGTAACATCACCCTCCCCTGTCTTCCCTTCAATTTGAATCATAGAATCAACCAGGTTGGAAGAGACCTCCAAGATCATCCAATCCAACCTAGCACCCAGCCCTATCTAGTCAAATAGAGCATGGCACTAAGTGCCTCATCCAGGCTTTTCTTAGAATCGACCAGGTTGGAAGAGACCTCCAAGATTATCCAGTCCAACCTATCACCCAGCCCTATCCAGTCAACTAGACCATGGCACTAAGTGCCTCATCCAGTCTTTTCTTGAAGACCTCCAGGGACGGTTCCTCTACCACCTCCCTGGGCAGCCCGTTCCAATGGGAAATCAATCTCTCTGTGAAGAACTTCCTCCTAACATCCAGCCTATACCTACCCTGGCACAACTTGAGACTGTGTCCCCTTGTTCTATTGCTGGTTGCCTGGAAGAAGAGGTCACCCAGCATCTTTCCCCAGGTGGAGCTCCACTGATTCTAGCTGGTCACTGATATAGAGGGCAATGCTTTCTCCTCTCCTTCCCTGCCTGTCCTTCCTAAAGAGCTTGTACCCATTTATCCCTACTTTCCAGTCATGGGACTCATCCCACCAAGTTTCAGTAATAGCCACTATATCATAGCATTCCAGCAGCACAGTGGCCCTTATTTCATCCTGTTTGTTGCCCAAGCTCTGTACATTTGCATAGAGGCACTTCAGCTGGGCTGGCCCTGTCGTCCTCTTGTGCCAAGTCCCCTTGATTTCCTTCCTTTCTCTTTTTCAATCCCTCTTTTCCCTTTCAAATCTTTGGAAGCTTCCAGCAACTTCTCACTTAGCAGCACTATAAAAGGACATTTACACATCTCTCCTTGATTAATCTTTTTTAACATTGCATAAATAAGGAAAATAGTCACATTGATCAGAGGAGGGAATGCTGATGGTAAAGAAAGTTAATAAATACTAGTTCAGAAAATCTCTGTATCAAAGCTGGAAGCTGAGAATGGTCTTAACTGCAGCAAATAAGGTGAAGCTGTATGAAGGAGATGGATCTGGGAGGGATTTATCTTCATTAATGTTATTCAAAATGAAGTTTTCAAACTACTTACAATCCAAATCCCCCAGATTCTTAAAAAGGGTCCATTACAGGATGCATTTATAGACTGGCTGAGAAAAAAAAAAAGAGTTTCTATCAACAAATATTGTTACTCTTCCTTTGCACCTCACCCCTATGTTCATTGCTATAGTGTGTATGAGACCATGTAATTACACTATTGTTGACTGAATGTGTGTGTTTGTGTGTGTGTATGTATTTCAATTGTGTGTAAGTAATGGTTTTGAATCCCTAGGACTCTTTCATGGTTCTATAGTTCAATCTACCTACTCTACCTGTTGAGAAATGGAAGAGTGAATGAAACGTTGCAGGAAAGAATTGTGTCTTAGAGATCAAAGTCCTGTGATATGGTGGCACTCGAAGTTTAGCCGAGCTTGAAGCTAGTGCACTTCTTAAAACAAAAGTCAGATCTTGATGGGAATTGTTAAGCACCACAACTTTTCTGTCATCATGGATAAAGCAGAGAGGAAATGTCATTCTGTTAAAAATAAACCATTTTTTTTAGCATATCTGTTGCAATAGAAGTGAGTTTGTGCTTTTTTTTTTTTTTCTTTTTTTTTTTTTTTTAATGAACTATCTCAGGTTCAGCTTCAGGAAATCACAGTAGCATATTTTAACCCTTTTTTTGTCCAGAAAAAATGTCTACTTGTATGTGAAGGAAGGTTTTATATGTCCTACATAACATTCTTTTACAAACACTCTATTTTGCTGGCAATTATATTTGTTCATTGTTAGCATATTACAGTGCTAATATACAGTATGCAAATATTTCTGTAATTGTTTTCTTACAGTGGAAACACATGAACTCTAAACATCCTCTGAAAATGAAATGATAGATTCTATTTTGCTCCTTTACATTTGGAAATACATCTTCATTTATAATATCCTACCGCATGAATATTTAGAGTATATATATTCAGGATTTGATTGGTTTCCTGAAGGTCCTTCTCTCCCAAAACATCTGTGATCAACTTACTATTGATAACTTTTGAAGTATGAAGAGATCTTGGTCTTCAACAGCTGTTTATTTGATATGGATGGCTGAAGTGATTAAACTGTATGATCCTGAATGACTGTCATCGCTGGGACTGCAAAACTTAAAAGCAAATATAAAAAAGTAGAACTGATTAAACCTTGGTTGTTACTGGTATAGAGGGTGACATTCTGGGAATAAAACACAATTTCTTCTGATTTCATGAGTAACTCTAAGGTAGTTTTCAGAGTTCAGAAATCTTAATTTATCTGAATTACAGTCCTGTTCTTTTTCAGTTTGAGAAAGTATTCATGACTGTTAAAGCAAGAATGAAAAGTATAGACATGAAGCAGATGTTACTTTTTGCCTGCCAGACTAAAAATTGACTGAGTATAGACCTCTGTCTAGTTCTTACAGATAATTCAGTGTTTCTGAATGAAAAGAAAGTGAATTGAATCTTGAGAAAGGACTGTTAAATATTTAGATATGTAAATGGACTTTGTATCTCTTAGTCAATATTCAGATTTTTTTTTTTTAATATTCTGGTTTTACTTATTCAGTCTATGTTCACATAAATTTAGCTCAAAATAATGCAGTATCTTTTGGAAAATAGCTCCCTCTGTGGACTGTAGTATTTTCAGAATGAAATAAGATAAACAAACATGCAGTTCCATAAATAAATGCTGAGAGAGGTATCTTGCACAAACTATTCCAGTGCTTTTCCCATAATCACAATATCAACAACAAGGTTGGAAAAGACCTCACAGATCAACAAGTCCAACCCTTTACCACAATTCTCAAGGCTAGATCATGGTACCAAGTGCCACGTCCAATCTTGCCTTGAACAGCCCCAGGGACAGCGACTCCACCACCTCCCTGGGCAGCCCATTCCAGTGTCCAATGACTCTCTCAGTGAAGAACTTTCTCCTCACCTCAAGCCTAAATCTCCCCTGACGTAGCTTGAGGCTGTGTCCTCTTGTTCTGGTGCTGGCCACCTGAGAGAAGAGACCAACCTCCCCCTGGCCACAACCACCCCTCAAGTAGTTGTAGACAGCAATAAGGTCACCTCATGGTCAAGCTGACGAAGGGGCAGTATGTGCTGTGCCGCTGGACAGATGGGCTCTCTTGGAAAGATCAAAAGGGTGAGCGGCTCCAAGCAGAGCTGCCTTGTCACATTTGAGGACAACTCCAAGTACTGGGTCCTGTGGAAGGACATCCAGCATGCCAGTGTCCCTGGGGAAGAGCCCAAGTGCAACATCTGCCTGGGGAAGACATCAGGCCCCATGAATAATAGACAGGCCTCTAATTTTCTCCATGGGAAGATCTAAAGCATGTCTAAAGTATGCTAGCATTTTTAAAGACTGATAAAGCCCAACACTGCCAACAATAGTTTGAGTACAGATAGTCAACAGATATTTCACACCATGCTCAGCTACTTTTTTAGTGGCAGGAAGTTTGTGTTTCCAGTAAGGCAGTGATATGAGGTAAGAGACACAGTATTTACTCTTACTGCTGCCAGAGAATAGAGAGAATAATTCCACTGCCACTTCTTGTGTAAAATATACTGATCCTTTTTCTATCCCTGGTTTTCTATGTGGTCCACTTGCACTGTCAGCTTTCCAAGACAAATATTTTCTTTCTGTAGAAATGCATCCACTTTGTAGTGCTTCTCTGACAGATGAATTGGTTCAAGCTATGAACTGTCATAACTTGTGACTTTTCCCTAAATTTCTCAACACAAAGAATTGGGTGAGTATTATCTAACCTGGTTCAGCCAAATGACAGAAAGACTTACTACTGGTCCTGTTTACTTGCAGCTGATTTGGGTAATTTACACTCAGATGAGATGGTCAGATGGTAGCATGTAGTACTAAGAAGCAGGATTTTATTATATCTTCTCTTGGCGCAGCCATGGCGGTTTATGGGCCAGAGTTGTCTTGTAGTCAAGATAAGTGTAGTGCAGCTCTTTCTAAAGGGACCTCAAATATTACAGCTGTAGAATAGTCTCTCATATTTTATTTTCTAATGGCTGGTCTATTAGATGAGTGAGTGAACCTCAGTTTTGTTGCATTCATGAATTTGTTTTCCTTGGTTTTGTTTGTTCACAATACACCTTATAATTGATCACAAGAGATTTTGGCAGAATAACATGTTTGTTATTTTTGAGCACATAATCAGAGTGTTTTATATCTCAGGAACATACATATATTTTTCTGCTTTGAAGCCATAAGAAGTTGTCAGTCAGTCAAAATAAAAATGTCAGAAGTGGTAGAATTTTATTTTCATGATTGAAGCTGCCAGTCCATCTTCCAAGACAAAAACATTACATTATCAGTCTTACTAATTTTCTATTTAACCATTCATACAGAAAATATAGTGAAGAACAGTGTGACATTGCATGATTCACAGATTCACAGATTGCATTGACCTAGAAGGCACCTTCAAAGGTCATCATGGCAAACCCACCTACAATAAGCAGACAACTCCAAGTAGATCAGACTGCCTAGGGCCAAGTGTAGTGTGATTTTTGAATGTGTCCACTCACAGGGCTTCAACCACATCCCTGGGCAACCTGTTCTAGTATTTTACCACTCTCATTGTAAAGAATTTCCTTATATCTAACCTAAGAACTCCTTAGGTTCGATGCGTAAGAACTCTTTATATCTAACCTACATCTACCCCACTCCAGTTTAAAACCATTGCCCCTCATCACTACAAATCCTTCTAGACAGTTCTTCCCCATCTTTCTTGTGGGTCCCATTCAGATATTGAAATGTAGCTATAAGGTCTCCCCAGAGCCTTCTCCAGGTTGAACAGCCCAAATTCTTTCACCCATCTCCACAAGAGAAGTTCTCCAACCTTTTGATCATCTTGGTGGCACGTCTTTGGACCTGTTCCCCCAGGTCCATGTCTCTTTTATATTGGACCCCCTCCAACAAAGCTGGCTACAATACTCCAGATGAGATCTCACCAGAACAGACTGGCAGAATCACTCCTCTTGACCTGCTGGCCACTCTTTTTTTTTTTTTAATGCAGCCCAGGGATGCAAATGTGTGGTTAACTGATGTCCAGCTTCTGATTCACAGGCACCCCAAAGTCCTTTTCTGCAGGATTGCTTTCAATTTCATCATCCCTCAACCTAAATCAATATTGGTTATGTCCTGAAAAGTCAGGAAAATCACATATAGCATGTAGGAGACCTCAACCCAGAAACAGTCCTTGCTATAGTTTATTTGGTTTCACTGAACCAGAGTTAATTCTCTCCAGAGCATCTTTTGTAGTGTTGTGTCTTGTAATGCTATAGCTGGGTGTTGATAACACACCAGTTTTGGCTACTGCTGAGCCAAGCACTAAGGCTGTGCTTTTCCAGCATTTCAGCCCCCAATAGTAGGCTGAAGGATAGTAAGATCTTGGTAGGAGACACACCTGAGCCAGCTGTCCCAAATTGACCAATGGGGTAATCCCTGCTGTTGTAGAGGCAGAGAATTAATGCGTCCGAGTTGGGAATTTTATAGAAAAACAGAGTTATTTTATTTTCCGCCCTCAAAACTATATACAGAAATTAATTTAGTTTTAATTAGCAGATTCAGTTAGGCTGAGAAGATCTACAAGGATACCATAGGTAATTTGACTATTTTGGAAGTCAGAAGTCAGAAAAGGATGACCTATTAAATAATAGCATCCCCCACTGTTAGTAAGGCTGAGCCAAAGTTACTCACTTTGGTGAGTCAGGCTGGCTGAAAAGAAGGGCAGTCCAGCTGCTTGTCCCCTTTCTCTTTCAGAGACCATCAGAGGGTCGTTAAGGCGTATTGAGCCTGCATAAAGGGTGCTTAAGGTGGTGTTGCAGAGGGGGATTTCAGTACCTATGCCTATTTGGCAGAGGTGAGAAATTAATTTGAGGTGATATAAATGTTATATAAAAATATAATTTATTAAATTTAATATTTTGAACTCTCACCACCCCCAACCACTGTATATTTATATTAATGTTCAGTACACTGTTATGAAAACAATTTAGGACAAAATATGTACAGAGATTTGTTATTTAACTAGCAAACATTCAAACTATGAACAGAGAGAGGGGTTTTCCCTACGGCTTAATGCCACTTGGGATCTTTATGCTATTTGTCCAGTAGGGTGGGCTGAAACTCTTTCTGCTCTATGGCAGAGATAACTTATACTACAGAGGTATCAAAGCTTTTACTCACAAGTGTTATTAATTGTTAATCACCCTCCAGGGCTGCGTCACAGCCTGTGCCTAGTGTCCAGACTTCAGGGGATATGCCTGTGGACTCTTTGAGGCTGGAATCTTCCCAGCTTGAGGCAGGGATAGGTGAATCTTCCCAGTCTCTGGGGTCTTAGTTTTTTTCTAACCTCTTCTCCTGGCGAGGGATGTTCTTTGCCTTGGTGCTGCTGTCTTCTTCTGGATGCTGTGTCCAGGGATATCAGTTTGGCAGGATTTCAGGAGCAGGAGAAGAATATCTGTGCTGTCTTCGGCATGGTTCTTCACGGGTTCAGGCTGTGTGTGTATGTGCAGACAATCCAAAGTCTGCTTCTTGGTTCTCTCAGTGGCAATGGCTTTTACCAGGCAATGATAAGCAGTGAGCATGCAATGTGTGCTCGGCTTCTGGGAGTCTGAGCTCCATAAGTAAATGCAGTGCAGGATCTGGTCCTGGTAGCAATATAGCATGCCGATGTGCACAGCTGGCTTAGGAGGCTATGGGCTCCTTGTATATATATTATGTGCAGGCTTAAATGAGCTCTGCATCTAAGGTACGTAGGCAGGTAAGCTGTGATTGAATCAAAGCATGAGGTCTGAGCCTCTGAACGCTGTAAGTGATGGTCAGAGATGTGTCTGAGCCTTGCAGGTGAGTCAGAGCAGCAGGAGGCTGCAATAGGGTCTGAGTTGACCTGCGGATGGGGTCAGAGAGCTGCGGTTAGGGCCAGAGCACGTGTTGCTTCCCCGTGCACCTCTATTTATTGACTGTGGGCTGAGATTAATGGCCTCTTTGGCCTCTAGAATGATCAATCAGGTTGGAAGTCAGCCAAACCTTACCATAATAGGCATAAGCTACTTGTCAGGACTTTCCCAAATATGGGGATCACATGGATTTGCCCCAGGGAGACACGAGCTGGGTGTGTGGGGGCTTACACAACTTGTTTACAGCCAGGGGTCCTGGCAGAAAAACATGTCTAGGCAAGGCAAGGCATAAATAAGCCTCTTTTAGGGCCTACAGGCCCTCCACGACAGGTGGGAAGCCATCCTTTGGAGCAGAGTGCCAGGGGCTCCTTCTGCAGAATCTATCCAGGCGGGGGAGAACTCTAAGGTGGGAAGCCCAAGGTGGGAAGTCCCCCAATATTTATACTCTTCCTAGACCAAGAGCCGAGTTACAACTTCCTAGGCGCGAAGGCCACTGCCAATCCCCAGCCCGATTCCAGCATGGGCACTGCACGGGGCACCCCTCGTGCCAGAAGGGCCCCTTGCTCCCCCTCTTCACTCCTGCAGGGCAGGGGCAGGAGTGGGAAAAACACGTCTTTTCACGCCTGTTCTTCTTCATTCAAAGCACAGAGGGAGAGGAATTTAAAGGTATACTGGACTCCAGGACACATGCCATATGACATCAGCTCAGATATAAAAGTTCAGAAGAGAACGGAGTGAAGAATAATAACAACAGATGGATCCTGACCTTGGTTCCCACCTTATCTCAGAAGGGATAGATAATGGACACCTCGTTAATGAGAATAACAAGGCATGGCTTATGCTGATGTAGTGGGTTGTCCTTGACTAATTATGATAATGTGTAAGCATGTGTGCTACTGGCTGAGTTATATATATTCAGGCTGTAAGTTTGATAAACATCTCTGGCATAATTCACATTGAATTGTCTTGAGTCTTGTGTGGCAAGGCCTTGATCACATTGGTCTGCAGGCCTTTGACCACGGATCCTGAACCAAGCAATCATAACAAGCAGCAAAGTCTGCAGCAAAAAACAAGTAAAAGAGGGAAGTATGTGGACATTTGTTGATAACTTATATCTCTGCAGTAGCTGCTATGCATATTTGAGCCAAACTTGACAGGAAACAACTGAGCAGCATATGCTGATAGGAAGTAGAAAACAGTATCTTTCTTTGTTCTTGCTTCTACACAAGACCTTTGCTTTGGCTTTTCATCCTATTAAATTGCATCTATCTTGACTGAAAGGCCTTTGGTTATATTTTTGCTCACTCTTGTCCATCTAATAAGGGAAGTAATAGAGTGGCTTTTGTGAGTATCTGGCCCCCTGACAGGGCCAAACTGCCACATGTAGTTACACCTATTTTTAGGATCTGATCTTCATGTGAGTCTTCTTAGTTATACCATTAGCCTTTGAAATGGGAAATTAAACTCAATGGTAGATTTTCAGGAGATGTGGAGAACAGATAGATTGTCCAGAATCACAGAATTTTTCTGGTTGAAAGGGATCTCAAAGGGAGTTGTACTAGATATCAACTAGATAACTAGTTGTTATCTAGTACAACTCCCTTGCCAGAACAAGATCACCTAGAGTAGGTCACACGGGAATATGTCCAGGTGGGTTTTGAATGTCTTCAGAGAAGGAGACTCCACAACCACTATGGTTTCTTCCACTCATTTCATCTGTCCTGAGCTAGACTCTTCATCTCATTCTCCAGCTGAAGCTCTTTGCAGGAATTGGTTTGAAGATTACTGATGTTTTTTGAGGTAATAATAGACAAGGTCCTTAACGTTCTTACTTCTAGCTTATAAAGTTGCTAGGTAAGATCTGAGCATAGTCATCTGCTCTGAAATTTTCTGCCAGCCTTAGCATTCCAGATGGTGATCTATACTTAGGCCTGGTTGGCTATCACCACAGCCTTTTTTGGTATTGCCAACTAAAAATCTACTTTAGGCAAGAGGTGTTGAAAACTTCTAATTATCTCTCTGCATTTTGCTACATAATCTGTTTTAGTGTTGAGAAGGAATTGCTGTTGCATGTTTTCAATTATTTTTTAATTTAGATCAGGCAGCTGCATCAGATCTTTCTCACTTGTCTCCATGTATATTTGCTGTTAAAATTTGTGTTTGTTCACATTTTTTTGACAATTGATCTCATTCTTAGCTTATTCCCCTTTAAAGTATTGGCTTTCTGACAGTTACCTCTTACGTACTGACATATACATGTACTATATATCATTGAGGGGACAACTTTTAATTTTAATTCCTTCAAACATACTATAATTTGCATCATTCACTGTTCTTTGTGAAGTTTCCAAATGTTTATACAACTTAGCCTATGCAAGTTTCAGATCCCTCAGCTATTCTTCTTCATCTTATTGATATCATAGAATCATAGAATCAACCAGGTTGGAAGAGGCTGCAGCCATGTAATCAAATATGTGAGCTTGCTTGTGTACATCACATACAGACCTGAAGATGGACCTGCTCCAGTTTGAAGTGTTGTATTGATACTAATGGATACTAAGCTTAGGAAGTGTGGGTTAGATGAATGAGCACAGAGGATTGTGATCAGTGGTGCAGGGTCTAGTTAGAAGTTTGTGGCTGATGGTGCTCCCCAAGGGTCAGTACTGGTTCCAATCTTCTTCAGTATGTTCATCAATGACCTGAATGAAGGAACAGAGTGTACACTTAGCAAATTTGATGATGATGTAAAACTGGGAGGAATGGCTCACACACCATAATATTGTGCTGCCATTCAGCAATATCTGAACAGTCTGGTAAGCTGCGTGAAAGGGAACCTCTCAAAGTTCAAGGACAGGTGTGGAGTCCTGCACCAAGGGAGGAATAACCTGGGGCACTAGTACAGCTTAGAAGTTGACCTGCAGGAAAGCAGCTCTGTGAGGACAACTGGACTCCTGAAGAGGCAGGTGGAGTCAGGGCCCAGTATAGTCCCTCTGTAATCCACAAGGAAGAAGTAAGGGACATGCTGAGACACTTGGATCCTCACAAGTCCATGGGATCCATCCTAGGGTGCTGAGAGAGCTGGCAGCTGAGCTGGCCAAGCCACTCTCCATCATTTGTCAACAATCCTGGCTCACTGGAGAGGTCCCTGAAGACTGGAAGCTGGCCAATGTGATAACCATCCACAAGAAGGGTCGTAAGGAGGAGCCAGAAAACTACAGATCTGTCAGCCTGATCTCAGTGCTAGGCAAGGTCATGGAGCAGGTCATCTTGAGTGCCATCACAAAGCACCTACAGGATGGCCAAGGGATCAGGCCCAGCCAGCATGGGTTTAGGAAGGGCAGGTCCTGTCTCACCAACCTGATCTCCTTTTCTGATCAGGTTACCCACCTGGTGAATGTGGGGAAGGCTGTGGATGTAGTCTACCTGGACTTCAGCAAAGCCTTTGACACCGTCTGCCACAAGAAGCTCCTGGCCAAGCTGGCAGCTCCTGGTTTGGATGGATTCACTCTGATATGGGTCAAGAACTGTCTGGATGGCAGAGCACAGAGAGTGGTGAATGGTGCCACATCCAGTTGGCAGCTGGTCACTAGTGGTGTTCCTCAGGGGTCAGTGCTGGGCCCAGTCCTGTTCAACATCTTTATTGATGATCTGGACAAGGGGATTGAGTCCTTCATCAGTAAGTTTGCAGATGACACAAGCTAGGAGCAGGTGTTGATCTGGTAGGAGAGCCCTGCAGAGGAACCTAGACAGGCTGGATAGGTGGGCAGAGGCCAATGGGATGAGATTTAACAAGGCCAAGTGCAGGGTTCTGCACTTTAGCCACAACAACCCCAAGCAGTGCTAAAGGCTGGGCATAGAATAGCTGGAGAGCAGATAGGAAGAAAGGGACCTGGGGGTACTGGTAGATAGCAGGCTGAAGATGAACCAGCAGTGTGCCCAGGTAGCTCCATGTTAGAGTCATGCATACAGGGGGTATCAGAGTATTAAGAAAAAGTGTGACCCCTATTTGATTGACATTCAATGCATACTACATCACATCTGTAAGTTGGGAAGTCTACAGAAAAAAGAGGTTGAGACGGTTAAGCCATGGCCACAGAAAACAAGTGTTTTTTAAAGCGTAGAGCAAGCCATTTTCCAGTGGCAGGTGGTGAATAGCTCAGATGAGCTCTAGTGTGGTCTTATGAACAGCCAGAGAGTGATAATGGTACTACTTAGAAGATATTGCTGCTAATGTTAACCTTCACAATTAACAAACGAAGTCTACTAACAATGAAGACTTTTAAATATTTACTACTGTGCTCCTAAGGCAATCATTTCTGACAAGCTAGGAAGAAGCATTAAAGCATTATGGAAAATGGTTTATAATTCTCTTACATTTATCACTCATATTTCTAGGGTCAAAGATAATGTCATTTTTCAATGGTTGCCAGTAGCCATATGCTCAGAAATTAGAAATAATATTAGGAGAAACCTTCATTTGTCAAAAAATCCAGATAATTTTACTTCCCTGTGTGATCTTCCAGGAAAGCACTGCATCCCTCATAAAATAAATACTGAATGTTAATCCTTCTAGTCTAGTTAATTATTACAGAGCTGTATAGCGGTACCATTTCTGTCTCCATTTATTCTTCAGAGCAGAGTGACAGGATGCTTTTAAAGGATGCAAAAGCCTAATATTTCATCTATGTCAAGGATGTTTTGTTTATAATCATTCATTTGTAGTGTTAAAAAGCAATAATGGCAATGAGAAAAGTATCTCAGTGTAAAGCATTAGTAAAATATTAATATTCTTTGCAGAAAATTTAACATGATATAACTCAGTGAAACAGACAAATATAACTGCTTGAAAATCTCTGTTCAGCTTTAACACTTAAACAAACACCTAAGATACTTTGCAGTCAGTGCTTAAATTTAGACATGCTCCAGTGTTTATTGAATCTGGTTCATGATGCATACACATTTATTTAATTAAAAATATTTTTTAAATGTATGCTTTCCTTTTCTGTAGCTCACCAAGCCTTGTTCATTTTGGTTTCCACTGTTAACATTTGTCTTTTTCTCAAATATTCTGTTTCAGGAAGGACAGAGCCTTTCCTTGTACTTTGTCTTTTTTTTATTGTATTAATTTGGTTTCCATGTTAGCAAAATTTTTGAAAACTTGCAATGCTAGCTGCCATATTTTCAGTCTTTTAACTTGCACCCAGTAAAGGCTGACATTATTGGTAAATGTGGAATAAAATAAAGGTGATCCTGAACCAAAATATTAGTTGCAATCATAAGCATCATGACTGCACTGCTTCTTACATGGTAGGTATGTTGTGTGGTACAAGTTATGACATAAAGACTAGATTGTTTTGGAATTAATAATTCTAATTTTAATCAGGGAAAAATTACATCAATGTATACCAATTTTTTATCAGGCTGTCAATGCTGTATCAGACATGGGGCTATATGTGTTCCACCAGTATGACACTATTTGTACAGAAATTCTCATTAGAGGCAAACAGAGATGCCCTAAAAGTTTTGGGCAATAGACTTGATAGGGATATATGACCTGGTTCCTTTTTGAGACTGGGGCACTGGAGGGACAATAGGTCATTGGAATGGGAGCAGCACTGCTGTAGGTGTTGTAGAATCAGGAGAGGCTTGCACTATATGACTACACAGGTCATGGTGTGCATTTCTTCCTGCTGACAGTTGTCTCTCCATCTCTGTCCAAACAGTATATTGGACTGTGGACAGGGGGAAGGAGCAGACCAGTGCCATCGTGCAAAGGCACTGGTCTCCATGAGGGCTGCAGTGAGGAGGGAAATGATAATGTTTATGCATGATAAACAGCAGATCGAAAGCCTACCAGAAGAGGATGCATCTGTGTGCCTAGATCAGAACATTCTGCTGCTTTGCTCTGATAGGTGTTTGTCCTGCTGTTGTCGATAAATCCCCCTGTTGTGAAGGGGTTTTGTCTGTGTTTAGGGTAAGATAAGAGGCCGAATTTAAAAGGGTTTTAAATAATTTAATAATATATACAAAGAGAATCCCCCTCCAAACATATACAGTTAACCTACACAAATTTTTTGTATGCAGTTGTGAAATTATTTTACAGAATGTCTATTTACAGCAGGAATCAGGAATTTAGTAGAGGTTTGGATAGAGAGCCTTGTGGCATGAAAGTGCCTCGGGTAAAGTCACTGAAATTCTTAGCTGCTCAAATCGAGATTGTTCAGTTACTTGCTAGTTGGAGTCAGAGTCTCTGTGGTCCCAAATATGTGTAGCGAAAGCCACACTGTTGATCCTTGTGGACCTGAATAGTTCAGTTCGGATATTGGGGTGCACTGTCTAAGAAGGCTCCATGGGCACGATCGGGCTGGGAACGGCAGCTGGGAGCGGTGGCTGGCCAGGAGCACCTTGGTCGATTTTCCTCTGGATTGGTGTACAGTGGTAGTGGCCCCAGGCGACGAAGAAGCTAGTAGCAGTGGGTGGAGAAGGGTGGCAGGAACACTGAATAGCCCTATTTATGAGATGTGGGCCGAGATTGATGGTCCTTTGGCCATAATACTGCCCAATAAGTGGCTGGCAGCAGGCCAAAACATGCCAAATAAGGTAGAGTCCACAGGTCCGGTACCCCCAAATATGGAGAGGGCACAGGTGGGCCCACATGCTAGGCCTGTGAGCTTATGCAACTTGTTTACCTCAACCTTGCAAGCAGGGCAGGCCAGACTTGAAGGCACCAGGCTTGTTGTGCCCCTTTGTCCACTTAATTTGTTTTTCCCAGGTTTAGACAGAAAAACACCTTTCGGAGGGAAAACATGTCCAGGCAAGCATAGACTTGTAAACAAGGCTATTTGGGCCTATGTGGCCCTCCACCACACCCCCAAAGCCTCTTATACAGATAGAGAATTGTCCACTGCTCGTATAGCTTCAAAAAGGTTGAATTATCTCTGTCTGCTTACAAATACATAGTTACTTCATTGAATCGCTAAGCTTCCTTGCTTTTTACAGTTACTGTGTTATCATACTTATTTAAAAGTGATATCACTTTTAAGTACTATCCAATATATTGGACAAAAAAAAATCTTTTTGTTAATCTTCTTATTCAAATGCAAATTGCAGGAAATTGTAAATCCTGTACCACAGCACAGTGCTTTAGTACCAAAATAGTTAATGTGTTTGCCTCTGCTGCCATTTTATTTATCACTTCTTTCAAACGTGTTGAAAAATAAGAAATAAGAATTGTGCAGACCAACACTTAACATACCTATGTCTTTCCATCTAAAACCATCATAATAATACTGTAAGGGATCTTACGTAATTCCAGACAAATTTGGCACATTAATGAAGAGAATTAGGAAGAATAAATGGGTGATACTATTTAAAATGGAAATGGAAGCATTTTCTTCTTTATGCAGAATGACTCTGCTCCAGTTTAAAACTGTTACCCCTGTTCTATCACTGCAGTTATTAATAAGCATCACTTTTGTTTGCAGAAATGGTATATTAATTTTAACAAAATTAATGTTGCATTTAAATCCATAGAAGTCTGAACTTGATGCTCTTCAGTAGAAAAACAAGTTCCAGAAAAACTTTTAGAAAACTGGGGTTTAATGATATAAATCACTTACTCTCTAAACCAAACACTTAAAAACCACACAATGACATGAAACATGGCTGTCTTGTAGCCCAAAGGATAAGATTCAAGATTCTGTTAACAACAAAGGAAAAATTATTTTTTTAAATTATGCCATTTTTTTAGGTGAAGGTGAAATTAAAGCTGTCACAGAAGCTGAAGTTATGGTCTGTGAGTCATTGTTCACTTTTCTGTTCAAAACAGTCTTCTGAATGGTCTTGTGTTTCTTAGTAACTGTAGTGGAAGAGAAATAAAACACAACTATGAACTATAAATGCTTTTTTTTTTTCTTTCTTTCCCCAAAGATCTGTTAGATCTGTAAGATTCTAAAAAAAGCCCTCAATGATTCTCTGAAAATATCTGTCTGATGAACCAATGTGAACAGCTTGCATTTTATTAATTATCAAATTATGAATGAGATCTGTGAAGATTACAGCTTTTTGTTTGTGTTTGCAGGCAAAAACTGTGTTAAGAACATGTGATGTAACACTGCAGGATTATAGAATAGCCTTTCCAAATTAGGAAAATATTACTCAGTTCACATGGATTCTTCAAAATACAACTGATCAGTCATATTTTAAACATAGTCTATGTTGTGTGGTCTTCTGTTTTAATGGGCAAATAAACCCAAAAACTGAGAAAATTGCCCGATACAGCAGATGAAGTGTGAGATCCGTGCTGTAACACTGAATAATCAAAATTAATTTGAAAACATGTTTTCAATATGTTGGCATATATATATCTGAGAAGTAGCAGGTAAAATTGTTCACTGACCTTCTACAGGTAGGCGGTGGTTCTACATTCTATGTAGTCAAACACATGGGTAAAACAATCAGAGATCTTTCTATGCAGCCAGCAAAACTGTAGTGGTATTAATCAATAGAAAGGACACTCTTTAGTTTAATTTACTGTTTCAACATGAATAGCACTTTCAAGAACTGCTTACATAGATTTTGTGACCCATATTGTTTCATTTCAAATCCTGATATTTTAGAATCATAGAATTCTTTGGGTTTTAAGAGACCTTTAAGATCATGAAGTCCAGACATTAACTCAGCACTGCTAGGTTGTCACTAAACCATGTCTCTGAGCACCACATCTATACAGCAATTACACATAAAACTTGTGGAAGAGTGCCTGGAAAGCTGCTTGGTAAAAAAATTAGTGTGACCACATCCATCACAGAACAAATAAGCAATAAGCAATAAAAGATTCTCTTGGCTCTGAAAAACTGGAGTGGCTGAGGGGTACTCCCATCTTTAGTGCTCTTCTGGATCACTAGCAAAACTCATGCCACTGCAAGCAAATTTGTCTCCAGGAATTTTGCAGTAGGACCATTAAAGAAATTTCCAGGGTATTAGAATGACGGATTGTTCCTGCTTCCTGCTGGAGACGTTTAAGGCAAGGAGAAGTTGTAAAGCAATCTGCCTTAATTCCCCAGTATCATTCAATCTATTTATCTACTGGAAACACTCTTTCCCAAATGTACTGCCAGAAGATTGGTGGTTGTTTTGTTTTGTTGTTTTGGGTTTTTTTTTGCTTTGTTTGTTTTGGTTTGGTTTGTTATTTTGTTAAAATAAATAGTCTCACCCTAGATTACCGCTGGAACTTGGATATAATGTGCTTTTTTCAAAACTCATTTTGTGTGCTATTTTAAGTAGCTGACTGAAAAGGAACGATGTGAATGGCATATTCTCAATGACAGCAGTGTTGAATCAAAACCACAAGCAGGACTGACATGGAAGAAGTAATGGATTTTGAATCAGAGTGGGTGTAACTCAGAAGTTCATGACCCAAATATCACAGAATCATGAAAGCATTAAGATTGGAAAAGACCCTTAGGATCACCAAGTCCGACTAATAGCCCTACTCTACAAGGTTCACCCTAAACCATATCCCCAAGCACCACATCCAAATGACTGTCAAATATGTCCAGGGTTGGTGACTCAACCACCTCCCTGGCCAGCTCATTCCAATGTCTGAACACTCTTTTTATGTTTTTTTTTTTTTTTTTCTCCTGTGAAAAAATTGGTGCAAGTATTTTCTTTGATTTGAAGAGGAATGGATTTGTTTTCCCACATCTGGCATATTGAACATCAGATTTGCCAGTGATGAGTTTTATATGTGTCCTGGTGTCCTAGATACCCCAAATTCCTCTCACACTGGGGTTTGAATGGGATAGAAAAGGTGTGAAAAACCTGTTCCTTCACCCCCCCGCCCCCCATCCCCTGCCCTGCAGGCTTGAAGGGGGGGGAAGCAAAGGGTCCTTCCAGCATAGGGAGTGACCTGTGTAGATGCCTGTGCTGAAATTGGGCTGGTGATTGGCTGTATTCTTCACACATGGGAAATGGTAAATCAACTCTTTGTCTAGGAACAGGTATAAAAATAGGGGATCCTTCCACCTTAGGGGTTTTTCCACCTTGATAGTTCCTGCAGAGAGAGAGTCCCCTAGCACTGCAAAGGACAAACTCCTGAGAGACTGGACCGTCCCTGCTTTGGGTGACTCCCCCACTGTAAGCACTTTTTTGTGCAAACTTAACAGGTATAATGAGCCTTGGATATCCTTTTGAAAGAGAGACAGATGGCAAGCACCTGGACTGCCCTCCCTCACTCAGACCCTATTCAATAACTAGTTGTTGACTGCCTGTGGCAGCCTAGCAATTTTGGCTTTCCCCCTCCCATTGTGAAAGCAGCCTCATCCCATGACCATCCCACTCAGGAAGAAGTGCTAGAGGCATTTCTGATTTTGGTGCTTTGTGACTTGTCTTGGACTTCTGTGGCATGAATCTCTATTGGATATCACAGGCAACATGTCACAGCCTAGATCACTCCATTAGTAAGCTTTTCTGCTTAGCCTGATTGATAGTAGAGGAAAGCTGTGTTTATAGATTAGCCTTTTCCATTTCCTGACTTCTAAAATAGCCAAATTTATCTATAGTATGCTCTGTAAGATATTCTCAACCAAACTGAGTCTGCTAATTAAACTACATTAATTTCTGTATATAGTTTAGGGGGGGGTTCAGGAAAATAAAATAATTCTTTTTTTTTATATGTTTCCTGACTTGGCCACATAAATTCCCTGCCTCCACAACAATCTATTCTCACATTCTTGGGAAATGGTTATATCTATAGGATGTCAACATGAAATCATAGGTCAGCTTAGCTGCTCTTTATGTGAAACACCTGAGAACCTTGGGATAAGCTATAAACCCAAATAATTGTCATATTTGTTTTGCATGCTGTGAGCAACTTTATTACTATCTTTAAGATTTTTTTCTGTGCTATGATTATAAATAATTTGTATTTCTTTCCACTCAAAATACCACTTGTTATGGTAAAACCAAGCAATACAAATCCCCCGATACCCTTTTTATTTTGCAAGGGTTAAAACCTCAGACAGTCAAAACCTTTCATCAGTTTGGCAGAAAGACATAGTAATTAGGATATAAGTGCTAGGAGATAAATTCCTGCATAAGAAAACTTTTATCTGATCATTCCTGGCCGTGGATTCTGACCCTCATTTGTGTAATAGGAAGTATGACCCTGATGAGGCCTCATTTGGAGCACTGTGTCCTGTTCTAGGTCTCCTAGTTCAAGAGGTTCATAGAACTGCTTGAGAGTCCAGTGCAAAGCCACGAAGATGATTAAGTGAATGGAGCATCTCTCTTATGATGAGAGACTAAGAGAGCTGGGGCATTTTAGCTTGGAGAAGAGGAGACTGAGAGTTGACCTCATTAATGCTTATAATACGTAAAGGGTGAGTACCAGGAGGATGAAGCCAGGCTCTTCTCAGTGATGCCTGATGACAGAACAAGGGGAAATGGGTGGAAGATGAGGCATAGGAAGTTTCATGTAAACATGGGGAGGAGTATTTTCACTGTGAGGGTAACAGAACACTGGAACAGGCTGCCCAAGGTGGCTGTGTAGTCTCCCTCTCTGGAGATATTCAAAACCTGTCTGGACATGTTCATCTGTGATCTGGTATAGGTGATCCTGCTCTGGCAGGGGGTTGGCCTAGATGATCTTTTATGGTCCATTCCAGCCCATGACATTCTGTAATTCTATGATTCTGTGAAAAGCAGAACTTCATTCTTAAGTTCTTATGATTTAGAAAATAAAAAAGTCCTTATTCCCAACAGCACAGTTTAATGAAGTCTGTCAGCAGAGTGGAATTTGAAAGGAGATGCTGGAACTAGTCCACCTTCCTCTACCTCCGGCTGTGCCAGCCATGCCAGATGACTTGGTTTGGTATTGATACCTTTTTGAAATGTGGTCCATATGTCCTGACATTGCAGGATGTGGTGCATCTTCTGTCATTCTGGGTAGTCTATCAGTTGCTGCTGGTGTAGACAGTGAATGTGAACCTTGTCACAGTGACAGCCTGTCTCTCACAGTCAGCATGCTTTTAGAAAAAAACATGTGTTGTGTTTCACCGTATTCAAAGTAAGCAAGTCCTTCTTCAAAAAGGCTTGCCGTATTTCATGTAAAGTTTTTAAGGTATCATATATTTTGTTAACAGCCCTTTAGTGGGAAAGGTGAGGAGAAGGGAATGAATAAATAAATTGTGCTATTCCTCAGAACAATATATATTGGATCAAAGGCAGGTGCATTCATAGTGGTATAGGCTTGAAGACTTACAAAGCTAACAACTTTACGCTTATCAGAATAAATTTATTCATAGCTGCTTAACTCAAGCAGACACCTCCTGTACCTTGGATTCATAGTCCACACAGAACTGGATATCTTTAGCTCAAGAATGTACAAAGAACAGAATATTCAGTATTTCAGGCTCTTTTATAACTGTGATATACCACACTAAGTTATTTTTTGGCAGAGATTCTCATTTAATATATCCTTACACAACTGTATAGGGTTAACCCTCCAGCAGGAGTAACCTTGAACCTGACCCTAGGTGGTCTTGACTCCTCCCCAGAGGTGGGTCTGAACACCACCAGGTGATGGTTAGCCCACTCTCCCTTCCTGTCTAAAGATCCATAAAAACAGGGGGACTTCCTGTTTCACTCTCTCTGCGCTCCCCGCCTCCGTGATTACCACCATCACCATCCTGTTTCTGGTTCTCTTTGTTTTACCACATGGCCATTACCCACGAGGCAGACAAAGCCATCACCATCAAAATCAGGTTGTATTTATACATTTTGTATTTGCTTTCCCTTCCCTACACCTTTTGTAACTTCCCTACCTAAAATACCTTTTTAAATTATTGTTTAACATTTTTTTTTAACTTCCAAATCGAGTAAGATTGATTTATTTGGATGTGCTACCTTTACTCTCTCTATATCTAATCCCTTTCTTGTGGGAAAGAAGGGGGGAGAGGGAAGGGCACTCTGTAAAAAATGTTGTTGGTTCTATCAAATTTATTTGAGTCTCTGGAAATTTAAACTACAACTGAGACAACAATGTATAGGACATTTATATCTCAATCTAATCAAGTGCTTTGGATGCTGAAGTATAAATGATTGAAAAAGTGATGGTTTCAGAAGCACAGTGGAAGCCTTTTCCCATCAATAAAGTGGACTCTAGGCACAAAACGAACAATTGCAAGAACTGGGAATTTTCCTAGGTGGTTCTTTTATGTGGAAAAGCACCCTTATTAAACATAAAGGACATTTTCCCTGAATTTTGCTTAAATATATTGCTGAGGGTATATACCAACCAAACTTCCTTCCCTGGTTACTTTGAGTTGTTCAAAATCAACAACAACAAAAGAATCTGGAACAAACCTGTCATCTGGAGAGAGTGATTTGCCATTGGAATGGGATGCCCAGGGAGGTGGTGGAGTCACCATTCCTGGAGGTGTTTAAGAAAAGCCTGGCTGGGGCACTTAGTGCCATGGTCTAGTTGATTGGACAAGGCTGGGTGATAGGTTGGACTGTTAATCTTGGAGATCTCTTTCTACTTGCTTGATTCTATGATTCTGTAATTTGGTTGTATGATGGAGGTGATATATCACACTTTTTGTTGCCAATAAAATCCAGATTTGGTCCTTATCTTTACAATTATGTAGCATCCCATCTCTCTACCTGTGAAAGAAATTATAATGCCAAACTACTACAAAACCTAGTAACACAATTAGGCACTTTTTGTTTTGTTGAATGAAATAAATGCCACGCTAAAAGAAAACGTTTGCATCATTTATGGTACTTTCAAGCACTTTCATATAACAAAGTAACTATGGATACGTTTACTCATATTTTATTCACTCTACACTCCAATAAGCCATTCTCATTGATTTAAAAAAGTGCACATTTTGTTCTGTAAGATGTTTGCAATGTCAATACTCTGCATTTGCAATTACAATGGTTTCTTGGTATTTTGCACAGCCCTCTTGTATGATGATGTCACTTGAATTTAAACCTTTTTTTCCCTTCTTGAAACACTCAGCTATCCCTGTAGATTTCAGGATTTAAAATAGAACTTTAAAGGATAGGGCATGATGCAGGGAAAACTAGATAGTTTATCACTATTAATTATTTGTGCAGTTATTTGTAAAATCAATTGCAAACCTTCCTACTGCCTCCTTATTTACATGTAAATAAGAAATTGAGCGCATTTCTTCATGCAGTACTTAAATCATTGCTCTCTGTATAGCCTTCATCTTCACATTCATGACTTGGGAAGCATGCTATAAGTAAAGTCAGCAACTTTTCCACCCTTGTCAAGCCAAGCTCCTAAAAGCATAGATCAATGACTATCGTCTTCATTTAGTGCAGTTTATCTGCATTTGTAATTTTTTTTTTAATTGAAAAAAAATAGTCACATAGGTTGAACTTCTGTCATATTCTCAAGTGTTCCTGGTTTGTAGGACACATATTCAAGGAAAATAGTCCAAATTAGACATTACCACCTGTCTAAAGAGATACTTACTGAGATTCAGTTTTGAACATGAAGAGAGCATGGAGTGAAATAGAAAACTTTATTGCACCCACACTACTAGTAGCAGAACACGAATAAGCTATCTCAAAATTAGTGAAATTGTCAACAGTGTGAATTCGCAAAACTGCTTGTAGACAGACAGAATCCTTGGCTCTAATTTAGCAAATAACTGAAACATGGGAAGAGCCCACATAGAATTTTATCATAATACTGAAGCAGTTCAAAAATCTTTTCATCTGCCCTCTTTCAGCTCTGGTAGACAGACAGCTCTCACTCCAGTGAGGCCTCTTGTAGCCTGCCACTACTCCTTTGCCAGAAGGTACCTTTCATTCTGATCAATCAGTGTTATTTTTCCATCAAAGGTAGCAAAATGAGGTCTGGGAAGTGCTATACAAAAAATGTAATAGCTGCCTCAGCAGCATAATGATTTGCAGAATATGCTTAAAGTCCATGACTACCTGTGACTGGACCATTTGTTCTCAGCTGCAAAATGAAAAAGACCTAGAGATTAAATGACTTTTCTCTCCACAGAAAAGTATAAGCAGGAAAAAGTGCCTCCTAGAAAAACCTTCTACATTATCAATCTGTTCTTAGCAGCCAAACTACTAAAAATCAGCTTATTTGACATCCATTTACATGAAATTCTCAGGTTACTGTTGCCAATCACGCATCAAAATGAAAAAAATTTCACTCAATTTAAATGTGAGCTTGTACATAAACAGATTTGGATTATTAAATATAACATCATTAAAGTCTGTCTAGAGGGGTAATTAACAGCATGAAGTAAATTAGGCAGAGACATGCTGTATCTAATTTGAATTACTGTACACTAGTTCCTTAGTTTTCTCCAGAAATTGGCATGATGTAATGTAATTTTTCTTAATAAGAAAAATTAGTGGCAATGTGACAGAAACTCATTGGAAGCTCATGCCATGAAATTATTGCAGACATTCAACACGTTAGTGTGTGGATTAGTACCTGTCTTGCATTTTATAAGAAGGATGTATGTAAACTACAGCGCATACAGCTTACTGCTCCTCTTTTCCCTCTTTTTATACTACAAATACAGTATCTTATAATGTATTTTAATTACATTATATATATTTTGATATTGTGTTCAGTGCCTTAACTGCTTGATGTATGACAGCATTGACATACAGAAGCATCCAGGATGTGTGTTACAGATGTGTAAGCATCTGAAACATTTTAGATAATGAGTAAGTACAATAGGCAATATGCAGGACAGATAGCGTTGCAGTGTAAGAATGTAAATTCATGCCTCTATCAGCCAAATGCAGTACAATTTTCTGCAGGGAAAATAATTAATTCACATGCATAATTCACATTTCTTCTGCATTTGTGGGTGACTCGGAAAGGCAAGCACAGTACTTTCAAACTTAGCACAATGTTAGTCAGATGAGGTAAAATGCAGGGGTAGGATAAAGATATGACTTTATCTGGGTACTTTACAGGACACTGTGGATATGCTTTCTCTGCTGTTAGGATTTTTTAATTGAGATAACAGATTTTTTTTAAAATATCTAGTTATAGAAAAACTATAGTTTTGAAGTATTCCAGGTTCCAATGTTTTCCCTTACAAATTCATTCAGAGGAATTTGTTAGTTGAAACATTTGTTGCAAAAGTGATTTTTAGGTACATACAAAAAGTGTTTATTAACTTAACTGAGAACTGAGAAACATAATTCCCAGTCCTGAGAGTTTTTACTAGAAAGCTATGGCTGTTTATTCTCATAATTGAAACCCATGACATCTTTCATAGAACCATAGAATCAACCAGGTTAGAAGAGACCTCCAAGATCATTCAATCCAACCTATCACCCAGCCCTAGCCAGTCAACTAGACCATGGCACTAACTGCCTCATCCAGTCTTTTCTTGAACACCTTCAGGGACAGTGACACCACCACCTCCCTGGGCAGCCCATTCCAATGGCAACTCACTCTCTCTGCGAAGAACTTCCTCCTAACATCCAGCCTATACTTCCCCCGGCAGAACTTGAGACTGTCCCACCCTGTTCTATTGCTGGTTGCCTGGGAGAAGAGACCAACTCCAACCTGGCTACAACCTCTCTTCAGGTAGTTGTAGACAGCAATGAGGTACTCCCTGAGCCTCCTCTTCTCCAGGCTAAACAACCCCAGCTTCCTCAGTCTCTAAAGAGAAGTATGAAGAGTTGTTCCCCACACACATTGTGAATAAACACAAATGCATTTGTAGATACTGGCATTTTCATATACATTCTGAACTGCTGAAAAAATCCTAGCTTCAATTTGTTAAATATTTAACAGGGTTTTCTTTCTTTATTTTTTTCTCTCAGGAATCCAGCACACATATGAGAATGCCAGCTTCCACAAAAGTACTATGTTTCTTTTTGACAGAAGTTTATCACATTGTAAAAGACAATGGAAAGGGTCAAAGCCCAAGAGGGAAAAAAAAAAGTGCTCTGTGAGTTACAGCATTCTGAAAATTAAAGGCATTTCATTCCTCAGTTAAGATCATGAGTTCATCTGTAAGTCATATTCTGATATTGTTTTATGGAAAATCATATCTCAAATATCAGTTTAGGAACTCAAACCCTGTGGGAATAGGGAGGACTTACCAATGGTAAATACTTCAATTCTGCTTATGTTTGTTTGCCAGGATAGCAGTAAAGCTACATAATTTTTCCACAAGTTTCCTCATAATGTAAGTGCTCTGAAGACCATTTTGTGTACTGAGATACACTATTATAGGTTGTCACCCTTTCTTTTTGCATAAGATACAATCTGTATTAGACTGTCATGCAGGAAAAAACATCCCCTTTGAAATTTTTTCTTAAATTTAAATCTGTTGAGGATCTAGGGAGATGAGTGGGTGAGGGCCATTGGAATGCCTCTGTAATTCAGTGCTGTTTCTAGCATGCTTTCTGTAATTCACAAGACAGTCTTTCTTTTCTTATATTACTCTATGTATACATCCACATACATGAAACAGTATCTTCAGAGCAATCACACATATGTTGTAATTTTTACACTCATATAAGGTGGGAGAAATAATCTGTACTTTGTCATCTACTGTAAGGTTTTACAATTTGAGAATTGCCTTACCCATAACAACTGGGTATGCAGAATGCACTCTGAGGACATCTAAACAAGCAAGAAGAAATTTTGTGCTGTGAAATGGGAACACTCTTTCTGTCTATGTTCTAATTAAAATTCCCAGAGACTCTAATAAATGTGATAGAACCAATAACAATTTGTAGTGTGCTCTCCCCTCTTCCCCCTCCTTTCCCAATGAAAGGGATTAGATATAGGGAGAGAGAGAGGGAAGCACACCCAAATAAATCAATCTCACTCAATTTGGAAGTTAAAAGGAAAAGTTTAACAATAACTTAGAAGATATATCTGAGGTAGGGAAGTTTACAAAGGATAGAGAAGGGAAAGTAGCAAAATATAAAATGTATAAATACAACCTGAGTTTGTGATGGTGGCTTTGTCTGCCTCATGTCTGCCACGTGATATGGTGGTATGCAGATATGCAGGGAACGGAGTGAGGCAGAGGGAGAGATAAACTGGAAGTCCCCCTCATTTTATAGGACAGGAAGGAGGGGAGTGGGCTAAACATCACCTGGTAGTGCTGTCATGGAGGGTAGCAAAGCCCTTCAGCAGGTTTCATTTCTGCTAAAGTGTAGTGTCTCACATGAAGCCATCAATCACAAAACCAAAACAATATTCCTATCTGCCCGCATGAACTACAGGGCCCCTGATAATATTCCTCCCTAGGAAGGGTAAAAAGGTAAACATTAGCTTTGTTTTCAATTAGGGACCTTGGTTCTCGTGCTCACTGACCATCTATTGGGGGCTGACCCCTGGGTGGTCCTGCAGGTTGTTTTGCCTTAGGAATTGTCCAATTGTATAGATTGATTATAATTTTGTACCAATCTGTAAAAATAACGTAAAGTCGCCTGAACTGGCTAAGCACACCCCTTTCAAAGACTATAAAAATGGGGCATTTTGCCTTAATAGGGAGCTCTAGCTCTAGCTCTAGCTCTCTCGCCCCTCTCTTCCTCTGCACCCCCTACTTTGCGCCTCGATACCCTCTCAACCGTGCTGAAGGACACCCTGCCTGCACAGGCATCGCTCGCAGCATTAAGAGTTATGGCCTGCTCGGCAGAGAACTGGCAGCACCTGATCCTCGGAGGCCAGGGCCTACCTTGGCCTGATCCTGCGGAAGGCTCAGACAGCACCCTGAACTTCATAAACACTTCGAAACTCTGCTGAACTGCTTTGAACAGTGAGTAACCAATGAACTTTTACTTAAAGACTGAGCAACTTATCAAGACTCAAAAGAACTCTCTTAAAATCACAGACTCTCTTTATTTTAGTAATTTCTGCATTTTAATCTGCGACCGCGGACCAAAGAACTTACGTGGGATAGTTACAGATAAGTTTGGGGAAGGGGATTTTCCGTATTTTAGCAATAAATCATTTAATCTTTTACAAGTCGGCCTCGCATGTTCTTCCCCATAAAATCCCCTAAACTGCATTCCATAACAAGTGTTCAGACCCACCCCTGGGGAGGGGTCAAGACCTCTAGGGTCAGGTTTAGGGTTACTTCCCCTGGAGTGTTAACCCTATACATCTTCTTTAGGAACAGCTCATTTTAAGTTTTCTTCAACTTTGCTGTGTTTTGTAGTGGTTTTAATTTGAAGGTACCTAGGATATATCCATGGTATTAAAATACACTTTGGAAAATAAAACAAAAAAAAAAAAAAAAAAAAAAAAAAAAAGAGTTAAAGAGTTTCCACTTCTTCAGCTGCCTAAAAGATTCACATTTGCATCTCCCAAGGAAGCTCCCAACCAGCACATGTTGAAAGATATCTGAGGCTTTCAGACTTTCCTGGCATAGGTACTATTTGCATCAAATGCAAAAGGTACACAGGAATTAGAAAATTCTATGACTTAGTAGTTGCACGTCATCTGCCATCATCAAGATGTCTGGGTTTTCACTAATATATTATATTTTAGATAAAAATAAACAAGCCAAAGTAGACAATGCATACTTAAAAGTTAGGAATTTGAGTTAGGGCAATGTCTTGAGAAAAGGTAGGTATGCAAAACCCCTCTGTCAAGAAGCTACTTATTCTGCTAAAATTATTTTTCATGTTGCTGTGTTTTTGTTTTCATTTTTATCCAAGTGGCCAACTTCACCTCTTTGCTAATAATTTATAGACATAGAAATTGCCTTTTTTTTTCTTTTCAGATAGGAAAAAAAAAAGGGCGTCCAAATATATATAAACTCTGAGATGATAAAGTAGCGAATAATATTAAAAAGAAGTAACCGTGAAACAGTTAGCTTAATAAATCAAAACAACCACAACGCCTAGACTATGGAGCTAGAAATTGGATGTGTGTCTCCTGAAATGACAGCTTCTCAGCCTGGATCCATTCTTATCACATATCAAAAGTGGGGAAAAAAAATCAAAACCAAAACTAAACCAAACCAAACTAAACAAAAAAAACCCCAAACCAAACCACAACAAACCCAAACCCACAAATGAACAGAATAAAAACTCAAACCGAAAAATGCAAACACACAACCTCCATGCAACAAAAACTAAACACCAAACAAATAAATCCAAACCAACTAAAAAAAAAGTCCAACTGAAACCAAAACCAGAAACAAAACAACAACCAAAAACTCCAAAACAAAACAAGAAAAAACAAACACAAAATATGTAAAATGGTTCAGCTCTCTTTGACTTGTTCCCAAAGCCCTTCCTAACTTTCTCAACTACCCTTGCTGTGGTTGTTGAGGGTGGCTAAAGGTGTAGGGTTAATGGTAAAGGCCTCAACACATTTAGGGAATATACACAAATGTTGGTGTGGCCATAAAGAGAAGCTAAAGCAGAGAGATAGCATTTCATGGTTCTGTGTTCTGTAGTCAGGGATATCTTTGCTGAGGGCCTTGACAAGACAGTTTGTAATAAGTAAGATATGCAAATTTATTTTTAGAAGTGGAGAAATTACACTACCTTAACGTTTTTTAAACAAGAATAATTTTTAAGCTTCTCTTTTGGAGATGATGATATGCCTTAGGCTGGGCCAGAAGAAAGTCTGGTTTTGGTAGCTTATCTAGAATATCTCATCTCTGTATGTGGAGAAAGGTAACTTGAATTCCAAATACAAGAAAATTTTAGAAGATTTGGAAAGGACATGTTGTGCAGAAAAAGAGAAAGAAGATGATACAAAGAAACAAATGTTCATGTTAATCTGTAAAGGGTTCAGTATTATGGGGAAGGATGTGGAAAAAAGGTACAAAAGAGAATGCAACCTTTTCCCATACACTTGAGACCACTTTAAAAAAGCACCCAAAAGGTCACAGTGTGAGAAAGCTTAACAATTCTTTAGACAAATTCTTAGAAGTGTCCATTGTATATCAAAGTACTAAATTTTTGGCAGGTAAGAGTCTGAAGTCTTTAATCCAGAGAAATTACAAAGCCGCTGAAGAGACCTAAAATATCCACCTGGGCTAAATAATGCAAAAATGAGGATCTTTATTCTACTAAATGTACATAAAAAGAAATAGGATTTGATCAACAGACTGTATCACTGGTGTATCTTTTTTTTCCTCATCAGAGTACTTCAACAATCATCATGGCTCTTTTAATGCTAAAATAACAACAATAAACACATAGCATGATCAGTTACAGTGGCATTTCACACTACCCATCCATTACAGAGCCTGAAAGAGGAAGCACCATTTTCTAAACTGAAAATGTTTGAATGGGCTGTCAAAAAACCTCTCAGTAAATGTGTTCCACCCAACAGAAACAAACCCTGTGCAAACAAATCAAGTGGTGCAGAAATACTTTGCACAAGATGATAGGAGAGGCTTCCATGCTGACACTGTATGCAAGCCAAGTTTTCATGTACTTTGATGGCTGACCTCCAACTCCTGACATATGCATTATATTCCAGCATGTTGGGCACAGATTGCATTGAAGTGATGACAGCTACAAGACAGCCAAAAAGGAATATGGGCATTCTGGCAACAGGTGGCCTTTCATTTGTACTGGGAAAGTTAATCTAGTTTATCATCAAAGTATATTATGTTCAAGGAGTGTCATGTTTTGAGAAGCCTAGTGACAGATCAAACAGAAGAAGCGTTCTTCCACAGACTGTGACACTTTTTGTAGACCAAACCTTTCAAACTGCTCTATTGTTTATGCTTGATTTATGTCAGTTTAAAGTTATTCCATTGTCTCGGGGTTTACATTGGTGGCTCCAAATTACTGTTTCTGTCATATGTCAAGGGCTGATGGAGGCATGCTGTAAAGCATGAAGCCCTGAGACCACCATGAGCCACATGCTGTGGAATATTTTATTACCTTGCAAAAAGGTGCTTTTAGAAAGACGATACTCCTCAAGGTAAAATAACAGAGAGAAATACTTCTGGGAACGTGCGTGTCTTTAGCTCTGACAACCACATTAGCTGCAGATCCAGTCCTGAAAAATCTTACCCTCCTGCCCACTTTGCTTATCTGTTTCAACAGACTGAGGAAAATGATGTGTAAAATAGAAATCACGTCTAAGTCTCATAAGTGCTTTTGGAGGAAAGTCAGAGAAATACTGCACCACAGTTAAAGAAAAACATTGATTTTGTATGTGAGAATATAGCCACAGAGGTGACATCAGTTTTTCTGTTGAAACTATTTTGAGGTAACCAAACTAAACAAAGATTTTTTTTTTTTTTTAATTTTTTTTTTTTTTTTTTTACCAATAAATCCACTAGTCCTGGAAATTATAAAGTCAAGATACTCAGGAGACATAAACAATAACTCAACCCAAAATACTTAAACTGGAGATGAAAATATGAAAAAAAAACCAAAAAAAACCAAAAAAAAACAAAACTGCTGCAGTCTCTAAATACCCCAAATCACTTTTTCTTCTCTATTGACCACTTTCTGGGATACAGATTCACCTGAGGATCTAGTAAATAAAACTGGACACATCAAGAGAATAATTAGGGGCACCAAGCCCCTGGGACAACTGGGGAGAACTGGGAGAAGAGCAGGGCTTGAACTACAGCTCCTGCAGGGTACAATGGCAACATTTGCAAATTGAAATGCCACACTTTCAGACTAAATATTTTTAAAATAAAATTCTATTAAAAATAACAGCTTAATGGAAAATGTAGACAAAATACATCAAATAGAGGAAAAATATTTTTTTCCTATCATTGTTGATAGTAGTGTAGTTAATTTTCAGCTATTTCTGAATAAGGATCTAAATGTAGTTTGACAAGAAATCAATCTGAAAAATCCAGGCATGTATGCAAATCTTATTTTTCTAAAAGTGCATGTTACTCATATGTCTCATATGAATATCTGGCTTTTACCTTCACTGAACATAATGTCTGAAAGATTTGAATCAATACAGTTGCATTGACGTTTTACTGAGGTGGAGAATGTGTTCACCAAAGTTATCCTCACCTCCTGCACTCTGGCTTTCACCAGGGAGCTGTCTTTGAACCCATGAACCAAACTAATCTGAGCTGTAACTTCATGAAAAAACATGTTCCAGAAGAGAAGGGCTAAGTTGCCCTTTAGTCTGGCAACTGGACCAGAGAGAATAAAAAGACATTTGCCACCAGTTTTTAGCTTTCCAAGCAAATTATTTCCCGGCTTGTTTTTCGATTTTTTTTTGTTGTTGTTTTTTACTGAAATATACTAATGAGATAATTTCTCAGCTAACAGTGCCTTCAAGACACCTCAGGAAACTCTAGGAACCATGGCATAAATCTATAATGTTTCTGCTAAGACCCATAAGAAATAAAAATCATCTTTTCAAATGACATGTATACCTGTTATAAGGTAAAATATTTTAAGATTAGTTCTGAGACAATATTGAGGACTAATAAACAAGGGATCCTCTTTCAAGTTAGGAAAAGAAAAATACACGTATCTTGAAGGGAAAAGTCAGTTAGGGGAAAAAAAAACCCAAACAAACCCAAAACAATGGGAAAAAAATTACACAAGTTTGCAAAATGTGGCAGGCAAAGTTGAGCTCAAGGCATTTTTTGATAAGGAAAAGCAGACAAATGAACAGCAAGTATGGTGCTACTCATGCATGAATACTCCATATCACCACCTCTCACTATTACAATGGCCATTGACAGCCGAGACTGTCTTTACTTCTTAAGTCCTTTACTGCACACAGAGGAGTGATTTCTAGTTCATCATTTGCCTGTCCCAATCTGTCTAGTCAATTTATAGCTTCTGACAATGATCAGCTTTATAATGTTGTGCAGTTAATTAAGATATATATGTTAACTATGTAATTTTGTGAGTCTCCTGCACCCAAGAGCATGTGGC